>NC_048299.1:7890331-8012404 GCF_013100865.1 Trachemys scripta elegans | reverse complement strand
AAAGAAGAACAGGAGTACTTGTGGCACCTTAGAGACTAACAAATTTATTAGAGCATAAGCTTTCATGGACTACAGCCCACTTCTTCGGATGCATATGGGCTGTAGTCCACGAAAGCTTATGCTCTAATAAATTTGTTAGTCTCTAAGGTGCCACAAGTACTCCTGTTCTTCTTTATAACCCCTGAACGGAAGAGGAGATTCCATAAGATATTCCTGGAATTGGTTCCAAAATATGTTCAAAGTAAAGGAGAAAATGCATATTCTTATGGCCATTATTCACTGAATGTGTATGTTGGAGATGGAGGGAGCGTATCTAGTGGTTAGAATTCATGGACCACAGTCAGAACTACAGCTGGATGGGAATTTTTCAACAAAACAAAAACTTTTTGTGGGATTGATTAATACATAGCCAGTTGTTTGACTACAATTGTGGCTCATCGTGAAAAAGGTTCAAGAAACCAAATGACTTAACTTAGCCAAGTTTATTGTCTAAGACAAAAAAGTACAATATAAAAGGGACACATAAATACCCTTCCTTTAGGGGAGTGATTCTTATTTCACAGCATCTTCAGTTCACCTTACACAGAAGGTAGGCTTCAAAGATACACATTTCAGCTAGTAGTATTTATAGCATGATTTTAAAAGTTACAAAAGTTTTACACGTCACTAAAATCCAACCTTAACTTGCAGTTTTGTTTTGTACTTTTCTTAGCTCTATTTGGATGCTACATTCCAGCCAGTTGCCTGTAAAGGTAGCTGCATTGGGACATAGGATGAATGTATCTTGATTTTGATAGCTTTCATATTTGCTAGTGCCAAAGCTGACTTCAGCTTTGCAAAGTGTTATGGGATACTCAGCATGAATGAACAAGAGTAAGCATATTACCATTCAAATATAAAGCTTTGTGATAACATTTATATATAATATATTAACATTCATATATAGTATAAAGTGTAATACATATTAATATGCTGTGGAATACATATTGTGACAGAACATACCCTTGTGTTCACACCCTACACACTATTGTAATAAATTTGTACAAGGTATGCCTTGTGAGGTATCATTTACAAACTCATAACTTGCTGATCAATAATATCACGGTAAAATGCACATAACAACATTATATGTAAAGTTATGAACATAAGCTAAAATCTGAACTGAAGTATGTTTCTCAGATAAGTTTGGGGAGTGGCTAAACCAGTTACTCAGAAACACCTCAGCCAGATGTCAACAAGGCTAATGGACTATTACCTGCTAAGGGTCCATTCTTTGGCAGGAAAGGGGGCAGGGACAAAAAAATCTACATCTTAGGAAACCCCATGCCGTTTCGTTGCTTTCTTCACCAGGCTGCGTGTCACCTTGCTCCCAGTTGGAAGCGCTTCTCAAAGGTGGGAAAGGACTATAAAAAGAAGGGCAGACACCCCAAGACATGCCTCTCTCTCCCCCTGCCCACCTCATTCTCCACACTTAGAAAGCAAAAGAAAAGAGCAGTTGGACACTGGGGGGGAGGGGTCCTGACCTGAATTTTTGGACAGTAATCTGCTGGAGCATGTGATAAAAAAGTTTGATTTGAAACTAAGATAGTTCCTTAAGAAGATACCAATAAGCATTTTATCTTCATTTTTCTTGTAACCATTTCTGAGTTTTAGGCCTCATTACTTTTACTCACTTAAAATCGCTCTCTTTGTAGTTAATAAACTTGTTTTACTGTTCTATGTAATCCACTGTGTTTAAGATGAAGTGTCTGGATAACTATTTAAGATAATAAAATGGCATATTATTCCCTAAAGAAATAACAGACAATATATTTGTACTATCTGGGAGATGGCTGGACAGTATAGGAGTGGGGGGGGGTATTGGGGTCACCCTGCGGTATAATCAACGCTCATGAGAGCCAGGGTGTAGAGGGCAGGCTGCAGTCACACACACACACTCAAGGTGTGGCTTGTTTGTGGAAACTACAGCAAAGCATTGTAAGGCACCCCAGGTTACAGGTCAGGAGTGGTACAGCCCCTCACAAGTCTGTGTTGTGCCCCGGTATGTCATATATATATATATATACTGGCTAACAACAGAAATGCGCCAGTTATGGCAAAACTATCATTGAGAAAGTTTTCTCAGGTCAAGGCTGGGATTTCTTGTCAAAAGCAGAAAATGAGCCCCCAAAATAGCCAATTGGTTAGGACTCAGCTGGGCTGTAGAAGATCCAGATTCAAGTCCCTGCCCAGCTTAATTCAGAGCAGAGACTTGAACCTGGGTTTTCACCAGCTCAGGGAAGTGCCAGCAACACTGGGCTATAGAGTTAGTTTCTCTCCAGCACCCTCAATATTTAATTAGTTATTGTAGAACAGTACCAACAGCAGAGATGTGGTACTAACTGGGCCTATCATATTTGCTTGCTTGGGAACTAACTATGAAAAGTAGGTCAAGTTGTTTTCAATAATGAATGTTAAACACAGGCACAAGAGAACCAGGCAGAGTCTTAAGTAGTCCAAATAAAAAGGCCTACGGAAAAGGCTCAAGGACTGTGTTGAGGTTGGACTTAAATAAATTTTAAAAAATGTGGGAACAAAGCTACCTATGCAAAGTTTGGCCTTATGGGAGAGGGTTTAACTGGTGAATGAAATGATGAGGAGATGAACTATGCTATCCACTTCCCACCCCATTTTAGACTTTAAAAGGAGACTTGGAAAAATTCTCACTGGCTTCCCCAAGACAGAAGGAGCAAACCAGACTGAAGGATTTTCTTTTAGAAAGGAAGGTCATCAGGCCTTGCTCTTGTTTAATGAACTTTGTCCTTCACCTGTGAGTCATGAAAGTCATTAAATATCATCATGACATCCAGTCCTCAGCCCTTCAGCAGGGATACCTGATCGTCCACATTGAGAAGGTTCCAGTCAGTGGCATGTAAGATCCTATTCTGTCTCCCTTCATTTTTGGTTTTACTTTCTGCCCAATTCTTCTTGCGATTGGACAGGACATCAGTTTTCAAGCTGATCCCATTACACACATGGATTTTAGACAGGAATCAAAATTCAACTTTAAATAGAAACCCTATTGTATCCTCTAAGGCACAGGCGGCCAACCTGAGCCAACCCCACCAATCAGTGCCTCTCACTTCCTCCCCACGCCTCCTGCCCACCATGATCAGCTGTTTCGTGGTGTGCAGGAGGCTCTGGTGGGGACAAGGAGGGGAGAGCAAGGGCATGGCAGGCCCAGGGGAAGGGGTGGAGTGGGGGCAGGGCCTAGGGCAGAGCAGGGGGTTGGAAAGTTAGCATCTATAGCTCTAGCCTCGGAGTCGGTGCCTATTCAAGGAGCTGCATATTAACTTCTGACGCGCTGCATGTGGCTCTGAAGCCACAGGTTGGCCACCCCTGCTCTAAGGTTCAGCTACGGTTACCTCAGAATCACATCTGAGTCCCTCTGTTGTCACCATCCTCCCTGTCACACAGACTGTCAGATCTGAGCCCTGTCATTTCACTACCATACCCAGATACTTGCCAAATCCTGTCACTTTTTCCCTCCTCAAAATCTCCAAAGTCCATCCTTTCCTCTCCAGCCCTAATGCTGAAACCCTCATGAACATCTTGGTCACCTCTTACCTACATTGCTTCTACCCCCACCTTTCTGGTCTCCAACATCTCATCTCCCCGCATTCAAAATACTGCTGCTAAAATCATCTCTCCCTCCTTCTGCTCTGACCGTCCGTCATCCATGGAGATGCTCAGATGTTACAGCAGTAGAGGTCACATAGATATGAGGACAAAGATAAGGAATTTATAAAGTGCCTGTCTCCTTAATAGCTAAGCAGGAGCTATGTCACTCCTCTCATCCTATCCCTTTACTAGCTTCCTTTCATCGTTTGCACATCATCCTAATCTTAAAAGCTCTGTTCAGCCCTGATCCGGCCTGCAGCTCCGTTGTTGTATGTTGTGTTGTTG
Source organism: Trachemys scripta elegans (assembly GCF_013100865.1). Taxonomy (NCBI): domain Eukaryota; kingdom Metazoa; phylum Chordata; order Testudines; family Emydidae; genus Trachemys; species Trachemys scripta. The sequence continues at coordinate 8,008,459 of NC_048299.1, read as the reverse complement.
TAGCCATTTCAGCCTCAGGATATTAGAGAGACACTTCGCTTCTCCATTCTCATTTCTTCCTCTTTCTTTTCTCTCTCTCTTTCTCTGCTTATGCACCTTCCCAGGACTGGCCTTAGGAGTGGGCCACTCGGGCGACCACCCAGGGCATAGGGTGACCAGACAGCAAGTGTGAAAAATCTGGACAGGGGATGGGGGTAATAGGCTTCTATATAAGAAAAAGCCTCAAATATCGGGACTTTCTCTATAAAATCGGGACATCTGGTCACCCTACCAGGGCACTACGGTCAAGGGGTGCCATGCAGCGGTGCACACTGCTGGTGTAGTGTCAGAAACTGTTCCCTGGGGAGTGCCACGTGGGGGATGGGGAGGAGATTTCTCCCTGTGTCCTCCTGGCAGAGGAACATGGGAGGTTCATGAAGGGTGATGCACAGATACTCCATCCTCCCAGTGTTTCTCCATGCCTCCCTCGAGGGCTGTGAGTAGGGGGAGCGAGGAGCAACACCACGCACTCGTGCATCCAGGTCACTTTTATTCCATGGGCTGTGCTGTGAGACGAGCCTCAGGACCTGCTGCTCCCCCGTCCTCCCCTTACGCAGCCCATGTGGGGAAAGTGACCTGGATGCAGGGAGCCCTGATGTTCCTCGCCCTCCCCACCCCCACATCCCCTTAGGGGGCACGGCAGAGCAGCATCTGAAGGGGGCAGTGAGCAGCCATGCCAGCCGCTTTGTGCATCCAGGTCACTTTCCCCACATGGGCACAGGAGGGGGATGCAAGGGATAGTCGTGAAGGGCAGGTGGGGAGCCCACAGGAGCCAGGGGCAATGTGGGGACACCGCATCCAGGGGGCTGGGGGCTCCAAAATACAAGTTCGCCCAGGGCACCATTTTCCCTAAATCTGGCCCTGCTCCTTTCATTCTGAATAGCAAATTGAAACACTCTCTGGTCCGGCAACATCCGTGGCCCGGCATGATTTTAGTTAGCTGAATGTCCGCTTATCGTGGGTGGGCCCAAGTGTCCCACGGTCCGGCAAAGTTTGTTTACAGCCGCCAGTCCCGGCTCTCAGTGTTCTGTGCAGCTATTTAGCTTAATTTACCCCTAAATAGGTCTTCTAAGAGACCAGCAAGCCGTGGCAGTGTTGGTAATGCTGCTAGGCGTAAGCATGTGTCAATGTCGATACAGCAAACGGTGGAATTGTTGCAGAAATTGGAAAAGGGGGCCCATCGGTACGTTGTTCCGTTTATTCGCCTCAGCGAGATAAAAATAAAGAGAACCACTCGCTACGATACTGTATTGACCTCCCATGGTTCGGCAAATTCTCTGGTTCGGCACCAGTCAGGTCCCGAGGGTGCCGGAGTAGAGAGGTTCAACCTGTATCACTTTTGTAGCTTTCTACAGTCACCTTTGTGCCTTCTGTGAGGCTGTTCTATGCTTGTAACTCTCTCAGTTTCCAAGCAACTTGCCTCGATTTATTCAAATCCCCCTTCCAATATACTTTGTCTACATATTTTTACTATTTGTTATTATTTATTTCTGATAGCACCTGATATGTGCTAGATTTCCAAACACTTAAGGGCCATCCCTGCCCTCAAGAGCTCCTAATCTAAGCCTTTAAATGGTAATCCACTGATCAGAGGATGTATGGCAGGAAAAAAGTCTGGACTGATTCAAGTTTCATCCTTCAGTCTACAGTATATAGCACATCTATTGATCTGCATTGTCTGCATGACTTAGGTTTTGATCCTGCTTCAGTAAGGACTCTCAGTTCCCATAGACACCAACTGTAAGTTTCATGGGGCAGGGAAAATGCCTGCCTCTATAAATTACACAATTCTGAGCAAAATGACAGTGCTCTATAGGGGCCAGATCTGTGCCACCCTTACTCACATTGGTTTAACGAGGACTGCGTGAGGAATAAAGCCGTGCTCATCAGCAGTATGGCTGGAAGGAAGAATTTGGCCCTACATTATTAATATAGTCTCTCGTGCAAAACCAGCCCAGATCGGGTATAACTGAGAATCTGCTGGGCTGGACTAGCAGGTGAGGACAGGTGAGTGGCAAAGCTGTGCAGCTAGGAATCGGTGGCGCCTTGCCTACACTACGGACAATGTACTTTGGTTCATTCTGTTCATAAGCATTATATTCACCAAGCGCATCAAAGGCTTGGTCTACACTGCCCCGTTAGGTAGACATAAGGCAGCTTAGATCGATCTAGTTACGACAGTGTACACCCTACAGCCTTGCTCCCACCGATGTAAGTGCCCTAATTCACCGACATAATAACTCCACCTCCACGAGAGGCGTAGGGCTTATGTCGGTGTAGTTGGGGCAGTGCTAGACATTGCGTTACTTGCACCAGGTGTTGGCTATATTGTTAATTTAAGAGCACCACTGGAGCCCTGACATTGACAAGAAAGTCCGGCTCCCAGCTTCCCAGGTGGGCTGCTGTCAGGATGCTGCCGGGTCTTCGCTCCAAGCTGGGCTGCCATCCAGGCTCCCAGTTTGGGCTGCCCCTTGGCTCCCTAGGATCCCCACTGGAAGCTGTGCTGGCCCCAGGATCCCCACTCCCTGCTGCCAGCACCAGCTGCACCGAGGGTCCCAGCTCAGAGCCTGGCTGCCACCGCTCTCAGTTCCCCACCGGAAGCATGGAAACCGACTGAACTCTGGATGTGGAGCTCCTTGTTGGAGGTGAAAAGCTCTTGGAGTGTGGGCTCCCAGCAGGGAGCTGCGTGGAGCTGAGAGCCCTGGCTTTCAGCCACCCACACGGCCCCTCTTCAGTCGGTGGAAGCGCTCCTGGTGAGCACAGGCACCACCGACAGAAGGAGGGTAGTGTGGACATCAGCCGCCGCAGTAATTACTCCCTTCCACACTGCTTTTCAGTTATACTTGTTCTCACTTACATATTAAGGAAAAATAATTCTATCCACTGCAGGAATTACTGGATGAAATGCTATGCCCTGTGTTGTGCAGGAAGTCAGACGAGGGGATCATAAAGGTCTCTTTTGCATGTACCAATCTTTGCAATTATCACGCCTTTTACAGTGAATCTGCAGTTTTTTTAAATGCTGTATGGAATTATCTGTTGTTACTTCAAGCCTTCCAACTTTTTTGAGGACAGGCTGCTTGTACAATAATAGTATTTGGAGATCCGTGCTAAAATGATTTACAAAAAAGTACCTTTGAAGTACATCAAAGATGTCCCTGGATTAGATGGTTTATTTGTTTATTATCTTTCAGTGTATCTCCTCTGATATATTACGGTGTATTTTAAGAAGGCTTGATAGAGGATGATCAGTATGCCTTTATAAATTATACATTTCATCTCTCTGTTGCAATACTAAAAATGAATGCAAGCACACCACAGAACTACTATTTAAGTGTCTTGATTTAATCAGGGTATTTTGATTACAAACAAACTCTGTGATTTTTTCCTGAGGTGTATGGAAAAAAATGAAAACTTGAATCAGCAAGAGCAAATCTGTCCCTGTCAGTTAACCAAGTTTTCTCTTTAGTATGTATGGACAGTTTCAAACCTCAGTAAAATTGTCTGTTTTGCTTAGTCTCTGGTTAGAAAAATGCCTGCAGGTCTTACAAGGAAGCGTTTAGCAAATGCAAGAACACCTCTACCTCGATATAACGCTGACCTTGGGAGCCAAAAAATCTTACCGCGTTATAGGTGAAACCGCGTTATATCGAACTTGCTTTGATCCGCCGGAGTGCGCAGCCCCGCCCTCCCGGAGCACTGCTTTACTGCATTATATCAGAATTTGTGTTATATCAGGGTAGAGGTGTAATATTTTCTTGAAAGTACTTGTGACAGTGTACCCCATAAGGCTTTATGGGGGGGTGCTTATAAATGTATGTATGACATAACTGGAATATGTTTTGTGCTGCCTGTGCCATGTAACATATCTCCGTAAAGGTTCTGGTCTACTATATCTATTCATCCTATTTGTACATATATATCATTTTCTACTTGAGGTTAAGAATATGGGCTGTATACTTGCTTGGTTTCTAAGTAAGCTTTGTGAGGCGCTGCATTTGGTCAGTTTCTTTAGGAAGGAATTCGCAAGGTTAAGTACCTGATCAGGAAGCACTTGGGGAACAATGCATCTTGGAATGCTCCAATCCACATAAGAAGTCTTCCTGGAGACATGCAAGATACCATGTGGGCAATGGCTTCGGCCTGTAAAGACTGAGTCATGCAGGGACATGTGACTTGCCCAGGTGACTCCAGAACTCCATCTTGGAGCTGGACTTTGCATAGGAGTGAGGAGGGGGTTCTCCACCCACAAGGGAAAGTCTATTTAAACCCGTGGGAGACCCCTCCATTTGGTCTTCAGCTGGCTAAAGAAGGAGCCTCTCCACCCCCCCAGGATACTTGAAGGAAACTGGAACAAAGGACAGTAACCACAGGGGGTGTGAGTGATTGCTGGACCCAGGCTAAAAGGAGATTAGCCTGTAAAAGGGAGCATTCTGGAACTGGTGAGGATCTTGTCTGTATTTAGTTTGATTAGACATAGATTTGCGCATTTTATTTTACTTTGTTTGGTGACTTACTTTGTTCTGTCTGTTACTACTTGGAACCACTTAAATCCTATCTTCTGTATTTAATAAAATCACTTTTTTCCTTATTAATTAACTCAGAGTATGTATCAATACCTGGGGGAGCAAACAACTGTGCATATCTCTCTCTCAGTGTTATAGAGGGTGAACAATTTATGAGTTTACTCTGCATAAACTTTATACAGGGCAAACGGATTTATTTGGGTTTAGACCCCATTGGGAGTTGGGCCTCTGAGTGCTAAAGACAAGCACACTTCTGTGAGCTGTTTTCAGGTAAACTTGCAGCTTTGGGGCAGGTAGTTCAGACCCTGGGTCTGTGTTGAAGCAGACGGGAGTGTCTGGCTCAGCAAGACAGGGTGCTGGAGTCCTGAGCTGGCAGGGAAAACAGAAATAGAAGTAGTCTTGGTACATTAGGTGGCAGCTCCCAAGGGGGTCTCTATGATCCAGCCCGTCACAGTACTCATGATAAGTTCATACATATTTTAGAGAAATACTTTAATACAATTCTTTTATTAAGTGTATGAGATCCATGTACAGCTCCTTAATGACATAAAATCTAGAAAAAATCCTATTGCTTCCATATCCAAACCAGTTATTTTCAGATTCAGTTTTACACAGGAATTTGTTGGACCACCCACAAATGGAGTAAGTAGTTCCCTTTCATTGATGTGTTGCTGGACCAGTGCGTAGACGGGTGTGTATGTCCTCACCAGTTCCTGAAGGGACCTTGGCATATGACAGCTGCATATGGGCTATGGATAGTAACAACTACATCACACAATGGAGCATGGCTTTGCCTAATAAAAGGCAATGTCCCCAAATATTCCCTAATCCTTCTAAACCTGGCCACGCTTCTGTAATTGAACAAACAGAACACATCCTCTCCATGAGACTATCAATGATCACATGACTTCAGCATGCCCTTGTCCTCGGTTATGGATGCAATGAACCAATCAGGAATCACAAAAAACTCATGTGGTATGAGACTAACATCATCAATCTTAGAGCTTGTTTAGATGAACAGTTAACACGTGTGCCATACATTAACTGTCCATGTGGACCATGCAACCATGCACTAAAATTCCCTTGATCTACTTCACCTTGAAACGGGGGTTTCAAAAACGCTCTGTAAAAATGCTAAATTTCATACATAGGGAAGTTCTCTTGTAAAAAGGTTTTAGATGGAAAAGTAAAACTGTCTTGTCAAAAAAAACAACAACAACAATTTTTCATAACAAATATTTTTCCCAGCGGATTGTTATGTTGGATGTCACTCCAATGAATCTGTGACAGACAATGTAACTTTTTTATACATACACACAGAGCTATGGATGAGTGCATTTAAAATTAAATCCATTTCAGATGAGCAAGACAAGACAGTCAGATGCTAATAACGCTGTAAATATTCCTCATTACATTAGTAACATTCAGTCACTGTTTATGTGGGCTGAAATGGATTTTTAGAAATGGAAGCAGCCTGCCGATGCTTGAGATTTCATTATGAGTCTCTCCGTATTTGATGTTTTTCCTAAAGCCCCGGGGGATGGACACAAGTGATTACATGAGAAACTTTGCATTAATTTAAAAAGAAAAGAAATTTTAAGTCTTTGTGGTTGCAGAGAAAAGCTCAAAAAATATAACCCGACTGTAACCTAACAACTTAAAAACCACAGGCAAATAAGAACCTACAATTTATTATTATTTAAAACCTCGAGATTTTTAAGCCAGTCTTGTGATTTTTTTGAGGGGGGGGTGATTGGCCCATGATTTGGGGGTTTTGTGATACTGGGAACATGCTTGAGTTCTGCCTGGTTGAGCTGGAAAGCACTGAAAGAGTTAATGTCCTTCCACTACCCAGAAGTAGCGCTGCGACTATCTGGGTCACTACTAGTAGCAGACCTCAGTTGAGACTGCACCGGCCTTCGTGCTCCACAGCGTTGCCAGGTGGAGTCAGGTGAGTGTGGCCAGGGCTGGAGCCCTCTGGCAAACTGCAGCTCTGCCTGGGGGCAAGAGAGGGAATGATGAGGAAACAGAGGCAGGGATTAGAGTGCAGATCTCCTAGTACCCACAGTGCTTTGCTGGACACTCAGTGCCCATCTGAATCCCCCAAGCTCCGGTGTCCCTCTCCAATGCCACGGTTTGTGGCTCCATGTCGAGTGGTGACTCATCCACGGTGTAATAACATGATGAGTCTGCAGAGCAGCAGATTCTTTGCCTGCCTTCCTCTCCCTCCAGGGGTGAACTGGAGAAGTTCCCTCAGGTGAAGCAGCACCAACAGCAGGTGGCACAAGAGAAGGTGCAAGCCAAGCAGAGATGCAGGGTGCAGGCAGCAGCGGGGTACAGGAAGAGCAGTCTGCAAGCAGGGGCCATGTGGCAACTGATCATAGAATCATAGAATCATAGAATATCTGGGTTGGAAGGGACCTCAAGAGGTCATCTAGTCCAACCCCCTGCTCAAAGCAGGACCAATTCCCAACTAAATCATCCCAGCCAGGGCTTTGTCAAGCTGGGCCTTAAAAACCTCTAAGGAAGGAGACTCCACCACCTCCCTAGGTAACACATTCCAGTGCTTCACCACCCTCCTAGTGAAATAGTGTTTCCTAATATCCAACCTGGACCTCCCCCACTGCAACTTGAGACCATTGCTCCTTGTTCTGTCATCTGCTACCACTGAGAACAGTCTAGATCCATCCTCTTTGGAACCTCCTTCAGGTAGTTGAAGGCTGCTATCAAATCCCCCCTCATTCTTCTCTTCTGGAGACTAAACAATCCCAGTTCCCTCAGCCTCTCCTCATAAGTCATGTGCTCCAGACCCCTAATCATTTTTGTTGCCCTCCGCTGGACTCTTTCCAATTTTTCCACATCCTTCTTGTAGTGTGGGGTCCAAAACTGGACACAGTATACTAGATGAGGCCTCACCAATGTCGAATAAAGGGGAACGATCACGTTCCTCGATCTACTGGCAATGCCCCTACTTATACAGCCCAAAATGCCGTTAGCCTTCTTGGCAACAAGAGCACACTGTTGACTCATATCCAGCTTCTCATCCACTGTGACCCCTAGGTCCTTTTCTGCAGAACTGCTACCTAGCCATTCGGTCCCTAGTCTGTAGCAGTGCATGGGATTCTTCTGTCCTAAGTGCAGGACTCTGCACTTGTCCTTGTTGAACCTCATCAGGGTTTTTTTTGGCCCAATCCTCTAATTTGTCTAGGTCCCTTTTGGATCCGATCCCTACCCTCTAGTGTATCTACCACGCCTCCTAGTTTAGTGTCATCTTGCAAACTTGCTGAGAGTGCAGTCCACACCATCCTCCAGATCATTAATAAAGATATTAAACAAAACCGGCCCCAGGACCGACCCTTGGGGCACTCCGCTTGAAACCGGCTGCCAACTAGACATGGAGCCATTGATCACTACCCATTGAGCCCGACAATCTAGCCAGCTTTCTATCCACCTTACAGTCCATTCATCCAGCCCATACTTCTTTAACTTGGCGGCAAGAATACTGTGGGGGACCGTATCAAAAGCTTTGCTAAAGTCAAGGAATAACACATCCACTGCTTTCCCCTCATCCACAGAGCCAGTTATCTCATCATAGAAGGCAATTAGGTTAGTCAGGCATGACTTGCCCTTGGTGAATCCATGCTGACTGTTCCTGATCACTTTCCTCTCCTCTAAGTGCTTCAGAATTGATTCTTTGAGGACCTGGTCCATGATTTTTCCAGGGACTGAGGTGAGGCTGACTGACCTGTAGTTCCCCGGATCCTCCTTCTTCCCTTTTTTAAAGATGGGCACTACATTAGCCTTTTTCCAGTCATTCGGGACCTCCCCCGATCGCCATGAGTTTTCAAAGATAATGGCCAATGGCTCTGCAATCACATTCGCCAACTCCTTTAGCACCCTCGGATGCAGCGCATCCAGCCCCATGGACTTGTGCTCATCCAGTTTTTCTAAATAGTCCCGAACCACTTCTTTCTCCACAGAGGGCTGGTCACCTTCTCCCCATACTGTGCTGCCCAGCGGGAGCTGACCAGTCTGGGAGCTGACCTTGTTCATGAAGATAGAGGCAAAAAAATCATTGACTATATTAGCTTTTTCCACATCCTCTGTCACTAGGTTGCCTCCCTCATTCAGTAAGGGGCCCACACTTTCTTTGACTTTCTTCTTGTTGCTAACATACCTGAAGAAACCCTTCTCGTTACTCTTAACATCTCGGGCTAGCTAGAAGGCCTACATTTACCTGTATAGCCTCACTAAATTTCACAGTTCACGGTGTGAGTCCAATATATTCACCACATGCTGCTTCCGAGCTTTTCACAGCATGGGTGGCATTCTGAGGTGCTGCTAGTGAAAACCCCTTCAGCCAGCTGCATTCAAGTGAACCTTCAGGTCACAGAGGGTTCCGTTTTCTTTGTGGGGGATCAGCACAAGGACGGTGAACCACTTCTGCTTTGAAAATAGGGCCTTACTGGGTTTAACTGGTGAATTAGCTTTTTACCAGCCCTCTGCTCAGGATTAAATTGCATCCAGAGTGTGTAGGAGATGCTAATCTTGCTGTAAACCAGAAATTCTGAAAAATACTTAATTCTCTTGTGCAGAAGAAGGAGGCACTTACCCACACTGTAAGTCCGACTTATCAAATAGAGAAATACACTTTTTACAGCACTTGGTAATCAGTAAAGAAAGTGACTGGTATGCTTCCATAGCATCCGTGTGGAAACCATTCCTCTGAACTTCTCAAATACGAGATCAACCTGCATCCCTGAAATAGACTTGGAGTCTTCCCATGCTGGCCAGGAGATAAAAGAATTCTGTGGGGATTTCTTCATTCATTCATTTATTCACCCCTCTCTGAATTTGATGTAACATGTGAAACTACCATAAATGGCCATAGTCATTGTGTACCATAGTCATTCTTACCTGTGCATATTATAGAGCTTGGAGCATTTCACTGCAGGTCAGGGCAGGGACGGCTCTGTTTTTTGCCGCCCCAAGCACAGGCGGTCCGCTGGTCACGCGGATTCGGCGGCATTTCTGCGAGTGATCTGCCAGTCCCACGGCTTCAGCGTACCCGCCGCCGAATTGCTGCCGAAGCCACAGGACCGGCGGACCTCCTGAAGACTGCCTGTCTGCCGCCCTCACAGCGACCGGCAGGCCACCCCCTGTGGCTTGTCGCCCCAGGCACGCGCTTGCTACGCTGGTGCCTGGAGCCACCCCTGGGTCAGGGATTCCTGGCTCTCTGCCATCTTTGAGAAAGAAGCTTTTGGAAACTTCATTTCTGAGGAGTCACTAGAGTGGTTACTAGAAAGTGAAAACTCATCTGGGTGAATAAAGCACTCCTGGGCTCTTCCAGATGCTAGTGGTTGAGTACAAACCCACAAAGGATGTATCTGCAGTCAAAGTTCTGGAAAAGCAGAGTCCACCCACAGGGGCATTGAAAAGGTCAGTAGCTGTCATTCATGAAAACTCAGACTTTTCCTCTAAGAAGAAAAAAAGGAGTGTAAAATAATGCACGTTCCTAACTATTAAATGAGTAATGGATAGAAGGTAGGACCACAATTTAAAAAAAAAGTAGGAGCTTAGAATTAGACCTCTAAGTCTATGTGTAGATAGATAGAGACCTCACTTTCAATAGCTCCCATGGAGGTCATTCTCTGCATCACATTACATCACCTTAGAGCAGGTGCAAACTCTTTTATGTAAAGGTTTTCCAATCAATTCATCCATAACAGACTTTAAGTTCACTAGACTTCAGGAGAGGTTGCTAAGGAGCAAACGTAAGAGATTTTTTTAAAACCACAAATCAGGAAACCAGATCAAGGTTTGGAGGGTGGGTTTTAAGTTTACATTCCGTATCTTTCTGCTTAGTGCTTAAATACTTTTCAAATAAAAAGCAACAAACGTGTAAACTTAAAATCTACCTTTTTGGTTCTCTCATGACACCTAGAGATGTCAACCAGGATTGGGGCCCCATTGCGCCAGTCCTCTCCCCAATAGAACTTAGTCTAAATACAATATAGAAACCACCTAATTACAGATCAGTGTGAAGTTACTTGATTTTTTCTTCTACGGGAATGCGGCAGAGAAATTGTACTTCCATTTGGCTAGAAAAATTTTTTTTGAATAATTCCTTGTGCTTCTAAGAATGAACTATTTGCTTCCTTCTTGAGCCTGCAAATCTTTACTGACAGCAACAATGAAAGCACGCTGGAGACTGATCAGTCCTTGTCTGCAGAAAACACTTCCATAATTGCCAAGCTAAAACAAAGTCAATTCACACCCAGACCCTACCGCCAGCTTCCTCATCCAGGTGCAGGGCCGCCGAGAGCGGGTTCGGGCCACGGTGAAAAAAAAATGTTGGTCCCCCCAGCAAGGGCGGACCAGCTAAACAGGGCTGACAAAGCCAGGGAAGCCAGGCCCCAGGCCCCCTTCCGGACCGCCGGGCCCCGGTAATTTGTATCGGCTTCCCCCCCTCTCGTCGGCCCTGTCTAGGTGGACAACTCTTTTAACTCTGGGTAACTTTGGCCCATCTCCAGACAACTGCATGCCCTCTTAAACTGTTTAGAGGTGGGAAAATACACTGTCAGGCATGGGGGAAGATCAGAGTTTGGAATGCATCATATATCTGATGGTTCCTGGCTCTCCTTCTCAGCCGAAGGATGGTTGCGGTGGAAATGGCTGGAACTCCCAACCTTGGTTTAATACTTGTATCCTTTGTGTTTTTTATCCTGATCCCCTTAGTGATCTACTATTCCTATTGATTCCCTGGGTATCAAATTAATCCGAGTCACACTTAGGCGTCTCAGGACAGGGACCATGTACCTTATGTTTGTAAAGCATTGAGTTTCCATGCACGTCTCATAAATGATCATCCAAGTACTAATGGGAAACACAAAGCTAACTTAGCAAGTGATTGAGTTGTAGCCAAACAGCTGGAACAACTTGCTGGTTGAGAGAATGAGGTTTCAGTTTCCTCTGGCACTGAAGTTCCTGAAGAAAGTAACTCTGATGCTGAAGTGACCAGTGAGGACTTATCCCACCCAACAAAATCAGAAAACTTTCCAACTAAGAACAGAAGATGTTCCTCAGCTTTGACAGGAGGGTGGAGTGGAGTTGACCTGCTAGCTAGTTGAATATACTGTCTCACACAGTGGCTCTTGCTGTTACATTTCCAGGTTATAATAATCCTTGCCTGTATACTCCAGATACCTTGGCAGATAATAGCATCATCCACTAAACGTGGGGTCACACATGAGTCATTTGCAATCCTGTTACTCCTCTCCTTAGTGTTTAAGGACCTGAAATTAGAAAACCTGTTGTGGAAATAGTATGTCTGGTTTTTCTTGGTTTGGTTTTTAAAAAGTCTGCAGTATTGGATTGATTCAAAGCTTTGATGCAAGAAATAAAATCTGGCATCACAAACACGACATGTTTCTAGACTCTTAGCATATTCAGAATACAGAAGCCAGCACAAACTACAGGGTTGAGGGAATGATCAAATGACAGACAAGCCTTGTCTGTAGACCAGCCTAAGCATCTCCCTAAGTCATCATACCAGAGGGTCCAGTTTGCCAGAACAGATCATATTTGTCACTGAAGGAGAATGTCAGTTTCCATCAACAGCACAAACCAAGATCAGTTTCTGAATGACACATGTTTCTTTCCTATGTTAAAACCATACAGGAATCAGAAGGCTGCTGTGTGTTCATATGTGATTCCCCGAGGAATATTCCAAATCAGAAATCTTTTGGAGTTAATATCAAGATCTAAATAGATAAGGCAGACAAAGGAAGTAGTATCTCCAGATGAGGAACTGAGTCAGAGAGAGAGAAAATAACCTGCCCCCAAAGGGGCAAAGTCTGGGGCAGACTCAGGAATTAAACACATACCTCCCGAACCCTAGCCCACCATGTTAGCTATAAGACCACCCTCCTCAGTGCTAATGCCATCCTGTTCTTTGTTTTTCCACCACGTTAAAAACCATCATCCATCCTCTTAAACAAAATCAGCCCCAGTGGCTTTGCATTCTTTAGATAGAGATACTGATTCTTCATTCAAACAGCTTTACATCGGTGCAACTATTGACTCAAGGAAGTTACTTGCAATTTGCTTTGGAGTACCAGAGGAAAATCAGGCCAATTATTTCTAGTTCAGTAGTTTCCAAGAAAACAAACCGTTGTATAGACTCAGATATGCCCCATGTCCAGGACTAGGGACAGTGGCTGTGGAAGAAGGGGACAGACAAACCTTCCATGAAGGGAAAACAGTGCTACATATTACTAAGCAGCACTTAAATAGAACTTTGTACTATTTATGAGTGTTTCTTATAATAGAAAATGTTTCCTTCTCCTGTTTGTCCTTTCCTTAAGGGTCTAATCGTTAGCTACCAAATACATCAAATTGTATTCTGGTCTCCCATGTTTAAGAAAGATGAATTCAAACTGGAACAGGTGTAGAGAAGGTCTACTAAGATGATCAGAGGAATCGAGAACCTACCTTATGAAAGGAGACTTAAGGAGCTTGAGTTGTTTAGGCTAACAAAATGAAGGTTGAGGGGAGATATGATTGCTTTCTATAAATAGAGGCAAGGGATACACATCAGGGAGGGAGGGGAGTTATTTAAGTTAAGGGCTAATGTTGGCACAAGAACAAATGGGATATAAACTGGCCATCGGTAAGTTTATGCTTCAAATTAGATGAAGGTTTTGAACCATCACAGGAGTGAAGTTCTGGAACAGCCTTCCTAGGAGAGTAGTGGGGGCAAAAATCCTAACTTGTTTTAAGGCTGAGCGTGGTAAGTTTGTGGAGGGGACAGTGTGATGAGGTTGCCTACAATGGAATAAGGCCCATCCACAACTGCTATTAGCAAATATCTCCAATGGCCAAAGATGGGACACTAGAGGAGGAGGGCTCTGAGCTACTATAGAAAATTATTTCCCTGGGGTCTGTCTGGTGGGTCTTGCCCACATGCTCAGGGTCTAACTGATCACCATATTTGGGGAATTTACCCCTGGGTCAGATTGGCAGAGACCCTGGGTTTTTTCACCTTCTTCTGCAGCATGGGGCATGGGTCATTTGCTGGTTTGAACTAGAGTAAATGGTAGATTCTCTGTAACTTAATTTTTTAAATCAAGATTTGAGGACTTCAGAAACTCAGCCAGAGGTTATGGGTCTATTACAGGAGTGGGTGGATGAGGTTCTGTGGTCTGCAATGCACAGGAGGTCAGACTAGATGATCATGATGGGCCCTTCTGGTCTTGAAGTCTGTGTTTATGAGAATCACAGCCAGTGGAGTTACATTTGCATAAAACTGGACTAAAGCAATGGGAAATAAGGCCCCATATTTTCACTGCATGAATATGTATACAACAATCTCTTGACAATTCACCCCATTTTCTGTGCAGAGACTCATTATTTGGGTATTTCAAAGCCCTGGCTAGAACACAGTCTGCAGAAACTTGTACCACTTTGCTTTGTGAGTCTGGGTTGGAGAGACATAAGAGAGAGCCAGGCCCCTTCTTCCTATTTTAACACACATAACTAGTTGTAATAGGCCGTAAAATTACCTGGTGTTTACCGGCTATTAATTTCCCTTTGTCCTTGTTTTATGGGACAGCATATCTTTGGTGCTGGTATAGCAGCAGCTGCTACCATGTTCCAGAGGCTTAACTTATGGGTTTTGGTTTGGGCTGGATTTGTTTTTTGAATGCTTAGGGTTTGCAGTGTGGTGGTCTCAATGGAAAATGTTCAGTCACCCCTAGGTTTTAACCATCGATTGTCAGAATTTTGATATGGTGAAAACTTACCAGCTCGACTTGGCATTTTGCATTGCTGTCCCAAGCCAAGGAATTCATACAAATACGCGATTGCTTTGACCTTACAATGCTAATGGAAAATATGTCAAGTGTATTGATTCTTCTGTGTTCGTCTTAATAGGCATAGGGAGTAGGCCAAGTATTGTAACTGTTTTTAGCCACACCGATAGATCGTACACTATGTTCTAGGGTTTGTTTCTTTTTTAAATATTTTTATCTGAGTGTCCATCCTGATAGCCAGCAATCAGGATCAGACATGAGTTCATTCCTCAGTTTGGTGTGAAAAAGCTGATGCAGTACAAAGCGATTCAAAGTGCTTTACAAACATTAACTGGCTAGCCCCCACATCAGCCCTGAGAGAGCCATCATAGCCATAGTCGAGCTGAAGAAACTGAGGCAGAGAAGTGAATGGCTCAGGAGCACAGAGTTAGTCACTGTCGGGGTGATGATTTGGCTCAGAGATTCCTGGTGTCCTGAGTACAGGTTACATTTTTTCTAAGACACCACTTCTCCACCTGCTGGTTGTGAGGAGAGAGCCCTATCGGGTGTAGCCACCATCTGAGAGCTCCTAAACCCCACAGTCGCTAGGACCCAGAAGGAATAGGAGCAGGGGAGGGAAAGAGCAGCTGGCCCTCTCCCTGTCCCCTGTGATTTGGGCTGCCCCTGCCCCATCCTTTCCCCATACCCCATTCCAGAGCAGCAGGTAACCAGCCTCATCTTCTCCTCTGCCTGACTAGCGCTCAGCTGTGGAGCTGAGACTTCAAGGGATTGCACAGCCCCCTGAAGCGGCCTTTTCCAACTGCCAAAACTCAGCTGTGTGTAGGTGATGTCATCACTGACCCCCCGCTCAGGTGCCCCATGCCCCCGTCCCGGCAGAGTCACAGTGTTTAAGGCCAGAAGCTGTCCCTTTCTCCCCACTCAAGAGCAGCAGGCCCCCAGCATCCAAACTCGCCCCAGAACACTGGCCGAAAAATTATCTCAGGATCAAAATACCACAACTCTTCAAACCCATCAAGGGTTGTGGGGTACGATGGGTAGCGGGGTGTTTTATCGGCCATTTTGTGGATTGTAGCCCAAAGGTCGACAACTGCTGCACCAAGAGAGGAGGATTTCACACAATTACCTTGAGTCTCACACCCACCACCTCCCTGCTGCCCTTGCAAGGTTGAAGGGTTGGGGGCCTGCATACCACTCCTCTCTGTGGGTACCTGGAGAACACCTGTTTCCCAGAGTAACACAGATGGCAAATATCCAGGAAAGTTCTCTATCAGAGTCTTACCAGTTTTATGGACCTGGGGGATTCCTGTCTTCTGCTGGAGACATATAGCCACTTTCAGCCACACTAACCTGAAGTAGTGGAGATTTGCAGTCTATCTGCTGCAAGAAGGTCTAGCTAATGGGATTTTGAGATGTGCAACCGTCTGTTTATGTTCACTACCGGAGATCTTCACACTTAATGCATTCTTGCTGGGGGAATTGAACCTGTATCCTAATCTACCATTCTAACTGCTGGACTATCCTTCACGACCTTTAATACACTGCTTCAAATCCAGCCCAAGTTACCAGTCACTGAAGGCTGTTACCATCTGAGGGCTGTGTGGTGCCATATGTGAAAAGAGTTGGAGAGCTCTGTTAAATCACTAGTGACTGGTTTCACATTGTAGAAGAACCTGCTTTCCACAGTAGGCGCCCTTTAGGATGACCAGATGTCTTGATTTTATAGGGACAGTCCTGATTTTGGGGTCTTTTTCTTATATAGGCTCCTGTTACCCCCCACCCCCTGTTCCGATTTTTCAAGTTTGCTGTCTGGTCATCCTAGCGCCCTTAGTGGCATTCTCAGCAGACAAGTTAAGGGCATGAGCAGGCATGCATGGATTAAATGAGCACAGAAACTGATCTCCCTTCTCAGCCCCTAGAGTTACCGAAGGCTCCTCCAGGTCAGAGTTCAGGTAATTATCATCAGGTAAAGGGATGATAAGTTTACTGAACTTACATGCTCAGTGGATTTCCCCAGTAGCATATTGGTGCTATTGTCCAACTCATTAAAAGTTTATAAACTAGGGAATGGGCATAAGAACAACCATCCTGGGTCAGACCAAAGGTCCATCTAGCCCAGTATCCTGTCTTCCGACAGTGGCCACTGCCAGGTGCCCCAGACGGAATGAACAGAACAAGTAATCATCTAATGATCTATCCCCTGTTGCTCATTTCCAGCTTCTGGCAAATCATTATGTAAAAAAACAAGACTATCGTAACCCTCAGCTCCTCTCTTAAAAATCAGATAGTCTGGGATAATTTCATTCCTCTCTGTGTGTGACTCAGAACAGGTTATCCAGGCTGAAATCTTTCTTGGACTCTCACAACCACAGATTACCCAGCATTTCTCTTCAAGTCATTTGAGTTCTGGGATGCCTGATTTGGGAGAACCCTGGCGTGCCCCGGATTTCAACGGAACAGCATCCAAATCCCAGCAGAGAGTGTGCTGGACTTCAGGCACTCAAAAAGAATATCACAGAAGGTAGGGGGCTATTGAAAATTAAAAGGAAATAAGGATGGTGTTGGGGGCAAGTTAGAAAGACCTGATTACACTGTGTGAGGGACACAAAGGAATAAGAAATGAGAAGGTTGGGAAGAAGAGCATATGGATGAATCTAGCCCTGTAAAATTAACCCAGGAGAGACCCTTTATATTTGTGATAAAACATGACATTTGTTCTGCTTCAAATGACACAATGCAATCTGACAAAGTGACACATGAGCTCTCAGGGCAGCTATTGGAAATCCATCTTCTGGAACTTTTAAGTACTCTTGCAGTAAAAGGGGGAAAAAAGCGTTTTCCATGCTGTTGAGAATCAAGTGCTGTGCCATAAATCAAGCACCAGGAGGCTAGCTGGCATGCTGAAACGAAGTAGTGAATGGACGTGGTTACTGCCTGTACTGATGATGTGCAGGGGAGTCAAGACAGGAAATAAAAGGCAGGTATCGTTTTTCCACAGAGTATGTAATTAGACCGTGGAACTCATTGCCACCGAAAGTTGTTGAGACCAAGAAATTAGGGATTGGACATTTATATGCATATCTAGAACATCCAGAGTTATAATTCATGCCCAGACTGCAAAGAGGAGCAGCAAGCAGGAGAGTTATGTGAGGGACTTCTCCAAGTAAAGCAGGAGCAACGATGTGACCCTTGGGGTAAGTTTGCTGTCATTTTGTTTGTCGTTGAGTGCTTGCTTGCCATGTGCCTGCTTGATTTAAGTTTGTAGTGTGTGCTGTCCAAATGATGTTGTGGTATCCTCTCACACAGAAGATACCCCTCCAAGGGAGGGAACCTTAGTTGTTAGAAAGAGACAGGTCATAATTATGGGGGATTTGATCATTAGAAATATACATAGCTGGATTTGCGATGACCAGAAGAACCACATGGTGAATTGCCTGCTGGGTGCAAAGGTTGTGGACCTCTTGAGACGTCTAGACAGACTAATGTGCAGTACTGGGGAGGAGTCAATGGTCGTGGTACACGTAGGTACCAGTGACATTGGAAAAGGCAGGAGAGAGGTCCTGGAGGCCACATTTAGGTTGTTAGGTAAGTATCAGAGAGGTAGCCGGGTTAGTCTGAATCTGTAAAAAGCAACAGAGGGTCCTGTGGCACCTTTAAGACTAACAGAAGTATTGGGAGCATAAGCTTCGTGGGTAAGAACCTCACTTCTTGCATCTGAAGAAGTGAGGTTCTTACCCACGAAAGCTTATGCTCCCAATACTTCTGTTAGTCTTAAAGGTGCCACAGGACCCTCTGTTGCTTTTTACAGATTCAGACTAACCCGGCTACCTCTCTGATACTTACCTAACAACCTAAATGTGGCCTCCAGGACCTCTCTCCTGCCTTTTCCAATGTCACTGGNAGGTTCCCCAGTTCCTAATAAATCTAAACCCTTCCTCCCTACACCGTATCATCCATGCATTGGGACCCTGCAGTTCTGCCTGTCTTACTGGCCCTGCTTGTGGAACTAGAAGCATTTCAGAGAATGCTACCATGGAGGTCCTGTACTTTAATTTCTTACCTAACAAAGCAACAGAGGGTCCTGTGGCACCTTTAAGACTAACAGAAGTATTGGGAGCATAAGCTTTCGTGGGTAAGAACCTCACTTCTTCAGATGCAAGAAGTGAGGTTCTTACCCACGAAGCTTATGCTCCCAATACTTCTGTTAGTCTTAAAGGTGCCACAGGACCCTCTGTTGCATTGTTAGGTAAGAAATTAAAGTACAGGACCTCCATGGTAGCATTCTCTGAAATGCTTCTAGTTCCACAAGCAGGGCCAGTAAGACAGGCAGAACTGCAGGGTCCCAATGCATGGATGATACGGTGTAGGGAGGAAGGGTTTAGATTTATTAGGAACTGGGGAACCTTTTGGGAAAGGAGGAGCCTATACAGGAAGGATGGGCTCCACCTAAACCAAAATGGAACAGATGACTGGCATTGTTACCCTGGAATTTGACATTCCTGCGTTACCTCAGAACTTGACAGTACTGCAGTCAGCCATTTTGTATGTTCAGTCACTGCCAGCTGCAAACCAACCATCCCATAGCTAGGAATAATCATAGGCCTTTGTGAGACAAGGTCAGACAACTGCATACTCGCAGTTTACTAATCAGAATGGGAGGATGGGACAGAAAGTTATGGAACAGAGTGAATGAATAGTGACCTGGGTTTTAGGTGTTCCAATATATTGTTGTTATGGCTAGAAATGTTTTGAGATAATGAGCAGTTTGATGAAATTAGAAGAATTGGTTACCCAGTAGAGATCATTATGCTGACCCACTAGGGGTCACTATAGGTTATGTGCTTTGTTAGAGTTAGCTATAAAAGATTAGGTAAAAGTAAATATCTCGGAGCAGTCCACGGGAGCTTTTCTTCAGGCAAGGAGCTTACATCTAAACTCCCCATCAACTGGATGGAAAAAGGGCCCCAGAAAGCCTGGCTGGTGATCACTTGAACCCATCTCAGACTGTGAGTAAC
Source organism: Trachemys scripta elegans (assembly GCF_013100865.1). Lineage (NCBI taxonomy): Eukaryota > Metazoa > Chordata > Testudines > Emydidae > Trachemys > Trachemys scripta. The sequence continues at coordinate 7,989,070 of NC_048299.1, read as the reverse complement.
ATCATCTGGGATGTCCTAAACCTATTGTGTATGTGTCTAATTAATATCTCATAAATAGTCTATTTAGATAAGGGCACGGTTGCTTGTATCAAACATTTATTGATTTAATCCTGACATCACCTGGAGAGAAACAGTTAAGTTACCACTGCTTTGGGTTCTGAAAACCCTATGTAACTGCATGTAAAATTGAAAAGGTCATAGAGGAGTTTTTAAACTAAGGGCTGGGGGAAAGCTGACAAGTGTGGAGGAACACACGGTCTAGACAGACACATCCCTTAGGGGAGGATTTATTAAAGGAGCCATAGATGTCGACTCCATGGGTGCTCCGGGGCTGGAGCACCCATGGAAAAAAAATTGTGGGTGCTCAACACCAACTGGCAGCTCCATGGATCAGTGCCTCCCCTGACCCCAATTCCTCCCACCTGCCAGCGGCCCGCTGATCCTTCCCCTCCCTCGCAGTGCCTCCCGCCCACCACCATCAGCTGTTCAGCAGCATGCAGGAGGGTCTGGAGGCAGGGGGAGAAGCAAGGACAGGAAGAGGTGGGGAGGGGGAGAGGAAGAGGTGGGGCAGGGTGGGGGTTTGGAGGAAGGGGTGGAGTGGGGGTGGGGCATGGGGCAGAGTGCAGGTCATGCAGCCCCCACCTCGAGATCTGAGTAAGTCAGTGCCTTTGAAAGGAGCTACTCTATCTCCAACTAAAGAGGAGAGTATAAACTTTGATAAAGTACAGGTAGGAACTGAAGAGAAACAGTCAAATGAAAAAGAGTACCATCCAGTTACATCACATGAAGACAGACAACTAAATATTGCCAGATTTTGTAAGTGGTTGTATACAAATCCTAGAAGTCTAAATACTGTGATGGGTGAACTTGGGTTCCTGATATTAAACAAGGATTGATATAACAGGTATCAAAGGAACTTAGTGGAAGGAGGACAATCAAAGGGACACAATATATAGGAATATTAGAATTGGTCATGACGGTGAGAGAGTGGCAATATATGTAAAAGAAAGCATAGGAATTTAGGAAAAATTTAGGAAAAATCTTAAATGAACCAAACTGTACCATAGAATCTTTATGGATAGAAATCCCATGCTTGAATAATAAGAGTCTAGCAGTAGGAATACACTCCCAATCACCTGACCAGGATGGTGAAGTTAATTGTGAAATGCGCAGGGAGATTAGAGGGGCTACAAAAACAGAAAACCCAATAATAATGGAGGATTTCAGCTATCCCCATATTGAATGGGTACGTGTCACCTCAGGACGGGATGCAGAGAAGCAGTTAGTCCTGGAACTCTCAAGGGGAGATAGAGTTCTTGATTTAGTCCTAAGGATCTGGTCCAAGAGGTTGATATAGATTAACAACTTGGTAACAGTGACCATAATGTAATTACATTTAACATCTTTGTCGGGGGAATACCAGCGAAACCCATCACAGTATATTTAACTTCCCAAAGTGGAACAACACAAAAAATGAGGATGGTAGTTATGCAGAAAAGGAACAGTCACATGAGTGCAATGCCTGCAAATCACATGAAAACTTTTTAAAAGCACCATAATACAGACACTCCCCGACTTATGCAAGCGTTCCATTCCGGAATACCTTGCGTAAGTCAGGGACATATACCTGACAATTACAAAAAAAAACCCAAAACCCGCTTATGGAACTTACGGAACTTTTTCCATAAGTGTGGGTTTGCGTAAGTCGGGTTTGCATAACCCAGGGAGCGTTTGTACAGACTCAAACTGTACATATACCACAAATAAAAAGAAAGAGGACCAAAAAAAAGTCACCGTAACTAAACAACAGAATAAAAGAGGCTGTTAGAAATAAACAGCTATCCTTTAAAATTTGGAAGTAAGTCCTACTGAGGAAAATAGTAAGGAGCATAAACTCTGGCAAGTCAAGTGTCAGAATATAATTAGGAAGGCCAAAAACTAATTTGAAGAACAACTAGAAAAAGACAGAAAAACTAACCGCAAAAAACTGTTTAAAAGTATATCAGAAGCAGGAATCCTGTTAAAGAAACAGTGGGCCCTCTGGATGCTCAAGGTACTAAAGAAGCACTCAAGGAAGACAAGGCCATTGGGGAGAAGTTACATGAATTATCTGCATGGGTCTTCACTGCAGAAGATGTGAGGGAGATTCCTGAACCATTCTTTTTCAGAGACAAATCTGAGGAACTGTGCCAGACTGAGATGTCAATGGAGGCGGTTTTGGAACCAATTGATAAATTAAACAGCAATAAGTCACCAGGACCAGATGGTATTGACACAAGCTTTCTGAAGGAACTGAAATATGAAATTGCAGCACTACGAACTGTGGTCTGTAACCTATTGCTTAAATAAGCCTCTGTCCCAGATGACATACTGAGAGCTAATGTAATGCTGAATTTTTAAAAAGGCTCGAGAGCCAATCCTGGCCATTACAGGCTGATAAGCCTAACCGCAGTACCAGGCAAATTGGCTGAAACTATAGGAAAGAACAGAATGATCAGACACATTGGTAAACACCGTATGCTGGGAAAGAATCAAAACAGCTTTTGTAAAGGGAAATCATGGCTTCCCAATATACTGCCGCAGCTCCCATTGGCCACAGTTTCCTGTTCCAGGGCAATGGGAGATACGGGGGCGGTGCTTGCAGGCAGGAGCAGCATGAGGAGATCCCTGTCCCCCGCTCAAAGGCCGCGGGGGCACGTTGGCTGCTTCTGGGAGTGGTGTCGGGCCGGGGCAGGCAGAGAGCGTGCCTTGGCCCTGCTGCACGGCCAGACTTTTAGCAGCCAGAGATCGCGATCAGCTGGCCGAGGCTCCAGGATCTACCGGTTGATCGTGATCTATGGGTTGGTGACCACTGGTCTAGGGTGCTCAGACCTTCAGGCAGTGTGGATCAACAAATAGTTTTCATGGGGATCTGAACCTCAAGGTAGGGCAGAGCAATAAGCAGTCTTTTGCCTGGCGTCCTGGCTCAGCAAACACAGGCCTCTTGGCCTAAGGCCTAAGGTGGATAGGCAGCCACCCCAGGGGTGGGGCGGCCGCAGGAGTTAGGGGGACCTGGGCCCACTCTACTCCATCAGGTCCCAGCCCAGGGCCCTGACAGTGGCAGAGGGCTCCACCACTGGGTCAGCAGGGATGCCATTGAAACACGCTAACCAGTATTCTGGCCACACAACCGGATTATTGTCTGGTGTCCCTGGACTACTTTCTTTGGCCCCGTTGCAGTGTACCTCTATCTCATGGAGGTCCTCTGTCCCCCGCAGCACTTCCAGTAGCTCCTCCATGCTCCCATCCTTTGGCTCACCCGACAGTCCTTCAGGCTCCTTAGCACTGCAGGGCTCATCCTCAGGTGTGGGGCACAGCAGCGGGCTGTCTCCTTTGCCAGCTCCCTTCCAACTGAGCTGCAGGGCCCACCTTTTAAGCTTCCTATCCCACCCATCTGCTTCCGGCAGGGTGGGTATGGCTCGCCTGGCTCCACCTACTGGGGGTAGATGGGGCTTCCTTCCTGTCAGTCTTGGCAGGGGGGCCACACCCCCTCACTATAGGATGTCAACAAGCATGTGGACAAGGGTAATCCAGTGGATATAGCAACAAAGGGTCCTGTGGCACCTTTAAGACTAACTGAAGTATTGGGAGCATAACTTCTGTTAGTCTTAAAGGTGCCACAGGACCCTCTGTTGCTTTTTACAGATTCAGACTAACACGGCTACCCCCCTGATACTTGACACCAGTGGATATAGTGTACTTGGATTTTCAGAAAACCTTTAACAAGGCTGCTAACCTAAGCAAAGTAAGGAATCATGGATAAGGGGGATGGTCTTCTCATGGATCAGTAACTGGTTAAAAGACAGGAAACAAAAGGGTAGGAATAAACTGTCAGTTTTCACAGGAGAGAGATGTAAATAGCAGAGTCCCTCAAGGATCTGTACTGTGACCAGTGCTGTTCAACATGTTCATAAATGATCTGGAAAAGGGAGTAATCAGTGAGGTGGCAAATTTGCAGATGACACAAAATTCCGCAAAATAGTTAAATCCAAAGCTGACTGCGAAGAACTACAACGGGATCTCACAAAACGGGGTGACTGAACAACAAAATGGCACATGAAATTCAATGTTGATAAATGGAAAGTAATGCACATTGGAAAACATAATCCCAAGTATACATACAAAACAATGGGTTCTAAATTAGCTGTTACTCCTCGAGAAAGAGATCTTGGGGTCATCATGGATAGTTCTCTGAAAATATCTGCTCAGTGTGCAGCAGCAGTCAAAAAATTAGCAGAATGTTTGGAACCGTTAGGAAAGGGATAGATAATAAGACAACAAATACCATAATGCCACTTTATAAATCCATGATATGCCCACACCATGAATACTGTGCACAGTTCTGGTCATCTCATCTCAAAAAAGATATATTAGAATTAGAAAAAGTACAAAGAAGGGCAACAAAAATGATAAAGTGTGTGAAACAGCTTCCATATGCGAAGGGATTAAAAAGTCTGGGCCTATTCAGTTTGGAAAAGAGGCGAGTGATGCGGGTATGTCATAGAGGGCTATAAAATCATGACTGGTGTGGAGAAAGAGAATAAGGAAGTGTTATTTACCCCTTCACAAAATGCATGAACCGGGGTCACCCTATGAAATTAATAGGCAGCAAGTTTAAAACAAGCAAAAGGAAGTACTTTTTTACCCAATGCACAATCTGGGGATGTTGTGAAGTCAAAAAGTATAACTGGGTTAAAAAAAGAACTAGATAAATTCATGAGAGATAGGTCCATCAATGGCTATTAGCCAAGATGATCAGGGATGCAACTCCATTCTCTGGATGTCCCTAAATCTCTGACTCCTAGAAGCTGGGACTGGATGACAGGAACTCAACAAAGTGCCTTGCTCTGTTCATTCCCTGTGAGGATCTGACTCCGGCCACTTTTGGAAGACAGGTTCCTAGGGCTTGATGGACCATTGGTCTGACCCAGTATGGCTGTTCTTATGTAATATAAATGTTCAGAGGGGATATTACATTATGTGCTTCAGGGATTAAGCCAGTCTCTATTAGACATTAGGATGATGAAGGGCAGATTATCCTACATCTATCACTACAGGGTTTTTACATTGTCCTCTGAAGCATGTGCTATTAGCTACTGTCACAGTCAGGATATAGAGCTAGATGGACCTTGGGTCTGATCCAGTCTGCCAATTCCTATATACGTAGGAAGGGGGCAGCACTGAGACATATTCGTACACACCACTTGAAACTACATTACATATACATTAACATATACGCCGTACATCTCAGAGTGTATAAAGGTCAGCGCAAATGGAGATGGGAGGGGAAAGCCGGATCAGAGAGACTAACCTGTCTCCGACATCAGGACAGTGGAGATTACCCAGGAAAGGTGATACAGCCTCAGGGCTTCCACGGAAGCCCTGTCCACAGCTGTGAACTTCACCTTAAAGAGGGGCAGCTTAGGGGCAGGCCCCAGTAGCACAGTTCCTGAAGTCTTTAGTTAGGTCTTTCCTAGGCAGAACTCTAAGGCCCTGACTCAGCAAACACTTAAGCATACGCTTAATTTTAAGCATGTTGACGTCAAGGAGACTACTCACATGCTCGATGTTATGCATACACGTGAGTGCTCTGATGGGTTGATGTCAGGACTCCCGTGCTGGTTGAGGCCCTGGACCAAGTGGGAGAGGACTCGAGAATATGGTGTGAGTTCAGTCTAGATTCTAGGCCAGAAGGAGCAGTTTGCGTTAGCATCACGCCAGAGGATCAAGTCAGTGTCAAAGAGGATGGGGCCAGAGCCAACTGAATCAGCCGCAGTAGGGTTAGTAGGACAGAGGCAGAGCAAAATGTCAGGAGCGGAGCAGGGGGGCAGGGATCAAAAGGGAGGACAGGTATAATGGGTGTGCACCAGGGTCTGTTTTCCACAGCGAGGCAGGGTTCTGCCTAGATGCACAGACAGCCTGCAGGGGTTTTCCCGAGGCCTTACATAGGGTGCCTGAACCAATCAGGGAACACAGTAGGCACTGTCAGTCAAGACCTCCGTGGATGGGCCATCCAGTAGGGCTTGGACCCATAAGGCTCATAGGCTGCTGTTCCCCACTTTGTGAGAGCTGCCAGGTGGCAGCGTAGACACAGCAAACCTGGGTTTCACCCCCAGATCACCCCCAGATCCTCACAACTGGGCTTTAAATGAATTCACAGGCTGTTTTGCCTGAATAAAGCCTGCAGTATTTGGGCCTCTATCTGCCAAAAAAAAAGCCCCCAGTGACTGGTTTGTTTCCCTAACTCATAGCTTCCTCTTACATGAGTCACATTTAGAAAGTTTCATTAGTGGCTAATTGATTTCAGCTATCAAAGGGGAATGCAGATTCATATCAGGGTCTCAAACAATGAATTAAGTGCCAGCATTTTAGCTTCTCCTGATTCCATTTCTAAACAAACATAATCCATCTTATTAAAGTTGCATCCAAAATCTGAAAACGATTAGCCTTAATTACAAAATTAGCAAATCAATTCCAAACCAATAAATGCCAGAGCTGAAGGAGAGGTTTGTTCTGACAAGAGCCCTGGGGAAGGTGAGTGCTTACTGTTTTTGTTAATGCTGAAGCGATCTGGGGGTGGATTGGGGGAGTTAAACCATTCCCTGCCATCGTTAACAGCTAATCTTGTGAAAGCCGGAAAGGAATGGCTAAGGCCCATGGCATTAATAGACCCAGTTGAGCCTTGAGTCATCCCAACATTCAGAAGCTGAAACTTCACAGTTAGAGTGGCAAGAAGCAGCGGTAGGCACAGGCTGGAATGGAGGCTGTTTAACTCCCTCCCTCCCAGAGAGATGCAAATTATTGCAGATGAAGGGCCAGATTCTTGTTTACACTAAGGCCACTTATCCACATTCTGACACTAAAGGGGATCTTAAATAGGGTGCAAATTTGCATGCACGTTAAGGGCTCTTTGTGCTGCCAGAGAGGTGTAAAGTGGCCTTAGGCCATGCATGCACTTCTGTGGCTATGGCAGTACCGCTACCGCACTGCTGCTGTGCCGCAGTAGTGCCATAGTGTAGACGGGTTATCCCATCAATGTCGTTAATCCACCCCTCTGAGAGGCGGTAGCTAGGTCAATGGCAGGATTCTTCCATCAATCTAACTGAATCTGCACCAGGGATTAGGTGGACCTACCTATGGCGTGCAGGGTGCAACATTTTTCACAGCCCTGAGCAACGTAGCTAGGTTGATCTAACTTTGAGTGTACAGGCCTTTGAGTAACTGAGAATCAGGTCCCAAGTCTGCAGTAACTTCCTCCTCTGTGCTGTGAACCTTTGTCCCCAACCCCTCAAAGGAGTTGTTGCCTAAGCAGTGACGGGAGGACCACATATCAGCACAGTTCCTTCAGGAATGGGAGGAGACCATAGGCATCAGAGAGGGGTGGCCAACTGGCAGGTGCCTCAACGTTTGTCTCTGATGGTTATCCCAAGGCCCTTGCCACTCAAGGAGGAAGAATAGGACTATAGTGTTGAATTATGGTGAGTAAGGAAGAGTGAGGATGAAACTTCTACCTCCAATTACGGAATGACCCATCTCTGTGAGCCTTGGCCCTTAGAAGACACAGGTTAAGATGACAAGTTCCTGGAAAAAAGAAGATTATAGGCCTTATTCCAGTTTTGATTATAGATCATTGCCGCCTTACTCCAGTTTTATTCAATTTTTATGCTCACTCCAGTTTAATCCCAGTCATGAATCCACTGGAGTTAAACTGGAGTGGGTCTAAATCCACTGAGTCTAAAACCAGAATGCCATGGCATGAACTAAGGACACAACTAGGATTGTGAACCTTACCAATCAAGGGCAGGGGAAATCAATGGTCCCAAATGGAGTTACAGTGGCACGGACAAGAAATCAGAGGAATGGGCAGAAGACAGTGAATAATAAGAAAACACAATGAGAAAATGCAGCTCTGGTCTGTTTGTTAATTGAATTTATTTGAAGGACCCACCCACCCCAAACTCATTGAATAAAATATGGAGCCACTACTGTGTGACCTGTTTCACTTTGTACCTTCAGGGAGCCCAAAGCGTAATAGGGACCTGCATCCAGCACACCAATGCCCCACTTGTACTTGCTGTATCACGGGTGAAATTCACACTGATACAGAAGGGCAATCACACAGCCTCGGCACCACTTCAGCTCTCAAATCGGGATGGGATTCAAGTGGTGACTTAGCCTCACGCTGACCCTCTAAACAGGGGCTGAGCTTCACCCTTACGCCCTGATGCTGCCACAGACACTTCTGCATGGGATTCTCCACACGCAAGGGTTTGCAGGACTCGAGCCTCTGTGAATTAGAGCCACGAACTGTATAGAATCATAGAATATCAGGGTTGGAAGGGACCTCAGGTGATCATCTAGTCCAACCCCCTGCTCAGAGCAGGACCAATCCCCAACTAAATCATCCCAGCCAGGGCTTCATCAAGCCGGGCCTTAAAAACCTCTAAGGATGGAGATTCCGCCATCTCCCTAGGTAACGCATTCCAGTGCTTCACCACCCTCCTAGTGAAATAGTGTTTCCTAATATCCAACCTAGACCTCCCCCACTGCAACTTGAGACCATTGCTCCTTATTCTGTCATCTGCCACCACTGAGAACAGCTGAGCTCCATCCTCTTTGGAACCCCCCTTCAGGTAGTTGAAGGCATATGTAGGATGCTGAGTCTAATTGTTCGACCACTCTATCTATAATAGAAATGTGAATGACTACATGGTTGCTAAGGCCGGAAGCACTCAGATAGCATGGTTTGTGCACTATAAATGCCCAGAAGGATCCAATTATCTAGATGGGGGACAGAGAATGGATTCCTAGATCTGGGGTGAAATCAAGGGAATTTCTGAAGTCCATGGGCATTTAGCCATTGACTACCATGGGGTCGGTATTTCATCCCTGGTTCCTCCAGCTCAGGTTTGAGGGGCACTGGTGCGACTCTTCCAGTGCTTTTGACGCCACCGTGCCTGGTTTGGGTTCAGGCCCTATCACCTTCAGTCCAGCCCCTTTCATGAGCATTACAGTCACTTACTTTAAAAAAGAATAATTTAATTTAAAATATTACACTCTGCAAATGGAACTTACCAAATCATTCTGCAGTTGACCCTCTGTGTGTTATGCTTCTTTTGATAGATTGCATATTATTTATATTATAGGAGCATTTAAGGCTCCAATCAAGGATCAGGGCTCAATCAAGGATCATTGTGCTAGGTGCTGTACAAACCTGTTACCAAAAAAAAATCCCTTGAGTGCTCAAATTCTAGGATTGTGCCAACAGGTGGAAGCAGCATAGAAATTAGAGAGGGATGGGTCAGTGGCCAAGGAAGTAATTATATGTCAACCTATATTAGGTTTACTTAATACCAGCGTTTATGCTCCTTACTATTTTCCTCAGTAGGATTTACTTCCAATTTTTAAAGGATGTCTGTCAGTTTCTAACAGCCTCTTTTACTCTGTTGTTTAGCTACGGTGAATTTTTTTGGTCCTCTTACTCTTTCTTTTAAACTTGGATTCGTTAAGGTCAGGAGAGCCATCAGGTTGCAGGCATTTTCAATACCAAATGCAGCCCCTGCACTTATTAAACCATTAGTGAAAAGCAGAAGCTAATGTTGTTAAACTGATTTAATTAACAGGGGGCCTCGTGCATGAAGTTAAGTGGCGCCAGCACCTGAACAATTGTAGCTTGGATATGGAATGACAAATTCATCTGCCTCCAAAATTAGTCACCCGCTATTAGTAAATAAACCCATTCAGCAGCTGCAAATGTAAGCTTGTTTTACTAATGATTTTACTGCTAAGATTCTGCTTGAGGTTTCCGGCTTGTACCCACGAGATGACCTTTCAGCTAAAGGCACCATGATCCTAGGGCATTAACTTAACTAACTTTAAAATAAGGAGATCAGGCCTGATTCAAAGGTCACTGAAGTCAATGGAAAGACTCTCATTGACTTCAATGAGCATTGGATCCCCCACATGGCCATGCAGTGATGGGGGTAGTTAGACAGCAGTTGCTGTCCACCATTATTTAACTCATGCTTCTTCATGTGTTCAGGGTTCTGTATATAAGTTTGCAGATAGGGTGAAATTTGCCCCTGTTTTGAGGACGTAAGTGCGATTCAGGTGGGACATAAGACCAGATTTGTAAAGGTATTAGGCACATGAAGATGTAGATTGGCATCTAGGGGCTAAATCCCTTTGTGGATCTAGCCGTATCTGCCACTTTAGGCACCTACCTCCAAAATTTAGAACCTGAAAAGTCCCATTCAGCTGCCGCCTAACCCCATAGGTGCCTAAATTCCCTAGGTGCCTAAGTTTCCACTGATTAAGTCCCTGAAGTGCCTAAATCCTGCCTAAGTCCTGACACCCAGTGCCTACTCATGTCTAAATCCAGACGAGATCTTCAAGCTAGACGTTCCCTTGCCTATATCATCTGTGGGACCCAATCCTGTAGTTGTTCTCAGAGGCTACTGAGGACCATGCCTGCTGGGTCAGGCCCCACACAAATGGTAGCTGTTACAAGCTGTGGTACGCCTTATAGCCGAGTGGTTAGTGTACTCACCCAGATCATAGAAAACTCTGGTTCAAATCCCTATTCTGTCTAAATCAATGGGGGGCTGTTAATGTAGGTTTCTCCGCTGGAAGCCCTAACTCCTGAGCTATAGAACATTCTGACTTGGGAGCCTTTGAACGTGTGCCAGCCTTTGTGTAGCTAGTTAAACAGTCATTGAGACAGAGGCTGACTCTATACCCCAGTGGCTAGGAAGCTCACCTGGGATGAAAAGAATCATTCAAGTCCCTGATCCTGTGAAGTTGTACATATTTATGTAAAGTGGAAAACCAGGAGAAACAAGAGAACCGCATCCAGAATATCTTACAACCCGGTGGTTGGGGCACTCCCCTAGGAGGTCTGGCATCCAGTCCCTGCTCTGCATCAGGCAGAGCGGGGATTTGAGCCTGGGTGTGCCATATCTAGGGTGAGTGCTCTAACTAGTGGACTACAGGGCATAAGGTGCGGGAGGCACCACCGCTGTTTTGGTGAGAAGCAGTTGACCTGGCCTACAGGCATAGGCGGCGACTCTGTGGGTGCTCCGGGGCTTAAGCACGCACCAAAAAAAATAGGGAGGGGCTCAGCACCTGCAGGACCGAGTAATATTTTGTGGGCTGTGACCACCCCCCTGCTCTGTCCCCGCTCCACCCTGAGGCTCTGCCCCCGCTCAGCCTCTTGCCCTGAGACCCCGCCTATGCCCCAAAGCCCCACCTCCTTCCCCTCAAGGTCCCACCCACCGCTCGCATCAGGGGGAGGGGGCAGAGAGGAGCACCCACTGGCAAAAACAAAAGTTAGTACCTGTGCCTACAGGTCTAACTCCAGGAAAGGATTCACAGCCCAGACTTTGGCACCGAGTTCCCTTTGAGGGCTAGGTCTTCAGCCCGATCCCTCTCCTTGACATTTCTTACTGCCTCCCTGCTCAGCATGCTGGCGTCTGTGAATCCCATTCTTAGGCACCTAGCTCTCCTCGTGCCTTGTGTAGGGAGCCTGGGTGCCTAGCGTGAGACTGTGAATTCCACTGGGAGGCAGGGTGTCTGCAGTTCTACATTGCAATGTTGACTCTAAATCTCCTTTGTGAATTTAGCACAGAGTGGGATTTTCAAAGAGTCTAGGCACCTAACGCCCACTGACTTCAAGCTTTTGAAAATCCCACCTAGGCACGTATCTGCATTTTTAGGCTCCTAAATACTTTTTAAAAGCTGACCCATAGACCTTATGATGGTCCTATGCCTAGGGGTGCTTCGCACCCATATTCCTGGAAAAGAATAAAAATAGGGCTTGAATTTGTCAAACAGGAAATAGACCCTGATGTCTAGCGTAGACTAGAGAGGTTCAGTTTTCAATATAAAAGAGCCCATAAAATAGGAATGAAATTTAATGATGTAATAAAGGTGCAATTATGTTTTCATGGTTTATGTTATTTGAGGTGAATTATACTGCAATTAAGATATAATCAGCCTAATATCTACATGATGGTAATATGTTTAAGCATTAATATTAGTATTCCATAGCTGCCTGGGAAGCAAGTCAACTGCCAAAGAATAATGGAATAATATAAATCGCTTGAAAACAATGTGTTTCTTTTAGCTTATTTATATTTTTTTCCACCAAGGATGTAAAAATCATGGGCCTATTCTTCAGTCCGGACCCAGGCAAAAGCACCATTCCAGTCAATGAAGAGTTCTGGAGAAGCAAGGAGAGCCAGAATGTGGATAGCTGGGTTAAAGCAAAATAAGGAAGGAAATTCAGTCTAAAACACCATCCTCAAATCTACCTTCAGGGTGAAATTGATCCTTTTGCACAGAGCCAGTGACAGTAATTAACAGTGTGGGTAATTAGCCATTGAAACAATTTACCTAAGGTTGTGGTGGATTCTCCATCCCTGCAAATTTTTAAATCAAGAGTGGATGGTTTTTTTCTGAAAGCTATGCCCTAGTTCAAACAGGACTTGATTCAGGGAAGTCCTATGGTCTGTGTCATACAGAAGGTCAGACTCGGTGTTCACAGTAGTCCCTTTTAGCCTTATAATCTCTGAATCTATGAAAAGGCTACACACATCTTAGAACTTTAGTGGACTTAAGTGTTGTGAAAGGATGATATTTATCTGCACTATATGGTTCAGCCACGAGATGGCACTGTGTTCTGGATAGCCTTCCTGACAGGGTGTGGTGCCTGTTAAACAAAGAAGCCAAAGCTGGAACTCAAGCTGCATGGAAGCCTAAGGCTACGTCTACGTTACAGCCTGGATCAACGCTCTGAGATTGATCCACCGGCAGACGATTTAGCGGGTCTAATGAAGACCCACCAAATTGACAGCAGATCACTTTCCAGTTGACCCCTGTACTCTACCTCCAACGAGAAGAGTAAGGTAAGTCAATGGGAGAGTTTCTCCCGTTGACCCCCCACGGTGTAGATCCCGCGGTAACTCAACTTAAGGTACGTCGACTCCAGCTACGTTATTCACGTAGGTGTAATTGCGTAGCATTGGTCGACTTACCGGGGTAGTGTAGACATAGCCTAAGGGTTTGGATCTAGGGTTAGCAGCTGTTTCTTTAATACATACCTCCTGTTTAAGACCGACTCTGATTCCATTTGTTGTGACACTGCATACAGGCCTTGGGCTGGCCCTATGCACAAGGGTTAGTTTCACCCTGTCTGTGCAAAGTCGAAGTATAATTACGTTTTACACATAGGATAGGGGAAGACAACCCAACCCCTCTCCACCTCCCACCAGCAGGATTTTGGTGAAACTGTTCTTAGCCCCCACTCTGAAATCTAACCTCCGTGTCATCGTCATCATCGGCTCTGACATGGTCCCCATTATCCTTCAGGAAGAAACTGTCCATGAGGGAAGGTTATCCCATGACTATTGGGCTTCTTACAGCTTCCTCTGAAGCAGGCAGGCCAGGCCACTGCTGGAAAGAGGAGTAACTGAAGCTCAGCTCTCACCCCCTATGGAAATTCCTATGTTCCTTGGTGCATTCCCAAAGCTAGCTAGGCCAACTCAAGTGGAAACTGAGGCAATACTATCTATAACTGAGTCTCTCTCTCTGCCCCAATGACTATTTAAGTGTTTATCCACCGTGGAACAGTCATCGTTGGGCCAGAAAGAGAGAGTCTCTGCAGTGCAGTGGTGAGTTAGGACACCCGTATGGGAGGTGGAAGATCCTAGAGCCAATCCCCCTGCTCCAATCACACTTTCATTATTTATCCACAGTGGAACCGCTTCAACAGGAGAGACTGAGGGAGCCCATATCAGATTATCTGCCATAGCTCAGTGGTCAGCAAATTCTTCCGAGAGGTAGGAGCTCCCTGCTCAAATCTTTTTGTCCTCTGTGGTACGGAGGCTGGAACTGGACCCAGGTGTCCTACATCCCAGCTCAATGCTCTAACCGTTGGGCTTCTCCTCTCTCCCTCCAAATTTTGAACAGGACCCAATCCACTAGCCATGCTCAGAGGCCGCCTCCCAGAGGAGGCCTCACATGTGACTTCGGCAGGCAAATGCTTATCTTCCCCCAGTTCGTGACTCGCTCTGGCGCTTCGGCGGGAGACAGATGTCCAGACACCTAGAGTGGGGCAGCAGCATGTGTGCCCTAAAGTTTAAAACTTAGACACCTGCAAACTTTTACAGTGGAAAGTTAGACGCCGAGTGATTTTAGGTGCCTACAGGGTTAAGCAGCAGCCAAGCGGGAGTTTTGTGGAGTTCAATGGTGCGGCGCACTGGAATTTAGGCACCTAAGTTGCTTCATGGATCACACCCGTAGTGGCTCCTTCATTTGACCCCCTCATTTGCCTGGGTCCCACTGTAAACACCTCAGGAGTACGCAGGCTCCTAAGGGCTGACAGGTTTTGGCTAGTACAAAATGCTGCTGCTGGGATTGTGACTGAACCGAGCAAGTACGTTCGTTCCAACACGTGGCTGGCCAGTTGGAGTCAGCACACGTCTCTTGACTTATAACTATGGTGAAATATTGGCCTACATCGTTTTTCTGACTTCTTCACCCCTCACATCTCCAGGCACCAGCTGAAGTCATCCTCAAAAGTTGAATGGCATGAGATTCCACCACTTCCCATGGGAGATTATGCCACACATGGGTAGATTTTTTTTTTAATTTTTTGTTGTTGTTGTTGGGAGGTTTTTCTTCCTGGTATCCAGCCTTTCTCAGCTTCATGCCCTTACCCCTAATTACACCTCCTTGGCCAGTAGTACTGACATCTTAAATATATTTACAATTTGGAATGAATGGTTGCAGCTTCGGCCTTTTAGCACCTTCTCTCTGGAATAACCTGCTAAGAGGTATCAGAGATGAGGCTCCCTTCCACTCTCTATTTCTAAAAGGAAGCTCCCTTGCTTTATTTTCCTTTGCCTTCAGTCACTGGTTCAGCAAGGCTAGAGACAATACTAAGCTATAACTCCTCTATGTGTGAAGTGTCGTGAGGTGTCCTGGTACAAGGCCTGGCTCATCCCAAGTCTGCAGGCAGAATGGACCCTCCATCTGTGAATCTCCCCCTGAGTGTGCAGAAGAGGGGAATCCACCACCATCATGGACCCTCATGCACTCTGCTCCTGAACCCCATTAAAGGCTCTCTGTGGTGTCTGGGATATGTGTGTGGGGAAGGAGGATGTAAAGTGTTGTTGCCGCCATGTTGTCCCAAGATATTGGAGAGGCGAGGTGGGTGCAGTAATATCTTTTATTGGACCAACTTCTGTTGGTGGGCAAGACTAGCTTTCAAGGCAGGAGTGTATTGGGACTGGAAGGGCATGAATTATTCCAACAAAATGTACCTCGCTGACATTTCTTTCCCCCCACCCCAGCCCACTGGCTTTTCTACAAGTAGGAGTAAGCTACCCTAATGTAAGCGGGGGAATGGTCCCGCTATTGTGGGGAACTTTCCTGGCTNGAGCTAGCCAACCAAAACACCCCACTGAATGTTAGTAAGGGGGCAACAGTCCCCTTACACTAACATACTTTGAACTGCAATAGTGCTTCCAGCAATTGGTAATTCCAGCAATTCCAGTGCTTGATAAACTCATAACTTTATCAAGAATCTCACAATATTTGGTGGTCATCTTAAAGCTCTAGCTCCTGGAATCATGTGATTATTTGCAAATCTTAGTTTCCATTTTTAAAAAAGCTAATCTCTAGCCCTCATGTTTGTAACTAAAAGCTCAAACACCAGAAAGCAAATTGAAATGAACTCAACATTTGTTCTTTTTTTACCATTTCATTATTTTTAAACCAGTCTTATGATTTGGAGGGGCTGACTCATCATGTTTGAACACTTGGCCTCAGCAATAGCAAATTTGCATCTGAGCGTGCTTCCCGGATAGTAATTAAACTAATCATTAATTGCAAGTATTAAGCTCAACTCTATCCCTATTAGGTAGCTGATCATTTAGTCAGCTTATTACTAAGTTATAGGTTTTTAAGTACACTTAAAAATTATTCCATGGGTGAAAACTAACAATGCCCAAATTCTTCTTTGAACAACTCTGAAAATGGGTATTTCATGACGGAATTTTTCAGAGACCCAAAACCTTAGCAGTGTATGTGACTGCTGCATGATTATGCAGTCACACAAGCATTAGTTTTGCAATCATTTCTTTTCCTTTCAGTAATATCTGGTCTGTGCTTTCACATGGAACAATTTGCCCCGAACAATCTGCACAAGTGCTACTTATGTTTACATTTGTAAGAGCTGCCATGTTAAATACAAATTAACTGCCTATCTGCAATCCTGAAGTTAAGGTGTCATTAATTTGTTTGAGGTGTTATAAGGGCTCTTTTGAACTTTCATCTTAATTACTTCTTGTTTTGCTAAAGGCTTCCTGTTGACTTACTTGCTTCCTTGTGTTTCCGTTCCTTAATTGCTCTTATGACTTGTGCAAATTGAATAGGGCAAAGTGGATGTCACATCCTTTTTAGGGGCTGATCTACTAGAATATAAGAGCTTACTACTGCTGCCAACCAGTTGTGGTATTCCTTTCATGCAGGGGGTGGTTGTGACTGAGTAAATTAAAGTGTGGATTTAAGAATTATTTTTGATTAGATAATACATAGCAATGAGTTACCTTGTTAGTTGCATTGAATTACATTGAATAAAAAAACCCACTTGTTTTTATAGTTTCACTGAAGCAGGTTTTTTTAACATTTTCAGAGGAGGATTAGGAGCAGGGGTGAAATTAGGCCGGTGCGGCGTACCGGTAAGAAGTGGCCGCTGGTACCGGCCCATACGCAGCTGATATTAAAATGTTGCTACCCCTTTTCCTTCCCCACATCGGCGGCCCTGCCGGTAGGGACCCTACTGGCAGGGCCGCCAATGGAGAGGGTAAAAGGGGCTGCTGCCCCGGAGCCTGGTGATTTAAAAGGGTCCGGGGCTCCCGGCCGCCGCCACTACCGCGGCAGTGGCCAGAGCCCCGGGTCCTTTTAAATCACCACCAGGGCCCCGGGCAGCACAGGCCAGGCAGGGCGGATGGGCCGACTTGGGGAGGCTGACCCCCAGCCCTGCCCCTTCCACCTGAGGCCCCGCCCCTTCTGGGGGCCAGGAACCAGTCCCCGTACTGGTATAAGTCATCTGTGTTACTTTCACCCCTGATTAGGAGTAATCTCCTGCAAGGAGTGGAGCTGAAAAGTGAGGGAGGCCTTCCTCAGAAGGACTTATATATTGCTGGAGGTAGCATGAGAACAGACAAAATCCTTACACTCATACCATTTCCAAGTAATAGCTCTGCACATCTCTGATATTCTCTGGTTATGAACTAGGTTGTAAATTTGCAATTTGCCAGAAGGGGCACCACATAGCTGCATTGCACAGGAAGCACACCAGAGAACGAATTGTGACCCAGAGAGTAACCGTTCCAATTCTGACCCTACCCCATTGCTCTAGAGGAGGAGCAAGGGCCAGATCCTCAAAGGTGTTTAGGTTCCTAACTCCCACTGAAATCTAATACATACTAAACACCTTTGAGGAGTCTGGGCCAAGATACTTCATCCCTTTTCATGGAGCAGTTCATTCCCCTCTGTGCCCAATTAGCTACTCTGGCCAACGAGTGTGTGTTTGAGGGGGTTGGGAAGAGGGGGGTGAAGCCAGGACTCCTCCCACTCCTCACCACATCTCCCCCACTTTTTCATACTAGGGAGTATTGGGGTGAATAGACCCTTTCCCTCCCTCCCTGAGCTGGAATCTCGCTCTGAACAGGAGTCTTTCTCATGCCGACACTCCAACTCTATGCCTGCGGGGAGCTCAAAAAGTCCATTCAAAGGAAGAGAGTGGATGAAGAAGGCGACGGGGAGTAAATTGAGAGGAATGACTCCAGCCGTTACAAGGTCATTAATTCAGAAGTTGTACTTTATTGACGATCGCTCATTAATTTGCCATCCCAATCCTCTCCCTGTCTTACTCAGCTGCCTAGTGGATGATCATTCAATGTGGTAAATAAATAAAGTTAAAGCTAGAACTGATGCCTGAATGCAGAGCTCCTTATCTTATTTTGTTCTTCAGCCTGAGCATAAATAATTCTAACAAGCAGATCAAGGACAGACAGTGCAGATATGTGAAAGCAAGTTTGCTTTAAAGAGAGATCTTATTTCTGTGCTTCCTTGTTAAGACTGAGCAAGATGGGAATTTGTAGAGAGAGAAGTATGGTTTGCCAGCGGTTAGTTAGAGCAGGACCCTGGGGTGTCAGGAAGGCTGGGTTCTCATCCTAACCCACCCATAGACTGGTTGTGTGACCTTAGAGAAGTCACTGAGCCCCTAGCCTCTGGTTGCCAGAAGCAGGGAATGGGCGACAGGGGATGGATCACTTCATGATTACCTGTTCTGTTCATTCCCTCTGGCCACTGTTGGAAGACAGGATACTGGGCTAGATGGACCTTTGGTTTGACCGAGTAGGGCCATTCTTATGTTCTTATGAGCTTCCCTGCAATGCAGTCCGTGTATCTTTAAAGGGATCAGAACAATCATAGCGACAGCTAATTAGTTCAGAGAGCCGCTGTATAGACTCATCCTCTCTCAGCTTCTCCTTCAAGCATTGCTGCTCTTTCTTCCATGCTGCCCCTTGTGTGTGGAGCAGCCTCCTTGAACTAATCTATAAAGCCACAAGCAGCTCTTCCTCAAGATCGACCCCTCCACAATTGAGCCATGTGCTCTTGTTTTCCTTACCGTCACTCCTTTGTCACATCTTGTCTCAAATTAGGCCCCGAGCCTGTTATCACTGCCATGCATGCTTAACTTTCCACTTTCAAGTAAAGTCAATGGGCTAGATTTTCAACTGTTGGGAGTGATCAAAACTCCATTAAGTTCAATGGAGCTCTGCTAATTTAAGGCAGTTGAGGATCTGTACTGCATACATGTATGCTTGCAGGACCTGTAAACTCTTCAAGTTAGGGACTCTCTCTTGCCACGTGTTTGTACAATGCTAACAGGATGGGGCCCCGGTCCTGTATGGAGGCTCTAGGTGCTACTGTAGTGCAAATAATAAATAATAATCCATATTGGTAAAATGATTTTGGATCTTTGAGTGAATGCTGCTACATATGAGCAAAAGATTAATTATATATATCTATATAATTAATCTTTTGCTCATATGTATATGTATATATCCGTGAAAGAACTGTGTAAGTTATCATGTAGTCATTTTGGCTGAGTGGCAGGGAATGAATCTTAAAAACGCAGTTTGCAACTGCTGGTAGCACAAATCATTCATCTGTTTTAACACAGTTTTTGCTTCCTGCTTCTGTGAACACACTTGCAGCTGCCATAAATCTATAAAAGGAGCAGATTAATACGTTCCCATCTCCCCCTTCATATTCTTTGTTCTGATTACTGCTGCCAGTCAGCACCGATTGTTATTGTCTCCTATTACTAATTTGTATTTGGAATTGCTTTCTTAAGGAAGAGGTATTCACCCTTCCAAAGCAGGCTGAAAGGCAGAAGAAATACATCTTACTCAATTTTACTGGTTCACCCCAGGGCAAATGGGCCAGCAAAATACTAATACCTCGCTCTTTATAGAGCTATTTTCATCAATAGATCTCGAAATTCTTTACAAAGGAGGTTAGTATCATTATTCCTATTTTACATATGAGGCATAGAGAGAGGAATTAATTTGCCAAAGATCACTCAACACCCTAAAACCCAAAGCTCCTGTGTTCCAGTCCCATATGGTATCCGCTAGCTACACTGTACCTTTGCACCATTCTAAGCAACACTCAAACTCTCAGAGCAGGTGAAAGTGGGGCACAACGCTTGTGCTGATCTCAGTGCAGGGTTGAATTTCACCCTGGCTGTCCACCTTCTTTCACTGGGGTCACCTCAGCTCAGCTTCATGTATCAGTGGAAATGAATACTCATTTTGGAGGCCATTCTAGATTTGGGCACATTTTGGGAAGCCAGCTGCACTGTTACTGCTATGTGGCTAGCTGAGTGGGTCAAAATTCTGGGCGAAATTTTCGTGACAAGGTCATCTGCTTTTTTGGTCAAAATGTTGGCAGTACATGAGTGGATGCAAAAGGCCAAGCCACAGCAGTGGGTTTTGAAGTCGGCGAGGCACACAGAAAGTGGGATGGTTGGGGCATAGGGAGCAAAGAGCATGAAGGGAGAGTCTGCGAGAAAGTTGTTTCTAGGTCTTGGAGCTGAGAACCTGTGGATCTGCTCCAGTGAAGGCATTTTTGACATAACCTCACCTTCCAGGCAACCACGGGCATCATACTTAAACTTCTGTAAGCAGTGTGAGCTGCTGTAGAGTGACCAGACAGCAAATGTGAAAAATCAGGACACGGGGGTGGAGGTAATAGGAGCCTATATAAGAAAAAGACCCCAAAATCGGGACTGTCCCTATAAAATTGGGACATCTGGTCACCCTAAACTGCTGTCACATGACATTCTGACTAAACAATTAGCAGTGCTCAGTATCAATGGAGGACATGTTAAACGGATTTAAATCACCATCCAATGAGAGTGTTTCTTCTGGGGCTTCACAGGGACCTGTTCTTGGCCCCATTCAATATCTAAATGAATGATCTGGAAGAAAATATAAAATCACAGCTGTAAAGTTTGCAGGTGACAATAAAATTGGTGGAGTGGTGAGTAATAAAGAGGATGGGTCAGTTATACAGACTAATCTGGATTGTGTGGTAAACTGGGTTTTTCCAAACATGGTGCATTTTAATATAATCAAATGCAAGGTCATATCTAGGAACAAAGAACATAGGTCATACTTACAGGGTGGGGGACTGTATCCTAGAATGCAGTGACTCTGAAAAAGATGTAAGGGTCATAGAGGATACCCATCTAAACATGAGCTCCCAATGTGATGTGGTGGCTAACATGGCTAGTTTGATCCTTGGATGTATAAACAAGGGAGTACCATGTGGACGTCAGGAGGTGGTATTACCTCTGTGTATAGCGTGAGTGGGACCATTACTGAAAAACTGTATCTAGATCTGGTGCCCACACTTGGAAAGGGTTCAGAAAAGAGCTTCACAAATGATTTGAGGACTAGAAAACCTACCTTACTATAAGCAGTTTAAGAAGCTCAATCTATTTTAGTTTATCAATGGCAAGGTTGAGTGACTTTATCATGCTCTAAAAAGTACCTACATATGGAGAAGATCTCCAGTGGTAGAGGGCTCTTTAATTTAGCATAACCAGATCCAATGGCTGGAAGCTAAAACTAATGAAATTCACACTGGCAGTAGGGCACAGATTCTTAACAATGTAGGTAATTAACTACTGGAATAATTTACCAAGGGTTGTGGTGGATTCTCCCTTTCAATCAAGACTTCATGTCTTTCTAAAAGATATCCTCTAGCTCATCCAGAAGTTATGGATTTGATGGGTGAAATTCTATGGCCTATGTTATGCAGGAGATTATACTAGATGTTCATAGAATCATAAGGGACCTCAGGAGGTCATCTAGTCCAACTTGCTGCTCAAAGCAGGGCCAGTCCCCAGACAGATTTTTGCCCCAGATCCCCAAATGGCCCCTTTAAGGATTGAATTTACAACCCTGGATTTAAGAGGCCAATACTCAAACTACTGAGCTATCCCTTCCCCTCAATGGGTCCTTCTGGCCTGAAGAGCTATAAATCACTGATTTTGCCAATTCATCCCCTTTGAACTAAATATTCTATGGGTTTTTGCCCCCTCCCTAGTTCTAGTTTCCTTCATCTTCTCAACCATCTGCTTCAGCTTCCCTTCTAAGTAGATAAAGCCACAGCTCTAGTGTCACTTGGTTGGCCTCCTTGTTATAGATCCACTGCTCCGTGGCTTCTGTTGTGATTCTCATTTTAAGTCGCAGCATGAATCTTCTATGGCACTTTTCACGTTGTTGGAATCGCCAAGTAGTGTGGTTCTCTGTACTCAGTCAACATCTTGGTAGCTTGTACAACAGTGCAGGGAGCAAAGATCTTTGGATTCTGCCTTCAGTTTCTTTTCTACTTGTTTTTGAGTTGTTCATTTTTAATTTTTGTCACCAGATTGCTCACTCTCTCAAACGCATATTTTAACATCATCGAAGTCAGGCTTGGGATCCAGGTGGAAGCCTAGAGCCAGCATCACGTATTGTGTTATTTCCCTTCAGACAGAAAAGTTTAATTAGTTTATACACTCGATAAGAGCAAATGAGACAAATACATTCTAGGCACAGGAGGATACGATCCTAGCTTGTAATTGATTTATTTCTGCAAGGTAAAGCACACTATCTACATGGCAAATAGAAAGCAGCAAATATTTTGCATGAAAGGAAAACGATACAGCGAGCCAGATTGCTGAAAGGTGTTGACCACTTTGCATTTTACGACGGAAGGCTTCTGAATGATTGCTCAGTTCTGATACACAGGCTTAATCTGTCTCTATACCAAAATAAAATAAAAAATTGAGAACAAATTCACCCGCACCCGTCTCACCGGTGAACCATGAGTAGGCCTGATTAATATTTGGACGGGAGACCATGAAGGAAAAGCCTAGGTGCTGTAAGAGAAGGTCTTTGGAGAGTCACTAGGTGGCATTCTTTCCCCTCCGAGGGTACGTTTCCACTACAAAGTTAACTCAAGTTTCTCCACTTGGTCTAGTGCGAGTGAGAGCATCCGCACTGGAAAGGGTAACTGGAGCCATACTCAGTCACTGTGTCCACACTGACACTGAACTGAGTGAGGTGCTAGGCCTTCTGGGGGCATTTCCCTTAGTTCTTAACATTGCACTAGCTCAAGGGGCTGGTAATGGGATTTCAGAGGGACAGTCTTTCCCCCGCGCCCCCGTTGAATGAAAATTCGCAGAATTCAAGTTTTAGTTTTTTTACACAGAGAGCCGGATTCTCGTCTGGTGTAAAATGGTCTAGTTCCAGTGACAGAAACGAGAGCTCTGAGGATGATGGGACCCTCGATCTCTCCTTCCCCTCATTTCAGCAGGGCTATAACCGGGTCGAGGCATGCCGGTGGGACTGCTGGAGGCAAGGTTGCACTGCTACATCCTGCGAAGTAAATGCTGGGTGGAGGTAAAAAGCCAGCGCTGGAGAATGAAATTCTTCCCAGAACCTTTTCGCAAGTGCTAAAATTAACAAAGTAGTTTTAAAACATGCTTAGTATTTTCCAAGTGACTGTTCAGACTCTTAGTATTAAATGTAGTACAGTAGCACTGAGCAGCCCCAACTGAGATCAAGGCTCTGCTGTTCTATACACTGTGCAAACACCTTTTAGAGTCCCGGCCCTTACGAGTTTACAATCCAAGGCCCCGATCCTGCAAACACTGATGCACATGCTTAATGCTACACATGTGAGCAATGCTTTTGAACTTAATGGGACTGAAGTCGGGATATACACTGGGGACTTCCACAGGCTTAGATATGGTGGTCAGGGGTATGAAGAAGTCGGATGCCTGACTGACATACCCGGGCTAGCAGAAGCCCCTAGTGTAGGCCTGGATATATCAGCAAAGCTGCGCTTTTACCGATATCACTTGTTTTGCTCATGGGGAGGAGGGGTTCATTTATTATACTGGTACAAAGTGCAGTTTTGCCAGTGTCGGTGATTCCGCATTGCCGATGTAGCGTACTGGTATTCCTACGCCGGTAAAGAATTCCTAGTGTAGAAATGGCCTGAGGTATGTAAAGTTAACAACGTGCATAAGTGCTTGCAGGGTTAAATAGACGAGGCAGACAAAGGTGCGAGCAGAGAAGTATTATTAGGCCCATTTTTCAGGTGGAGCAGTGAGAGATTTAGGGCCTGATCCAATGCACTGAAATCAATGGGAGACCACTGGATTCAATGGGCATTGGATCAGGCCTACCCAAAGTCACACGGGAAGTCTTTGGCAGAGCCAGGAACTGAACCCTGATCGCTTGACACACTGAGACTAAGTCTGCACTACAGACCTATATGAGTATAACTAAGTCACTTGGGGGTTTGAAAAATCCACTCCGCTGAGCGATGTAGCTATACTGATCTAAGCCCTATGTAGATAGTGCTGGGTTGACAGGAGAGCATCCCCCGTTGACAGAGCTACTGGCTCTTGGGAGGGGTGTGTGTGGATTAATTACGTTGATGGAAGAAGTTCTCCCACCGGTCTTCACTGAAGCGCTACAGTGGTGCAGCTGCACCGTTTTAAATGAAGAACTGCCACCAGGGCCGGTGCAAGGAAGTTTCGTGCCCTAGGCGAAACTTCCACCTTGCCCCCCCCCCCCCCCCCCCCGCCAGCCCTGCAGCAGCTCCCCGCCTCCTCTGCCCTGAGGCACCCTCCCCCGCAGCAGCTCCCCCCCGGGGAGCTGTGCAACAGCTCCCCACCCCAGCTCACCTCTGCTCCGCCTCCTCCCTGAGCACGCCGCCCCCGCTCTAATTCTCCTCCCCTCCCAGGCTTGCGGCACCAAACAGCTGATTGGCGCCACAAGCTTGGGAGGTGGGAGAAGTGGAGCAGCGACGGCGTGCTCGGGGAGGGGGCGTAGCAAAGGTGAGCTGGGGTGGGGAGCCCTGTGGCAGCTCCTTCCCCCCTGCCCTGAGGCACCCCTGCAGCAGCTCCCCACCCCCACGGCCTGGGGAGCCGTGCGACAGCTCCCCACCCCAGCTCACCTCTGCTCCGCCTCCTCCCCGACCACGCCGCCCCCGCTCTAATTCTCCTCCCCTCCCAGGCTTGCGGCGCCAAACAGGTGATTGGCACCGCAAGCCTGGGAGGCGGGAGAAGTGGAGCGCCTACCGCGCGCTCGGGGAGGGGGCGTAGGAACGCTGTAAAAAAAATTGGGGGCACCGCTTTTTGGCGCTCCCAAATCTTGGCGCCCTAGGCAACCGCCTAGTTTGCCTAAATGGTAGCACCGGCCTTGCCTGCCGCCCTGAATCAGAAGAAATAATGAGTCCAGTTAGAAAATAATACTAGCCTAGACCATCCTGGTGGCTCCCAGACAGCTGGGAGCAGAAGAGCTGGTTTTCATAAAGATATAGCCAGACAAAAATATTATTAAAATGAATGAACACAGCATTGTGCCTGGTTCTCTTTAGGGAACATCTCGAAGTGAAATAGTAAAACGACAGGCACTAGCCCATGACAGGGCTCAGAGATTCCAAGGCCAGAAGGCACCATTTTGACCATCTAGTCTGACCTCCTGCATAACGTAGGCCATAAGAACTTCCCCAAACTAATTCCTAGAGCAGATCTTTTAGAAAAACATCCCATCTTAATTTAAAAATTGCCTGTGATGGAGAATCCACCGTGACCTTGGTAAATCGTTCCAATGGTTAATTACCCTCCAGTTAAAAATTTACCCTTTATTTATGCCACACAGGCAATGAAAGGGTTACTTTCACCCTCAGGAAGGGTGAGCCTAAGGGGACGATTAGACTTTCTGGATGCACCTGAAGGGTGGGCCATGCTTAATTAAAGATGCAGTGCGGCGGGGGAAGGAGCTGGCTGGTAACTCTAAAGAAAAGAAGCACTGATTAAAAGGGGGTGGTAGGGAGAGAGGGGAGCCTGTGAGCCTGCTTTAGTAGCAGAAAGCACAGATAAGGCCCAAAGAGGGGCTGTGGGAAAGGGCTTGAAGGAAAGTCAAGACAAGAAAGCAGTCTAGGGAGGCCATGAGGACTCTGAAAGAGCAGACTTGCCACAGGGGGGGAGGGATAGCTCAGTTGTTTGAGCATTGGCCTGCTAAACCCAAGGTTGTAAGTTCAGTCCTTGAGGGGGGCCATTTAGGGACCTGGGGCAAAATCAGTACTTGGTCCTGCTAATGGGGACTGGACTCAATGACCTTTCAAGGTCCCTTCCAGCTCTCTGAGATAGGTATATCTCCATATATTAGGGTCCCTGGATGGGGACCCCTGAAGAGAATGAGGGTTCCCCTAATAGCTATCTTGAAAAGGTAGTGTGGAAAGCCCTGACATGGGGGGGCTGAGAGGGGAAAAGCATTATTGAGTATAGAACTGGGCCTCTCCAGGGAGAAAGTGCTAGGAGGTGTTGCTTTGCACAAGAACAAGAAGACTCTGCAGGGTTGTGAGCCTGGGTGGGGATGAAAAGCTAAATTTGGTTGATTGGACTCTTTCCTTACCCCAGAAGAGGTGGGACTATCCATGACATGACCTGGCTGGAGGGCCAAGTCACAAGAAGAGGCAGACCACCATGGGGCTGGAGCTGCTGTTGACAGGAGGCGCTAGATGAGGCAAGCCTGCTTTGCTGTGCCCAGGCATGCGGCATGCACCAGGAGTGAATCAACACTTCTATATAGCCATTAGCTATATTTTTGGGAAATGTTAGGAAGTGGATGTTGTCTTGCTGTGCTTCTCCTCCCCTCTTCCCCCCTCTTCCCCAATGCGCACACACACACACTCCCGATTCATCTACATAAGCTTGGGTCTTAGTGAAATCTTGTCACATTGTGGTGAGACACCGTGCAGACATTTCATATGATCAAAATTATTTCCCCCAACATTTTATTCTAGTAAATAACTTCTGCAGCAAATCTTTCAGCCAACCAAACAATAATGTAGAATTGTAAATTGGACTCTCTTTACAAGACATTTCTTCTGGTTCAGTGTTGTTGTTTTATTTTTTTAAAAAAAACTTGAATTTCTGTGATATAAATGCATTTTCATGCCCTCTTGTGATGATGCTGATTTATGGTTTAAATGTGCTTTAACGACTCATTCATCTGATACTCTCAATTAGATGATACAGGCAGTAATTTTTAATAGGATGTGTTATTTCTTACTTTCCAATGAAAGTTAGCTTGAGCACCTCAGATATGGAGATTAATCATGTTTAATAATTGATAATTGTTAATAATTAAATACTAATTCCACTTACTGAGTAGTGGTTCTATTTATGGGAATCATCTTACAGTTTATAGTTTTTGTGCAAAGTACTTAAAATGTACTATGTAGCTTTCAATATTGTTACCATTAATTTCAAAACTGCTAAAGGTGCACTGTCGACTTAAAAATCATACGTTATAAATACCTCTCCTGCTATGTGTATATCACACCAGACATTTTTAAAAAGGAGAAGACTCCAGGGGCTGAAATTTCCAAAGCAGTCTAGGGGATTTAGACACATTTCCTCCATTCACTATTTCAAAACTAGGAAACTGAGACATGTCTGCCATTAAAATCAATGGTTAGCATTAGCATAGGTGCTGGAACTAGAGATGCTGGTGATGCTGCCTCACCCCTGGCTTGAAGTCATAGTAATAACCCAAATACATGGCTTATGCCTTCAGCACCCTGCCTATAAAAATTGTTCCAGTACCACTGATGGTTAGGATTTTCAAGGAGAGTAAGGCAGATAATCACCCAGTTTCCATTTGTGTCTTTGAAAATCACCCCCAATGTGTTTAAATCTCCTATTTTGAAAAAATGTAGTCCTACTTTACTTGGTAGTTGTTGTTGTCTTTTCGTTTCCCTCTACCTGAGCAATGAAAAACAGGGGAGGAAGGATAGCTCAGTGGTTCAAGCATTGGCCTGCTAAACCCAGGGTTGTGAGTTCAATCCTTGAGGGGGCCAGTTAGGGATCTGGGGCAAAAATCAGTACTTTGTCCTGCTAGTGAAGGCAGGGGGCTGGACTTGAAGATCTTTCAAGATCCCTTCCATTTCTATGAGATAGGTATGATCACTTTCACTCTTAGCTCCCCATTCTGATTCCCCACACATGTGCTTAACTTAGCTATGTTGAGGAAGCCGCATTGATTTCAATAGGAATCCTCACAATAGTAAAGTTAAGCATGTTTAGAGGATCCAGACCTTACGTTCTTTGTGCTGTACTGTGCAGGGAATGTTTATTTAGCATATAGATGTAATGCTGGGTGGCTGAGGCAGGCTACGGGGCATTCCAGAGCAGTAGTCAAGGGTACGTGAGTTGTCCAGTATCTGGCAGGTCAATCCGTATCGGAAGCAGTCAGGGGCAATTGTTGGAGTCCTTACAGGACTTGGTAGCTGAAAGAACTGATCCAAGGGGCTGGGGCAGTGGGTTGGTGAGGTGAGGCAAAGGGGCAAAGCAGGGCAGTCTATGCATGCCATGGCCTGTTGCTCAGACAACTTCCTCTTTCTGCTAGGGCCTTTACACAGTCCAGGCACCCAAAGGAAGTACTGCCTGTCCATGCAATCAGGGGTCGGGGACATGGCTGTTATGGGCCTGTAGGCCTGTAACAATAAGACTGTTGATCAAAGACAGTAGCTGAGGCTAACGATGCCATCTGTGGGCCTGGATTCAATAGTGAGGTCAGGACACAGGAAACATTTTAATTTAGGATTTAAGACAAATTGAAATGTATTATTTTTACTTGTTTGTTTGTTTATTTATTATGTATGACCTGAGCAACTAGGAGCCACTGGAGCCAAATTTGTCTCTTTAACAAAACCAAACACACAATTACTGATTTCTCCTCCTTTACTCACACTTGGCAAGCTGGGCCACTAAAATCAGTTGAGCTAATCACAGATGATCATACCACATCATGCAAGTAAAATGGGGCCAGATCAGACCCTAAGTAATATATCATCATTGATCTGGCAGTCTAGCATATGTCAGTTATCAAAGGAAAACACCTGGGTAGCAGAGAATTCCCCGGGTTTGGGGTACCGCTGGCTCTCATAGAATCGGCATAGGAAGTATGTTGGGGTTTACATGGAGTAAATGAGTATTGCTGCGTTCCTGTAATTCCTGGGGTGTAGAATGGACCTATTTGGGTCCTAAAATATAAGCCAGTGAGCAGTATGACCCCACAGATCATGAGTACAAAGGCG
The DNA here is from genome assembly GCF_013100865.1 of Trachemys scripta elegans. Taxonomy (NCBI): domain Eukaryota; kingdom Metazoa; phylum Chordata; order Testudines; family Emydidae; genus Trachemys; species Trachemys scripta. Next base: position 7,960,279 of record NC_048299.1, on the reverse strand, counting down.
GGAAACAGTGATCCTCTCCCCACACACACACACACACACACACACACACACACATCTCTCACCTTGCAGCCATCACGTTTAAGGGAGAGAAATCGGGGAAATAAAGAATAAACTTCTCTGGATCCTCCAGAATCTTATTTATGGGCTGGGCACAAAATCTTGTCCACTCCCACTTTTGTAGCTAATTCATGAGAGGTGTGCAAGTAGAAACAAATCTCAATTTGTTCACATCCTAGAGAAGCCACGTTGTACTAAACTTTCCAGGCGTGGCCTGTAAAATTTCCGAAGAAAGATCAATTTGTGTTTCATTTGATACAGACTCCCATGCAAAATACATTATGTAATATGACCAAAGGTGCCTAAATAACTGACAAAAAGATTGTGCTGTTCGAAAGTACAGTTTCATTATTCATGTTCTTTATGACAGTGTAATGTAGTGTTGTAGTCATTGGATACTGTAGATTAATAAACAATGGGTAATGGAATGGTGGCAGTGGGAATAGAGCATCGAATATCTCAGAGTAAAGCAATCTGTTCTAAAAAATTACATATGTTCCTTACTATACATGTTTCTAGTCGCATTTCAATTACTCCTATTATTCTGTCACGGTTGCATTACCAGAACAATGGGATTTACTGGATAATAATGGACCCAATTGGTAGTCTGGCAGGTACATGTATTTCAACAAATCAAAAATAATCTTTCATAAAGATTCAAGGAAGGATTTCCATCTTGCATTTTCTAGTAATTCATCAGCTTGTTCTCCATGGGCAAGATGCTTATTTCATTTACTCCAGACGAACTTCACGGTGAACTGCAGAGCTGCTCTTGTTCTACGTTGGTGTAACTAAGATCAGAATCCAACTTCATGTTTCAGCACTGCAGTGTAGTGTTAATTTTAGAAAGGAGTTTAAAAGCTGTGTAACACAGCACTGTTTGACGTCATAGGGGTTCATGTGACTCTTTAGTTCTGATTCATGTATTTTCACATCTATCGTGTTTTTGGTTTCAATGAAAATCACTCCCAATGAAACCAAAAACTCATGCAAAACTTATCCAGAATTGCCAATTTTCACATCATCCTCATAGTTTCATTAGGTTTTGACACAGGACCAAAACATTTCAGCCTCTGGTTATTTACAAGCCTAATAAGTAGAGCTGACAAGGAAATTATATTTTCCTCATGAAAATTTTCAGGGTTTTGTTTTGAAAAACTGAACCCTTCCCTATATTTTTGGCTTGAAATCCAAAATGTTTGGTTGTCAGTAATTGAAAATTGAAATGTTTTCATTTTTAAAACTGAAAACTTTGTTTTAAAGCTAAAATATTTGGTTTTCAGTTACTGAAAACCTCAGTCAAACTCTCTAAATTTCATTGTCTGCAGCAATGGGCTGATTTTCAAAAGTGATCACCCAAATTGTACCAGTAGAGCTTTGTTTGTGCATATGAACAAGAAGTTATGCATGCCACAGCTTGCCTGTTTTGCACCCACAAATGGGGACCGATAGCATCTCACACAGTTAGTCATGCATTTATTTTACACACACAAGTTAGGCGGCTAGTTTCAGTTACTGAAAACCAAAACATTTTTAGGTTTTGGATTTTTTATGAAAACTTGAATATTTGTGTTAAAAACAAAAAAAATCTAAATTTCTTGTTGAAACCTCCATTTTTTTACACAAAAAAAAAGTTTTATCAAAACAATTTCAACCAGCACCATTCACAAGCCTTCCAAAGATCTTTGGTTGAATGTCAAGACTGTAACAAAATCTGAAAGCAGGAGAACCGTGTGTGGTTTGGGGTATTGTAATAGAAGGTTCTCCCAAGCAACCACAGAAACTCAAAAAATTGAGATGTTTGGCACACATAATATATGGATCGCGATCAGAACCTCAGTCAAACTCTCTAAATTTCATTGTTTGCAGCAATGGGCTGATTTTCAAAAGTGACCACCCATATTGTACCAGTAGAGCTTTGTTTGTGCATATAAACAAGAAGTTATGCATGCCACAGCTTGCCTGTTTTGCACCCACAAATGGGGACTGATAGCGTCTCACACAGTTAGTCATGGATATATTTTACACACACAAGTTAGGCGGCTAGTTTTGTCAATTTGGCTCCACTCTACTTTTGTTTCATCAGTGAGGAAATTCTGGCAGAATTCCATCCAGGAGCAGAATACATGAATGAGATCAGTTTTAGCAAATTGAGAAATGTTACCTTTGGATTTTAGAGCATCTTTTTATTTGTTTATTTTTGTTCATCACAACGTGGCAGTAGTTTCTGCTGAGGTAACAATGAACTTATCATACAGACAACCCATGTCAGTCAGAGATGCAGCTACGGAGCATTTCCTTCAGCCAGCTTCCATCTCCATTTTAAAAACCATGCTTCTGAGATGAGGGAGCTGTTTCAAATCACTCTAGCTACGAATGTGGCCCTTGGATAGTTAATTATTTGAAACATTCAACTCTTTATCCAGGACGCAACTGTTTTCCAGTAAACTCAGCCTGAAGACATACAGATGCTCATAGTTTGGCTTATTACTATTAATTAATTACTATTAATATTATAACCCACTGCACCAATGTGCAGCCTCTCACTCCGAGGTTTAAGAATTACTAATTGTGTATGTGAGTCCGTTTTTAATAAAAGCAAATATCCACAAGGAGCAAGGCACCCGAACCTTCGACTTTACTAACCGAAAAACAGTTTCCGTTCCACATCAGCACATGTGATTTTGCAATGGTCAGAGTATTGTCATTTACCCTCACTTAGCCCCACCAAACGTCCTAGTATCAAACAAGGATCAATGCCTAATTCCAAAATTCAGACTGCATTGGAAATATCCAGCTGGTGAATGGTGTAAATCCTCTTAGCCTAAATCCTGGGTACTCTGTACCCTCCAGGAGCAAATAAAGAAATACACAGCTGGCCATTCCAGTTACTCTCTGGGTTACCTAGGGAGGTGGTGGAATCTCCTTCCTTAGAGGTTTTTAAGGTCAGGCTTGACAAAGCCCTGGCTGGGATGATTTAGTTGGGGATTGGTCCTGCTTTGAGCAGGGGGCTGGACTAGATGACCTCCTGAGGTCCCTTCCAACCCTGATATTCTATGATTCTACTCATTCAGCTGGCCTCTTTCAAGTCCCCTCGTGCCAGTAATGCTGTGTTTCCACCACCATCAGACGACATCTCTAGAGCCCACTCATTCAGTTCCAGTGTGACTAACTGATACGAACTTTGAAGAGAGAGAAAGAAGAGAAAAAATGATTCACTTGTATGTGATCATATGAACTCATCACAAATATCACCCTGAGGGGTTACACTTCCACCAACTCAGAGCAAAAATTGTTCTGCCTCACTGTGTCATGGGGTTAGGAGGCATATATTAGCATCAGCCATCCCAAATTTTCACAATGAGTGTTGATGTGCTTAACAGTTTACCTGTCATTTTGCAGAGATTAACTGGCAAATCCACTACTGTTTTCTATTCATCGCTGATCACTGAGATATTGGGTAAAATTTTCAACAGCACCTCAGTGATTTAAGAGCTTACGTCCCATTGACGCATAGGCTCCTGAGTGCTTGTTGCTTTCCAAAACGGGACTTGGCTGCTTCTGAAAGAAAATACTGATTCTATAGGTATGATCTCCTGTGCTTTTCCAACTGTTATCTAACCATGGTACTCTAGCTGTCACTAGGGGTCTTTTAGCATGCAACACCTGCGTGCACTTTAGATTACACACATAGAATCATAGAATAGAATCATAGAAGATCAGGGTTGGAAGAGACCTCAGGAGGTCATCTAGTCCAACCCCCTGCTCAAAGCAGGACCAACTCCAACTAAATCATCCCAGCCAAGGCTTTGTCAAGCCGGGCCTTATAAACGTCTAAGGAAAGAGATTCCACCACCTCCCTAGGTAACCCATTCCAGTGCTTTACCACCCTCCTAGTGAAATAGTGTTTCCTAATATCCAACCTAGACCTCCCCCACTGCAACTTGAGACCATTACTCCTTGTTCTGTCATCTGTCACACCTCTTTAGTGAGCATTGCCATGCATGTAGACAACCCCTAAGTGACTTGTCTAAAATCACACAAGAAGTCTGGGGTAGACTGAGGATGGGAAACCAAACCCTAAGGTAGTCCATAAACACTGGACAGTTCTTCCTCACTTCCATGCTAATTGCATAGTGATGCAATACCCTCTAATAATGCATAAGCAGAGGAACAGCCTGGATTTTCATTTGGGGGTCACCACCCAAATCCACTTGATTTTCTAAGGATTATGGGGAAAAGGTAGAATTTATTTTCATTTCCATCTATTGTATTTACCTTCCCATTACCCTTTTTTTTGGACATGATCAAGATTACAGATGGACCCAAAGTAACCCCCCATCCTGAATACAAATGCGCCCAAACTATGGGGGAGTTAAGATATGGATCCAAACTTTGCAGCTTATCTCTACTCTAGGTGCAAGGCAGCACTTTAAAAGAACAATTCGGTCAACGCATAAAAATATGAATTGCTGGTAAAACTTGTTCCCTCTGTGTCCTTGCCCTGCTCCGGCACATCATACATAGTCATTTCCCCAATGTGCATAGATTGGCAAGCTAGGAGATTGAGGGAGGCCATGCTTCAGTAGTTTTCGCTCTTGCCTCTAGCAGTATTTGGATGTGCCACTGGCTCCTTGCCTGATTAACTGGCAGATTTTTCTGGGAGGATCTACCACTACCTGCTTTTCATCTGGCCAATGGAGATTTATTTGCCCTCTAGGCTATTCATGGGTCATGCCAGGTTATGCTTTCTTAAAACTTTGGTTTCCAGTTACCAGTTAGGAGTAATATGTTTTCTGATGGTGTATTTCTGAAATTCATTCTTTCTCCTTTGGTGTGAGGTAGCAAGGTGATTTCTCCACTGCAACCTTACAATAGCCTTGAGGACCATCCATGTTTCTTTGCTACCTATGGTTCACTCCTTTGTCCCATTCCAAACCACCATCTGTCAGGCTAAGAATGTCTGCGTAGGCGTCTCTTTGCAGCCCATAAACGTTTGCTCCCTGATCAGAGTACAAGATTGCTAAAGTTAAACAAGACAAAGAAGGATTGTGCTGTTTATTCCAGTCCCAGGGAGCCAGAGACCAGGACCAATTATTTAATCTTGGTTTCCTATATCAGTTTATAGGCCTGATCTCTTCTAATATGAATTTAGTTTGAATCTACAAATTAGTTTCTCTGGGTCTTTATCATCACAAGCAACTTACGTGACCTTATGTCACCTGTCATGATCACCAAAGGGTCTTGCAACACTGTTTTGAACTTGTGCTTCCAAATTTAGAATGAAAACTAACCACTAGAATGAAATTTCAAAGCATTCAAAATGTGAGCAAACTCTCCTAATGGAGCTGAAGTCTAGCAACCACAAGAAACATTAAAAAGATAAATAAGAGCAACAAGAGAAGTAAAATATTAGCTACGTGTGTTATCTCTACAATCAGAAATGGATACAAGGTGACAAAGGCAGCTGGTGGACAATAAACACACTCTTCAGGATGGAAAGATTTTCCAGGATTGAGCAGCAAACACACTGATATCAAAAAGATTAGTTACAGTATGTGGTTTCCAGCTGAACTAATGAGTGTTGGGTTCCCCTCCCCCACCCCCTGCTTCCTCAGATAATTACAATGCTTTGCACTCAGAACATTTCATTCAAGGTTCTCAAAATGCTTTAGAAACATTGAGGTAGGGCTCTGCAAATGCCGTAAGAGAATTAAGTACCCAGATTCCATTGCCTTCCAGGGGAAGTCCGGCACTTACCTCCATTTTGCCTTTTTTGATCATCCCAGCCTAAATAATTAAACCACACAACGTAAGCGTTTATCCCCATTTATATAGCTGGATAAATGAAGAAACTTTCCCAGATCACACAGGGCTTGATCCAAAGACCACTGAAGCCAATGGGAGTATTTCTAATTATTTCAATAGTCTTTAGATCAGACCCCCAGTAAATCAGTGGAAGACCTGCGAGTAGAAACCAGGAGCCCTGGGTCCCAGGCTTCCATGTTCTAAGCACCAGGCACCTTTCCCATCCTTTGGGTTTTTCCCATGATAATTACAGAAGAGATAAAAGGAAAGAGGAGGAATTGATGCATTACAAATTATTAGTAGCAGGTGGACTGAAACCAAAACCAATTATCTGCTGTGATGAAGACATGAAACTTGGCAATTCACAATTCTAAAACCAGTGAACCTAATCTGTTCCTATTCAGGTCAATGAAAAAGCTCGCCCTGAATACAATGGGAGCAAGATCAGGCCCAGTATTGTGTATTTTTAGTACCTATGACATGCTGAGCTGTTGAATTATTCATCCATGAAGAATTTAGCTGATGAATTTGGATATTTTTATTCCCAGGCATGTATTCATAAAGTGGAACCTGCCCACCCCCATAGTACTGTATGAGATACTCTCTGACCCAAAGAGCCTACAGTCTAATTGTGAAAATGATGCAAGTGAGAGCAGAATCAGACACACAAAATGATGAATCTGAAAAATATTGCATGTGACACGCTCAGCCAGCAGGTATAAAAGATTTGAAAAAGTCCATGCAACTCCGGTGCACACAAATAGAAATCCGCTGTGTTCATGAAGAGGCAGTCTTTTAACCCAGCCCTACTGGCTTTGTGTACCCCTAAATTCCCATTAGGTTTGGTGGGAGTTTGGAGTTGGCAAGGATGGCAGGATCTGAGACTTACTTTATCTAAGACAGCAATTGCCAAGTTTTATTGGGTCAGCTGCCGCCTTCTTTAAAAATGGATGTTTGAAGTACCACATGAAATATTTTTCTTTCTGTGCACATTTTTTTTAGGATTGGATAGGCTGACCTTCAATATTTCCAGACTCTATAGTAACATAAATGCATAAGGAAGCCTAAAATGTTAGATGATAACATCCTTTTTAAACATCTCAGGTTTCTAGACAACACATCGAAAAGATACGCAACAAAGATACACAGCTGTTATTATTATTCCTGGCTTTTGTGCTACGCAGATTACCAGACACAAATAAGTTAGAAATGACATTTTGATATATTTTGGTAAGCTGCTGAACTACCTCAATGGCTTGACCCATCCACTCCTAGTCTTTATTCAGGCCTAATTTAATGGTGTCCAGTTTGCAAATTAATTCCAGTTCTGCAGTTTCTCGTTGGAGTCTGTTTTTTGAAGTTTTTGTTGTTGAAGAATTGCCACTTTTAAGTCTGTTATTGAGTGTCCAGGGAGGTTGCAGTTCTCCGACTGGTTTTTGAATGTTATAATTCTTGACGTCTGATTTGTGTCCATTTATTCTTTTGGGTAGAGTCTGTCCAGCTTGGTCAATGTACATAGCAGAGGGGCATTGCTGGCACATGATGGCATATATCACATTGGTAGATGTGCAAGTGAATGAGCCCCTGATGGTGTGGCTGATGTGGTTAAGTCGTATGATGGTGTCCCTTGAATAGATATGTGGACAGAGTTGGCAATGGGGTTTGTTGCAGGGACAGATTTCTGGGTTAGTGTTTTTGTTGTGTGGTTGCTGGTGAGTATTTGCTTCAGGTTGGGGGACTGTCTGTAAGCGAGGACTGGCCTGTCTTCCAAGGTCTGTGAGAGTAAGGGATCATCCTTCAGGATAGGTTGTAGATCCTTGATGATGCGCTGGAGAGGTTTTAGTTGGGGGCTGAAGGTGATGGCTAGTGGCGTTCTGTTACTTTCTTTGTTGGGCCGGTCCTGTAGTAGGTGACTTCTGGGTACTCTTCTGGCTCTGTCAATCTGTTTCTTCACTTCAGCAGGTGGGTACTGTAGTTTTAAGAATGCTTGATAGAGATCCTGTAGGTGTTTGTCTCTGTCTGAGGGATTGGAGCAAATGCGGTTGTATCTTAGAGCTTGGCTGTAGACAGTGCATCATGTGATATGGTCTGGATGAAAGCTGGAGGCATGTAGGTAAGTATAGCGGTCAGTAGGTTTTCAGTATAGGGTGGTGTTTATGTGACCATCGCTTATTTGCACTGTAGTGTCCAGGAAGTGGATCTCTTGTGTGGACTGGTCCAGGCTGAGGTTGATGGTGGGATGGAAATTGTTGAAATACTGGTGGAATTCCTCAAGGGCCTCTTTCCCATGGGTCCAGATGATGAAGATGTCGTCAAAGTAGCGCAAGTAGAGTAGGGATGTTAGGGGACGAGAGCTGAGGAAGCGTTCTAAGTCACTACAAGAACTAAAAACAACTAATTTCCCCCATACTAATTTGCCCCTACTGTTACTCACACCTTCTTGTTAACTGTTTGAAATGAGCCACCCTGATTACCACTACAAAAGTGATTTTTCATCCTGTTGATAATAGCCCACCTGAATTCAATTGTCCCACTTGGTAAGGCAAGCCCCATCTTTTCATGCACTGCTATATATCTCTTCCTCCTGTATTTCCCACTCCATGCATCCAATGAAGTGGGTTTTAGCCCACGAAAGCTTATGCCTAAATAAATTTGTTAGTCTGTAAGGTGCCACAAGTACTCCTCGTTGTTTTTGAGAGTTTTGAGTTTAATTTGTTCCAGTAACATGCAAAACAAGTCACTGAGATGCCTCAGAGCAAGGAACTATAATATAAAAATATGGAGATATACCTATCTCATAGAACTGGAAGAGACCCCAAAAGGTCATTGAATCCAGCCCCCTGTCTTTACTAGCAGGACCAAGTACTGATTTTCCTCTAGCTCCCTAGAGGATTGAACTCATAACCCTAAGTTCAGCAGGCCAATGCTTAAACCTCCAAGCTATCCCTGCCCCTCATCTGTAGTCACTTTGGTTTTGATATCTCTTGCCAGGGTCCAAAGCTTTTTTTGCTCCCACACTGCAAAATCAAAGGTATGTTTCTGTGAGCCAGAGCTTTCTGCCCAGAGGCAGACACTCATGAGAGCGACAGAGCAGGCTGAGTGCATATTCCTGGTATTTATACAGGAATCAGGGCTCCTGTATAAATTTGCTCCCCGCAGACAGACACTAAATCCTATGAGCAGTGACACTGAGAGCTCATCTCAGGAGTTATTACATTCCTTATCGGGATGAGCAATCTCCTGGTGCTTGAGACAGGTCATCAGTCACTTTGAGCAGCATGCCATGTTTTCATGCTGGGCTCAGCAGGGCTGACTCTTTTTATTTCCCAGCACAGAGTTCTTCTGCATGTTTCCCACAATGTTACTATGGAAAAATAGTCAAGTGTTGTGATTTGTGGCCCTGATCCTGCAATTTGTTCTGCATGGGCAGACCCATGCATCCATGCAGAGCCCAACTGAATTCAACAGGGTTTGACCCACATGGAATGTCTTGCAAGATCTGGGCCTTATACATGCTTCCTTGTCTACTGCTGGACTTCAGCACTAATTATAAAAAGAACAGGAGTACTTGTGGCACCTTAGAGACTAACAAATTTATTAGAGCATAAGCTTTCGAAGAAGTAGGCTGTAGCCCACAAAAGCTTATGCTCTAATAAATTTGTTAGTCTCTAAGGTGCCACAAGTACTCCTGTTCTTTTTGCGGATACAGACTAACACGGCTGCTACTCTGAAATCTGTCACTAATTATAAGACTCCCATTGCAGGAGTTCTCAGACTTAGCTCCATCACTGACATTGTAAATGCTTTGGGGCAGAGACTGTCACACACTGTATGTACAGTGTCCCTGGATGAGGCCTCTAGGTGTTACCATCCTACAGGTGTTAAATAATGATGATTAACATCATTCCACTGTGATGGGGCATGCAGGCTAACAAGCTCTTCTGGGTTCATAGGCACAAGGCCGGTTCTGCTTGGAAGAAGCAAGCTTAAAAGGGAGAACGTGTCCTAGGAAAGGGTGGCAACTGGAGGAAAACTGCTGTGCCTCAGAGTTAGCTGACTCTCAACAGAGTTGCTGGGAGGAAGAGAGCTTGAAAAGGTCTGCTGATCACAATGGCTCACCAGACCAAGTACAAGCCGATCACTACAGGGAAGGGCCAAAGATAAACTCCGATCCAGGGTTCAGTCTTATCTAACTGCCATAAACAAGCCAGACCTCTATAGATTGTCTTAAAGGAAAATTCCCCCTTTACTGTCCCCTTAACTGGAAGATCCTGTACCTGAGAATCAAGAAATTCTGAAACAAGGTTCCCAAAGGAGGAAAATATTTTGGAAGGGGAAGAGACCTTCAAAACGCCCACACGAGACCCAGTAAAGGCTCAGCCTATTACATCCACTTTAATACTTTCTTCCTTAAGTCTTCTGACACTGACACTACTATAGTGTGACATCAGAGGTATCCAAAGCAACGAAGTGACCATATTGTCTAAAAACCCAACCAATTTTATAATGCATCCAGAACTCTAACCTGCCTGCCTTCCCTAGAGCTGGTGGCAGGCCAGGTTAAAGCCTACAACAGAACACTTTGTTTCAGTCATGTTCCCCAAGCCTCTCTCTCAAACCACACCCAACCAATGGGAGCCATGGGAGCTCATGCAAACATATAGGGGTGTGGTGGACAGTAGGCCACCAGTTCCAGTGGCCTACTTCTCCACTGAAGCAAGATACATGTTTAGAATATCGTGAAGGCCCCTAAGCCATTGTAGCTAATTGACCCTAGTTTGATGAGTTGAAAAGGGTCAGGCCTGGTTGAAGTTTTGAATGAATGTCCAGGTCTGTTCTCATTTTATCCCTACTTACAAAGAAATAATACTTACAAAGAAGGAATAGCTTTCGCTTGTCAGTGACCGCTGGGAGGAGATGTGCTCTGTCCATCTGAGCTACTAAAATGGGCTCCGTTACTGTAGTATCTGAGTGCCTCACAAGCCTTTTAATAGATTTATCCTCCCAGCATCCAGGGCCAGATTAACGTATAGGCAACCTAGGCATGCTCCTAGGTTCCAGTTTGGTGGTGGTGGTGGGCAACCTGAGTGGTACTGTGGCCTTGTGCACCCCGATTGCAATACCACTCACTCAAATTTGGTCCTGCCACCTTCCATCATTGTGGATGGGCAGCGAGGCCAAAACAGAGTGGCGCTGTGACCCTCTGTGCCAGGTTGCAATGGCACTCACTTAAATTTGGCCTGGCCAGGCCGCCTCCTCCTCCCTGTCATGAAAGAGAGGCACCAGGGCCAAATCTGAGTGGGCAGTGGAACGGCCAGTACTGCTCCTCTTTGCTGCTGCTCCACTTCCAGCAGCCTATGTTGCCTCTGCTCTGCCCAGAAGACTCAGTGACAACCTCAAGTCCATCTACAAGTAGGGGAAGCTGCAGTCAGTGCCCATATGGGGGGACTTGTTGAGAGAGAGGTGGCTGGGGGTGAACATCGGAGAGTTTTGCCTTGGACCCAGTAATGAGGAATTGAGGCAGAGACAGATTAAGGCCCAAGTCTTCAAAGATATTTAGGACCCTAATTTCCATTCCAGTAGGAGCCTACATTTCTTTGTGGCTTTAGGCCGAAACACCGTGTCCAAGAGCACACAGGAAGTCTGGTATAATTTGGTGATTACCGAAGTCCAACAGAAGAGAAGTCAGTTGTGTAATGAGAGGTAAAATAGTTGAGTCAGAGGTTGTTTCCGTTTTTTGGGAGGGTGGGTCTAATCCTGCTCCACTGAAGTCAATGGAAACGTTGCTCTGGGAGAATAATTTTTATTATTCTAGAAAATTAAATTCTCTTTGCCTCGCGACCCTTTAGGGTTTGTTCTGCTGCTCTCTCATCTCTGGTCTTATTTTTGTTATTTTTAAACACACTGTCTTTATACAATGGGATATAATCCTTGAAGTGAAAGAAAACACCGGCTGTGAAATACGTTGGCTTTCCAACAGTCCTGCAGTCAACACATGCATTCCATTATTTAATTGATTGCAGATAACCTTTGGAAACTTGGATCACACCACCAGCTAGCAGCCAATTTCCACTGAAATCCAAAACATGTTTAAGGAGTGAAGTAATCTAAAAAAAAATGGCTTTTTATTAATACTCTGCCAGACATGGCTGTTGTTCAAAAGGGAAACCACAGGGGTTAATCCAAACAGTTGAGCAGTTATTGTCAACAGAGGCTTGGCAGAGTAAATACCATTGTAATCTGGTTTTTGTGTTTGCAGAAAGAGGTGTTTATGTGTTTGTGTGGGAGATTTTTCTCTCCTCTTCTGAAATTATTGCACTATCCTTTCCAGATTTGCAAATAACTTAAAGGAACTGGTCTATTTTTAATTAAATATCTTGAAAAGAGGAAAAAATCTTGAGAGTGTTAATTGTCAGTGGAGCTGTTTTATTATAAGCAGGTCTGATAGCGCCACCTCTTATTAAGGTGGCATGACACTTCCCATTATAAGACCCTGTTTTCAGTTTACAACTTTGCCAATATTTTTCTAAAAACAATACACTCTGGTTCCACCACAGGTGACTATGCTTGATACAGGGATCACAGAGGAAAATTCTCTGGCTTGTGCTATGTAGAAGATCAGACCAGATGATGATAATGGTCCCAACTGGCCTTAGATCAGTTGTGGGCAACTTGCAGCCCGTGGGCCACATGTGGCCCATCAGGGTAATTTGACTGCTAGCCGCGAGATATTTTGTTGATGTTGACCACCCGCAGACATGGCCCCCCGCAGCTCTCAGTGGCCACGGTTCCCAGCCAATGGGAGCTGCGGGAAGCGGCGGCCAGCACATCCCTGCAGCCCACCACTTCCCGCAGCTCCCATTGGCCAGAAACAGCAAACCTCGGCCACTGGGAGCTGCGGGGGGCATGCCTGCGGACGGTTAATGTCATCAAAATGTCTCACAGCCTGCAATCAGATTACCCTGATGGGTTGCAGATTGCCCACCACTGCCTTAGACTCTATGAATCTATCATCGAAATATTTTTGCACAGATGAGCTGTGTGCCTGGCTGGTAGAGAGCTCAGCCTGGCCATTGCAGCTCTATTCCCTACTGTATGTTTCCTAAGGTTTTCTCCAGAAAGTTTGGGGCTTTCTGCTGTTTCCCTTAGGAGACCATTCTACCGCCTGACAGATCTCAGTGTTAGGAAGTTTTTCCTGATAGTCCTGATTTTTTTCTTGACTATTGCTCTGCTGCTAATTTTAGTTTTTACCTCTCCTACCCAGGGCCACACAAGTTTTTGGGGTGCCTGGGATGAAAAGTGAAACTGAACCCCCACCTTCCAAAAAGCCTGGTTCATAGGCCCCTACATCCATGCCCTCCCAGGAGCCGCCTCCATTGAGGGAGCCCCCTACCTTTTCCACCCCACTTCTTACCTCGCCTTTCCCAGCTAGTGAGACTTGCTCTCAGGTGACAGGTCCATCCTGCTTCCTGACTGGACCCCAGCACTGAGAGACGCCACCCTGGTTTTGGCAGCCAGCAGACGAGGGCTCAGCATGTGTACACATGCCAGATTGCCACACCACTCAACTCTGGGCCAGCCACCCCCTGCCTCCTGTGATGACAGCAGGGCAACCAGACCAAACCTGTGCAAGGCTCCAATCCCACATGCCAGGTTGCATATTGTTCCATGGGTATGGGGCCCTCTCAAGTGGAGGGCCCAGTGCAAACTGCCTCTTTTGCCTCCCCTTCTGGGGAGCCCTGCACCTACCACCTTGCCTAATTTCTCTCTCTCCTTGGTGTTGGAACTCTTCAAGTATTAGCAGGTTCTTAACATGTCTCTTCTCTATTCTCTCTTAGCCAAACCATGACTTTGCATCTTGAGGAAACAGACGAAAACCCAAATATCTGAACAACCAAGACATGCATCTGCCTAAAGCATATAAACTCAAAACCATATATCTCTAACCCAGGTACCTCTTTCGTCTGCTCCTTCTAGGTGTATATTATATCCTCACTTGCCTGCCATGCCTACCATTTAGGTAGTAAGGCGAGGGTGGTGGCTTCACAGACTACTTTGCAGAAGGTGTTCCATGCGTATGGTGCGGCATGGAAGAAAGCACAAAGGTGTTTGTGGGAGAAGCAGACAAATGGGCATTACTGATGGAGTTGAGCAGGTACAGGAACAACTCACTAAGGGGCCCTGATCCTCTCCCATTGTCATCAGTGGTTCAGGATCAAGCCCTAAGAATACAAGAGCAGGTAAGCAGGGAGGATCAGAGGAGTGAAGAGACCTGAAGCTGCAATGCTCACATAGCCCGAAAGAATTTGATTGGGACCCCAAACCAGGCAAAACCGAGAAGTTTTGTTTGCATTTTGCTTTAAGGGTTTGGGGATCATTGAAACCCCCAAATCTAGAGAAAATGTAGAGGGGTGTTAGCTGAAACAAACAAACAATAAAAGTCCAGGGCAAAGCCCTGTGAACCGAACCCATGGAATTTCATGCAGATCTGGTTATTTCTGGGTTTTAAAAGATTCTCTTTAACCAGGCCGTGTTCAGTGATCAGGTGTCAATGGGATAAAAGGACCAGATGTGGCAATGGTAACATATTTTGCAGTGCACTGTCAAAGTGCTGTGCAGGGAAGAACACAGGCATAATCCGATGCTGAGACACGTCTGCTTTGTTTCCACTGTAAACATTCTCCAGAGGAAGAATCTATTAGGGTGCATTTAGTTCTAAGCGAGCATTTTCATGCAGTTAAAAGAAATTGGCTTATGCTATTTGCCTACAGAAGACAACTGATGCACTCGCTACTGAGAGACATTTGATTTCTCTGCTTGGCATCTTTAGTTCATTTTACAGGCTGTTAAAAATCTGAGGGACTGTGTATCTCAGAGGACATTTAAAATGTAGCACGCTTATTTTTAAACTAGAAGTGAGATCTTTGGACGACAACTTGTCTGGAGCCACGCTGCTTCAAACTGTCACGGGAGAGTATTTTTGTCCTTATAGTAACTTATAATTAGGTTTCTTTTCAGCGTGAAACTCTCCAGATCCACACTCATGCCTAAGACCTGTCAAAATACACGAGGGCTTGATGGGAATAAATCCAAAGCAGCATTGCACAGAAAGAGGTGTCACAGCTAGAGGTTTCTTTCTGTCTTTGAATAAGGACAGAAACAAGAAATTACTTTAGGGCCACACCTTGCAGTTGCCAGTTAGTCAACATACCCTTGGATGTCCAATTATGCCCATTCCTATCTAAGGGTATGTCTACACTACAAGAGTAGTTCGATTTTACTTAAAGCGAATTTGTGAAACTGATATTACAAAGTCGAACGTGTGAATCCACACTAAGGACAGTAATTCGACTTTGTGAGTCCACACTAACGGGGCTAGCGTCGACATTGGAAGCGGTGCACTGTGGGCAGCTATCCCACAGTTCCCGCTGCCCATTGGAATTCTGGGTCGAGCCCCCAATGCCTGCTGGGGCAAAAAATGTGTCAAGGGTGGTTTTGGGTAACTGTCGTCATTCAACGCTCACTCCCGCCCTCCCTCCGTGAAAGCGCTGGCGGGCAATCAGTTCGCGCACTTTTCTGGTGATTGACAGTGCGGACGCCATACCACTGCGAGCATGGAGCCCGCTGCGATCATCGCTGCAGTTATGGCCGTTGTCAACACCTCGCGCCTTATCATCCACCTTTTTCAGAGGCAGATGCTGAGAAATCGGGCGAGGAGGCTACAGCAGCGTGGTGAGGACATTAAGTCTGAGAGGGGCACAGACCTCTCACAAAGCATGGGACCGCACGCCGTGGACATCATGGTGGCAATGGGACATGTTGATGCTGTGGAACGGCGATTCTGGGCCCGGGAAACAAGCACGGACTGGTGGGACCGCATAGTGCTGCAGGTCTGGGATGAATCACAGTGGCTGCGAAACTTTTGGATGCGTAAGGGAACTTTCCTGGAACTTTGTGAGTTGCTGTCCCCTGCCCTGAAGTGCAAGGACACCCGGATGCGAGCAGCCCTGACTGTCCAGAAGCGAGTGGCCATAGCCCTCTGGAAGCTTGCAACGCCAGACAGCTACCGGTCAGTCACGAACCAATTTGGAGTGGGCAAATCTACCATGGGGGTTGCTGTGATGCAAGTAGCCAACGCCATCGTTGAGCTACTGCTCTCAAAGGTAGTGACCCTGGAAAACGTGCAGGTGATCATAGATGGCTTCGCTGTGATGGGATTCCCAAACTGCAGTGGGGCTATAGATGGAACTCACATCCCTATCCTGGGACCGGACCACCAGGCCAGCCAGTACATTAACCGAAAGGGCTACTTTTCAATGGTGCTGCAAGCACTGGTGGACCATAGGGGACATTTTACCAACATCAATGTTGGATGGCCGGGCAAGGTTCATGATGCTTGCGTTTTCAGGAACTCTGGTCTGTTTAGACGGCTGCAGGAAGGTATTTACTTCCCGGACCACAAAATAACTGTTGGGGATGTGGAGATGCCTATAGTGATCCTCAGGGACACAGCCTACCCGCTAATGCCCTGGCTCATGAAGCCCTATACAGGCGCCTTGGACAGTGAAAAAGAACTCTTAAACTACCGGCTGAGCAAGTGCAGAATGGCGGTGGAGTGTGCTTTTGGACGTCTGAAGGGGAGATGGAGAAGCTTACTGACTCGCTCTGATCTCAGTGAAACTAATATCCCCATTGTTATTGCACCTTGCTGTGTGCTCCACAATCTCTGTGAGAGCAAGAGGGAGACGTTTATGGCGGGGTGGAAGGTTGAGGCAAATCGCCTGGCTGCTGATTACGCCCAGCCAGACAGCTGGGCGATTAGAAGAGCCCAGCGGGACGCGCTGTGCATCCGGGAAGCTTTGAAAGCTAGGTTCCTCAGTGAGCAGGGTAACCTGTGACTATTAAGTTTGTTTAAACAGAAGCTGAACCTGCCCCCATTTCTTTACCCAGTTAATGTTGACTATCCTCTCCAGTTACCAACCCCTGCCGCCACCTGTCCTGCTGTTCGCTGTGTGATCACTGGTATTGCGACATGTTCTCCCTCCACTGGTTCTGCTATGCTGCCTTGGCTCGGGAGAAGCCCTTAAGTTCTGAGAACATCTCGTCCCGTGTCCTTTTCTTTAGTCGCCTGATCTGCGCCAGCCTCTGGGAGGGGGATGCTGGGGTAGCTCGGGAGACACTTGCAGCTGTGGGATGGGAAAAAGGGAGTGAATTCCTCACAAAGATACAGTTTTGCGAACGATGAATATAGTCTCTCTCTGTGAACAAGACCATGCACAGTACCTATCCCATGTGCACTCAGTACAAGGTCAAATTTTTGGCCTTCCCATTGAGTGCCTGGAGTCTTGCTGTACAGATCACACAAGTGAGGCCGGACAACGGAATTTGGCTAGCAGGCGGACATGGTAAGCCGTAGACTTTTGGCTGCTTAAAGCTTAATTTATAGCAGTGCCTTCCTTTCACGTTCCAAGCAATGCTCCTAGCGTTGGCCAGTTCCTGCTGCCGGCAATCCGGCCAGCATGAACTCTGCCCTTGTCCCTCCCCTCTCACGGCTGTCCCTGGGAAAGTTCCCTGCATGCTGCCCCTGTCCCGCCTTCACCGCGTGGCTGTAAACCTCTGGTTACAGTTATGTAAAGGAACAGGCAATCAGTCCCAATACTAACATTCCCCTAATTCACAGCAGGTCACCATGAGTGATATCACTCTGATGAGGATTTCGGAGGCAGAGAAAGACCGCATGCTGCGTGAATGCCAGCAAACACCAGGGCCGTATGCCGCCATGCTTTGCGAGGCAATGATCCCGGAGTACTTGCTGCTAGCCTGGCGCGGAAAAATTTCCTACCCTGGAGGACGCAATAAGGCCGCTCCCCCCAGGAACCTGATGCAAAGGCTTTCACAGTACCTCCAGGAGAACTTCCTGGAGATGTCCCAGGAGGATTTCTGCTCTATCCCTGGACATATTGACAGAATTTTCCAGTAGCTGCACTGGCAAGGACTAAAAACTAAAGCGCCTAGGGCAAACTAATCATGAAAAACCCATTGTTAAGATACCATTCCTATTCTGTTCAAAATAAATGTTTAAAACACTTACCTACTGATCCTTCCCCTGATTCACGGTCTGGGTTACCACCTTGGGAGGGTTGGTAGGGGATCTCCGTGAGGGTGATGAAGAGATCCTGGCTGTCGGGGAAATCAGCGTTGAAAGCGCTGTTGACTGCCTCGTCCTCCTCATCTCCTTCCTCATCTTCCCCGTCCGCGAACATCTCCGAGGAAGCGGCCGTAGACAATACCCCATCGTCAGAGTCCACGGACAGTGGTGGGGTAGTGGTGGCGGCCGCACCTAGAATGGAATGCAGTGCCTCGTAGAAATGGCATGTCTGGGGCTGGGATCCGGAGCGTCCATTTGACTCTTTGGTCTTCTGGTATCCTTGTCTCAGCTCCTTGATTTTCACACGGCACTGCATTGCATCCCGGCTGTATCCTCTCTCCGTCATGGCTTTTGAGATCTTCTCGTAGATCTTCGCATTCCGTTTTTTCGATCGCAGCTCCGAAAGCACAGACTCATCGCCCCACACAGCGATCAGATTCAAGACTTCCTGATCAGTCCATGCTGGGGCCCTCTTTCTATTCTGCCATTGCATGGTCACCTCTGCTGGAGAGCTCTGCATCGTTGCCAGTGCTGCTGAGATTCAAACTGGCCAGACAGGAAAAGGAATTCAGATTTTCCCGGGGCTTTTCCTGTTTGGCTGGTGGCTGGTCAGAGCATCCAAGCTCGGACTGCTGTCCAGAGTGTCAACAGAGTGGTGCACTGTGGGATAGCTCCCGGAGCTATTAGCGTCGAATTCCATCCACACCTACCTTAATTCGACATGGCCATGTCGAATTTAGCGCTACTCCCCTTGTCGGGGAGCAGTACAGAAATCGATTTAAAGAGACCTCTATGTCGAAATAAATAGCTTCATTGTGTGGACGGGTGCAGGGTTAATTCGAGTTAACGCTGCTAAATTCAACATAACCTCCTAGTGTAGACCAGGCCTAACAGAGTCACTTTTGACTGAGTCACTAGCTATTTTATAAAAAACAAAACAAAACAAACAAAAACCACAACAACAACAAAACACAAGGAGTTCGGTAGCACCTTGAAGACTAACAGATTTATTTGGGCATAAGCTTTCGTGGGTAAAAAACCCACTTCTTCAGATGCATGGAGTGAAAATTACAAGATACAGGCATATATATACTGACACATGAAGAGAAGGGAGTTACCTTACAATTGGAGAACCAGTGGTGACAAGGCCAATTCGATCAGGGTGGATGTGGTCCACTCCCAATAATTGATGAGGAGGTGTTAATACCAAGAGAGGGGAAATTGCTTTTGTAGTGAGCCAGCCACTCCCAGGCCCTATTCAAGCCCAAATTAATGGTGTTAAGTTTGCAAATGAATTGTAGCTCTGCAGTTTCTCTTTGAAGTCTATTTTAGAAGTTTTTTTGTTGTAGGATGGCTACTTTTAAATCTGTTATTGAATGTCCAGGGAGATTGAAGTGTTCTCCTCCTCACTTTGTATGTTACCATTCCTAACGTCTGATTTGTGTCCGTTTATTGTTTTATGTAGAGACAAGGAAAACAACACAACACCACTGGCCATCATGTACAGCCCCCAGCTATAACTTCTCCAGCACATCATCAATGATCTACAACCTATCCTGGAAAACAATCCCTCACTCTCACAGACCTTGGGAGACAGGCCAGTCCTCGCTTACAGACAACCCCTCAACCTGAAGCAAATACTCACCAGCAATTACACACCACACCACAGAAAAACTAACCCAGGAACCAATCCCCATTGCCTACTCTGTCCCCCTATCTACTCTAGTAACACCATCATAGGACCCAACCACATCAGCCATACCATCAGGGGCTCTTTCACCTGCACATCTACCAATGTGATATATGCCATCATGTGCCGGCAATGCCCCACTGCCATGTACACTGGCCAAACCGGACTTCAAAGAGAAACTGTAGAGCTACAATTCATTTGTAAACTTAACACCATTAATTTGGGCTTGCATTGGAAGAAGTGGGGTTTTTTTTACCCACAAAAGCCTATGCCCAAATAAAGCTGTTAGTCCCAGGGGGAGGGATAGCTCAGTGGTTTGAGCATTGGCCTGCTAAACCCAGCATTATGAGCTCAATCCTTGAGGGGACCACTTAGGGGTCTGGGGATGGGTCCTCCTTTGAGCAAGGAGTTAGACTAGATGATCTCCTAAGGTCCCTTCCAACCCTGATATTCTAAGGTGTCACCAGACTCATTGTTTTTGTGGATACAGACTAACACAGCTACCCCTCTGATATTTAGCTATTTAGTAGCAAGCTATGGTGGAGGCAGTGGAAAATATTCTGCAGTGGGTGCATCCCTGGAAATAATAGTCTGCTTCTGCTGACATAAGGAGATTGGGGGAAATGGGAATTCTGTAGGACATCAGCAGAATGCATCATAAAGTGTTTGGTTCATAGCAGTCAAGAGGAAAAGACACATTGTATTATTGAATCTGTCTCTCTGCACAAGACATTTATAGTCCCC
Source organism: Trachemys scripta elegans (assembly GCF_013100865.1). Lineage (NCBI taxonomy): Eukaryota > Metazoa > Chordata > Testudines > Emydidae > Trachemys > Trachemys scripta. Next base: position 7,939,832 of record NC_048299.1, on the reverse strand, counting down.
AAGGAAAGATGTAATAGATATAAAATGTATTAAGAGGTGAGTGTGTAATAACTGACTGTCATCTCTGAAGGGTGTCCCATCGTGGAAGGGGAAAGGGATTTACGACAAAGAAGAGGATATAACTAGGACAAATAGAATAAGCTTGACAAAAGGCAGCATAGTCTAGTGGATCGAATGCTGGACTGGGCATTAAGAGACCCAGGGTTGGGTTGGGTGGGTGACCTCCCTTCTGTCTTGTCTATGTAGATTGTAAGCTCTTCAGGGTAAGGACTTTCTCTCTGTGTGTCTGTACAGCACCTAGCACAGTGGGGCCCCAGTTTCATCTGGGTCCTCTAGGTACTACCAATTTGGACAAGTTAATAGGAAAATGTACCCTGAATCTCAAGAAAACCTTCCAAAGGGTGAGATTTATTTCATCATGGAATTGTCTCCCTGGCGAAGTGGTTGAAGTCCTGTTATACTGGACCAGCACAAGGACAAGAAAATAGCAGGGAAAGGAAGATCCTACCTTGGTGGGTGATGGAGAATGAAGTAGAAACTTGTGACTGGTGAGAATAAACAGGCAAGCAGGAATCTTTGCAAGCCTGTCCTATTGGTTGAGGACAGCCAGGATATGTTGTTAACAGCAGATGGTTTATTAATGCAGACAAATCCTAATATTCAGCAGTCCCTTTGTCACACAGTTGCACAGCAACTGTGGGGACACTGACAGAGAATGCAGGTTAAGCACCACATTTGAATTCAAGTCGTCTAATCAGCTGCTTATGGCATTCCTGAAGGCAGATATTCAATTAGGCCGACTCTGGTGTGCAAACCTTTGGTTGACATTAACAGCTCTTATTTATTTTGTTAATATTCACTGTGATTGCACTGAATTGTCTGGGGGAGCAGTCCAACATTTATACCCCAATTAAAGATGAACATACATCTTTTTCTCGACAGTAAATCGCAGCGGCAGTCCATGTAGAACATCCTTGCAATGGGACCTTGAGTCATCGTGGCTCGTTAGTATTTGTGTCACAAAAGCAGCTAGAAGGTTCAACGGTCATCGGAAGGCCACTGCGCTTGGTGCTGTACAAACATGTAGTAAAAGGCAGTCCCTGCCCCAAAGAGCTCACAGTCTGAAACAGACAAGGCAAACACAGGCATCTGAAATGACTTTCCCAACATTTTACAGCAGGTCAGAACCAGGGCTAGAACTCAGGTCTCTTGAATGCATGAGGCGTCTCTGCTGTGTGCTACATGCAAACATCATCACTACAAACTTCTGAGAGCCAGTCTGCAAGTGCCCTCTACCTTCACCTGCCCTGTGTGGTTTGATTGGTTGGAGAAACCAACAAGACACAGTCCCCCTTCCACAGCTGCACATGGGTCACTCCGAATCTCAGTCCCTGCACTCTGGGAGCTCCAGGCCAACTCCTGCTCACCTTTCCCCCACCGAAAGGCTGACCACAGCGGCTGGAAAGAGGTAGGGCTGTGACCCAGCCCCTCCCCTTGCCCAACCTGCAAAGTGGACCTGCCAGATTAGAGGGAACAATCTGCTTAATTCTCCAGTGCACAAGCAGCAGCTCTGGGAGATGTTATGCCTCCCTGAATCGTAGTCACCCCCATCAGTCTGCTCGGGCAGTACAGCTCCCTTGGAAGGGCTGGGATTACAGCTCGGTCAGCGTTTTTCATTTGAAACGTGAAAAAGAAGAAAAAGAACCTTCCCTCCCTGCCCATGAAAATGAAAATTTTGTCTCCCAGTTTGTTTTTCTTTGTTTCTTTTTGAAACCAAACAATAAAAAGGTTTTAGATTTTTCTGGGTTTTATTCCCTCTTTCTTGCCCTATTTTAGTGGCAAAATGGAAAAATGATACAAGGGGGGAAGGGTGAAAAAAGAAAGGGGGGGGGGCAGGAAGGAAGGAAGGAAACACAAGAAAAAGAAAAACCTGAAACTGAAAGTTAAAAAAAAAAAAATGGGCATCTTTCTTTCTTACTTACTTACTTTCAAAAAGACCAGAATAAAAATAAAAACTTTTAAAAACTTTTCATGGATCATACTTGGGTTTTTTTTGACCAGCTCGATTTACATTTTATTCTGAGCCTTTCAACCAATTGATTAGAGTTTGTCACAATACCTGACGCTAGGAGCATTTTGCTTCATTTTGGGGTTTGATTGCAGGGATGTTGTACCCTGCTGGGTACCTGTGACCTGACAACTGCTTTGTTAACAAAGCAAACCATGACACATTTCTTATAACGTCATGCGTCTGACGAAGTGGGCATTCACCCAAGAAAGCTTATGCTCCAATACATCTGTTAGTCTTAAAGGTGCCACAGGACTCTCTGTTTCTTTTTACAGATCCAGACTAACACGGCTTCCCCTCTGATACTTGACATTTCTTATAGGCATTAAATAGCCTTGGGGGGCTTCCAAAGTTGCCCCCGTCAGCAACTTTCTTTTAAAATAACAAATTCAGGTGCATACAAAGAATCAACAGTGCTACAAATCAATAACACTTTATGGGTCAAAACCAGATTGACTCTCTGTGAGACAGAGTGCATGGAGTGGTTCCCACTTACGTAGGATCTTAATTTGGCCCTATGTTTTCAAAGCTGTGTTCAAGCATTTAATTTATAGCACCTAATCAACTGATAAATCAGCCCATCTGTACTATTGCCACAAGTCTGCAGGGTCTTGGATTATGGCCCTTCTGATTACACCAGGGCAAGTGAACAATAACTCTGTTGAGTCAATGTTACACTGGTGTAAAACTGGTAGAAGGTACAGGACAATCGGGCCTCCTCTGCTGGAGTTTAAATTTATTCTTGTTACATTCAGTCTCTTTAGACTGGGATAAAAAAATGTGATGACATAAGAAAGAAACATGCAGTTGCTATTGTTCAGTGGTAGGACTCAGCTTAAGTGTTGGCTCCCCCCACTTGGTAAGGCAACTCCCACCTTTTCATGTGCTGCGTATATATATATATATATACTGCTTACTGTACTTTTTACTCCATGCATCTGATGAAGTGGGTTTTAGCCCATGAAAGTTTATGCCCAAATAAATTTGTCAGTCTCTAGGGTGCCACAAGGACTCCTTGATGTTTTTGCTGATACAAACTAACACGGCTACCACTCTGACTCCGCTTAAGTGTTTGATCTATTGCTGGCTGGAAAGAGAGCAGTTTAGAGACATGATCCCTGAAGATAAAGAATCCATCCCCAAATGCTCCACCATTCAGTTACAGCAAGATTTTTTGAACTGTAAAAAATTGAAGCACATTGTGTTTGGCTTTCCCTATAGAGATGATAGTGCGGGGAGACAAAGTCTTTAGTGTGGGACAAAACAGAAAAGCGAACAGAATCCAGATTAGCCACACAAGGCAAGAGTGCAATAAACAGAGAGTGGACATGGCGAGTATCTTAAAACAGTTGGTGGTTGAGCTCCAGATGTTTTTCTAAAGATCTTTCAGCCTCTGACACATACAGGTAAGGTTCTAATACCCTTTAAGCTGCTCAGACATTTAAATCAGACCACATCCCTGAGAGGCTCATTCATCAGCTGCTCTGGTTGATTAAAATCTTCCCCAGCAGCAGCATCTCTTTGGCCTGGTCCACACTAACCCCCCACTTCGAACTAAGATACGCAACTTCAGCTACATGAATAACGTAGCTGAAGTCGAAGTACCTTAGTTCAAACTTACCGCGGGTCCAGACGTGGCAGGCAGGCTCCCCTGTCAACTCCGCGTACTCCTCTCACGGAGCAGGAGTATCGGCGTCGACAGCGAGCACTTCCAGGATCGATTTATCGCGTCTAGACAAGACGTGATAAATTGATCCCAGAAGATCGATTGCTTACCGCCGGACCCGGAGGTAAGTATAGATGTACCCTAAGTCTTCTATTTATGCAGCTAACAGCCCAGAACAATATTTCTGGGGTCTTCATTTTCAGTAGGAATTCTAGTTTGGCCATTATTTATCGGTGACATTATTGTGTTGGAATTTGAAAGTAGATAAATAATGACTAGAAAAGCTATTTACCTCCAGGTCTTGTTTCAAGGGCAGAAGAGCTTGATAGTAATCTAGGACCAAGAGACCACCTCTCCCGTTATGTCCCATCATGACATCGGCTAGGCTCACTGGCTGTGCAATCAAAATTTCTGCCTGAACTGGCCTTTTCCTCTTCAAAGACCTCTCCTCTATGGAGCCCTGCTGCTGGAGATGTCTGGTGCTCCCTTGTATCCATCGTTAAGGCCCTTTCTCCTAGAGCTGGTTGGGACATTTTATTTTTCCCCATGAAAAAGTTTGACAAAAAATGATTTTTTTTTAGAAATGTTTCAAGTTTACATTCAAAATATGAAAACCAAAAATTTCAGTTCGGGGTTTTTTGACAACTCTCTCCTTGCCCCTCCCCAAAATGTTGAAAATGGACATTTCATGGGGAATAGGCATTTTAATGAAAAATTCATTGTGTTGGGTGGAGGGGAAAAAAAAAAAAAACTCTTGGTGGAAAACTTTCAACCACATCTACTTTTCTACACTGAGATTTAGTCATTTTCATCTAGCTTTTCACTTCTGCTCTTCCCTTTCATTTTTGGAAAAGGAAGTTGGGGGCAAAAAGCCAATTCTTTGTTCCCCTGAGTGGTTGGTTCCCCATGTGCTTTCGGACCAGCTCTTCATTTTTCACTGTCATTTTAACTCTTGTACAATGCCAGTGAAGTCTTACTATGGGTGTTCTGTTAAACCAGGAGCAAATTCTGCCACCTTGAGTCACCGTGAATAATACTTCATACTCAATGAAAAGCCCAATTGATTTTTTCCACAGTACGTTACTACTCAACCTGAGTAAGGTGGAAGAATCTGATCCTACAATAAATATGGTTTTTCAGGAGCTGGCTACTTGTGGAGTAAGAAGCTACTCGCTGTAAGTGCGGCAGAATCTGGGCCAAAATGAGAGTCGGATTTTGATACCCTTACTTGGGTTGAACAGTACTTCATGCCATGTGTATCCCCATGGATTTCAATAGGACTTTTTACCCAGCATGCATAAGGGTGCCAGAACCGGGCCCTAATGGCAGGCCTAGATCATGATAGCCTTATTTACAGAATTCCCCCCCTCCCCTGTGGATGTTAGGCTATTAGTGGTGTACGGTAGGTAGCATTCACTGTGAGTGAAGAAGTGTTAACAAACTGGCCCTTTTGCATTACTTGTTCCAATCAGAAAAAAAAAATGAAAACTGTTACTCCCCGTTTGAAGGATCTAGATTTTCCTATCTCTAATCCTGCATCTCTTTCGGGATTGATGACTAATTTGCACTATTTATATCTCCATAGTCATCTCTATAAGCTATTAAAAAAGAACTAGTTCTCAGAACTCACAATCACTTAAAATGCTTAATGCTTTCAAACCTACTGACATTTGAGAATGCTGAAGCTAATCCAGACACTTTTTTTTCCCAGCTAAGCACATGGATTCATATAGCTGTAAACACAATAGCGGTAGCCTGCTAAGAATACACTCAGGGCCTGATCCAAAGCCCGCTGAAGTCAATGGGATCTTTTCATTGACTTCATTGCTTCGGACTGGGCCCTTAAACAGCAGAAGCCAATACTCCTCAGCAAGTGTATGGTCCGATCAGAATCTTCTGTTGTCTCTCTGATTTTTGGCTAGATGATAGTCCTATTAACTGAAACGACACTTCTAGATTCTGTTTACGCTGGATCTCCCAAAGAAGAGGAAAAAGATAATTCACTCCTGAAAGGGAATTTCTGCAGGCAGTTGATAAGCCAAAAAAACTGACACAACATAAAGCAATCGTACTAAATGTCCTGCCAACAACCATAGAGATTTAAAACAAATCAGTAATGCAGGGGAAGCTTGTGTTGCTGGTGCGAGGCTTAGACCTTACAGGTCATGTCCAAAGACAAAGTTGCAGGGTCATTAGGCAGGTGTCCATAATGCTCACATTTTGCTACAGCTGTTCACACTGGGGGTATAAGCACCAAGTTTTCATTTTCTTATGGACGGGGGGAGTGGAACCCCCAACACAATGCCCACAGAGCAGGCAGGCCATTCGTCCGGTTTTAAGCCGGACAGTCCTGCTTTTGTCTGGTTTGGCCCTTGTCCAGTACTGCTGCTAAACCGGATCTGTTTTTTTCTGTTATCAGGCAGGGAAGATGTCATTTTGAAGAGCATGCTGCTCCGTCCCCACCTACATGATCCCGCCCCCACTGGCATGACCTCACCTTGGGCATGTGACATCACACGGACAGGGCAGGCTCATGCAAATGGGGGCGGGCCTTTGCCATTCCTAGAAGAACGGGAATGTCCAGTATTGTAGGATGCCTTAGTGGCCTCCCCACCACTGAGACGTGAGCACTATTGCTTACGACGGATAAAATGATAGCAATCCCACCAGACAGGAATGCTACCGTCAAAGCTGCACATCAGTTTCCAGTCTAACCTTCTCTGCTGCTTTTTCCCCAGCTCAGAGTTTTCCAAAACGTTCACTTTTTGAACTGATATTGCACTTGCTTGGTCTGTGCCTGGCGGTGATTTTTATTTATTCATTCACTTAATTAACTTGAGTGAAATCCCTTCAAACCACTTTGAGGCAGAGGGATTAACAGACAGATATACACTTTCCCATTGGGAAAAATTCCGAGCACTTTCTTCTTTGTGGAGATAACGGACACATGGATTCACAGATTCCAAGGCCAGAGGGGATTACTGTGATCATCTAGTCCGACTTTCTATAACCCAGGCCACAAAGGCACGGCCCGTAGGGGATTGACCCCCCCCACTACCTCAGCAGTATTAACGTGTTGCTCTTGCCAGCTGAGCTAACCAGCCAGTTGTAGGTCAGTGTAGCTCTTTTTGGTATACAGAGAAAGGGTGGCCTAGTGACCTGGGACTTAGGAGACCAGACACTCTGTGTGATCTTGGGCAAGTCACTGCCTCTCTGTGCCTCAGTTTCACCTCTATAAAGTGGGACTAATAGCACTGCCCTACCCCACACAAGGGTGCAGTGAGGCTAAATAGACTGGAGGCTGTGGGGTGCTCAGATAATACAGAAGCTACATAGGTTTGTAAGGGGGGGGACTATAGGCTTGTCTACATGGTGTCTCAGTAAATTCCAGTGTGCACTGACTGGCCTGTGTGGACCCTGCTGGTGTGCATTGAAGTTCTCTAGTGTACATTAACAGAGTGCTGTTTGAAATAGAACTATAGTAACACATGCTAGGGAACTTTTAGTGCACACCAGCAGGGCCAGTTAGTGCACACTAGAATGTACACCCCTCCTGGCGCAGACTGAAATGCCCTGTAGATAAGCCCTGTATCTCTGAGAGGATAGTAACAATGGAATCACATGGTGTTGAAGCAGGCCTTACACAAGCAGTGTGGATTTTGCTACATTTTGGAGGGAAAAATGGGTTCAATCCAACAAAGTTATGAGCATTAGAATGAGGGGGAAACATGCGCAGTATCAGGATGCCAGGGGGCAGACTTGGGCTCCTTTTCGACCCTCTTCCTCCCTTTCAGAGGCACTGTGGGAAAGGGAAGCTCCATAGTAGCCTTTTCAAAAGGCCTGTACGCATTTATTTCTTAACTGGACATTTAATTTGTTTGTGTTTCATCAAGGGAGTTGTTCTGTGGTTTGCATTACAAAACTCATTATCAAATCAATATAGCAAAATTGGCTGGAGTTAAATCCCTGGTCATTTTGGATTTAGCTAGGGGTCAATCCTTGGCCGATTGCTATTTTTGTTGTGAATGTTACGAACCTAATTGCTAATTATTTTTCTGAGCTCATGCTATCTGTGGAAGTTATAGCTGCTCTCTGTGTTTTAAGAAGACTGGCATCCCTTAACACGCTGTGACAACGCTCCTCCTCTATCTTGGTGGGTCCTGCGCTTATTGGCGGATTTTCTTGCCTCAGAGATTCACCATGTGGGTTGGGGAACAGCCCAGAGACCTTCACCATGTGGGTTGGGAAACAGCCCAGAGACCTTCCCCTCTGGAAGAACCCACAGTCCAGGTCAGTTGGGAGGAACCCAGGCCCGCCCTCTACTCTGGGTTCCAGTCCAGGGCCCTGTGGACTGCAGCTGTCTATAGTGCCTCCTGTAACAGCTGCATGACAGCTACAACTCCCTGGACTACTTCCCCATGGCCTCCTCCAAACACCTTCCTTATTCTCACCACAGGACCTTCCTCCTGGTGTCTGATAACGCTTGTGCTCCTCAGTCCTCCTGCAGCTCACCCTCAGTTCCTTGCGCCTCTTGCTCCCAGCTCCTCACACTCCCCCCACAAACTGAAGTGAGCTCCTTTTAAAACCCAGGTGCCTTGATTAGCCTGCCTTAATGGATTCTAGCAGCTTCTTCTTAATTGGCTCCAGGTGTCCTAATTAGCCTGCCTGCCTTAACTGGTTCTAGCAGGTTCCTGATTACTCTAGTGCAGCCCTTGCTCTGGTCACTCAGGGAACAGAAAACTACTCATCCAGTGACCAGTATATTTGCTCTCTACCAGACTCCTGTACCCCACTGGTCTGGGTCTGTCACAACACTAATAAATCCATCCAGTTTAATGCAACATTAAAAATATCGCACTGGTCAGCAGACAAAATCTGACTCCTTATTTCTTTCTCTCTAGCTTATTTGTGTATGTCAGGCCTACCATGTCTTCTGCTTTCCCCGGTGGACTACTGCTTTTAGGCTCTTTCTACTGGGAAATTCAACCAGTTTTGTTTTTGTTTTTTTCCTGGTGCTGGGTTCTGGACTCAGTGCAAGGGAATTTCATGAACACTAAGAGTGATGCGTGAGTTAAAAAATAGTCCTAGAACTGAAATATTTCAAAACAATCTCCTTCTTCAACTATTCCCACCACATTCACTCATGAGACCTAATTCTGCACAGCTATTAAATGACTGGACATGTCTGCCTTTCCCACTGACATTGTCTGAATTAATTAACTGTTAAGCTAATGTCAACCAGTCCTAAATCTCAGATCCTCTCCTTGTGCTGGAGAGACGAGGAAGAACTGTAACCATGGCACAGGAATGCACACAGTGCTCTCCAGTTTGGGTTTTCTGTCCGTCTAATTTTAAAAGTGGGGACTGCACATTTCTAATGGTTTGTGCCTGATCTATGCAAATTGACAATCTCCTGCTGTTTTAAAGAGTCGGCAGGGCCTTAATTTCATATATTCACAGCATTTTTGTGTAGTCCCAGCACTGCAAATCCCAATGGGTTCAAAAGTGACTGATGTTCCTGTGGTTCAAAAATCAGGAGTCAGGGCCAAAAATGAACCGGAAACATTTTGCAACAAAAATCCCTTACAAAATGTTTCCAGTTCATTTTGCCCAACCCCATGCCACCAAACTGTCATAGTCTCCCAAAATTTTGTGAAAATAGGAATTTGGCAGTAAGAATATGCGAAACTGCATAGTATTTGTGTGATAGGTTGGGTCACAGAAACCCCCTTGGGACTGCCGTCTGATGTGCTGGGACTATCTCTGAGCCCATTTTCCCTGGCATCCTGGGACTTCAGTACCCTGCCTTGTTGTGCCAGACACACTAGCCTGCTATAAACACAGGCCCAGGTCTGAACCAGATCCCCCACAAACTGCAGACTTAACTGAAAACAGCTTAAGAAGTGCTCTAGTCTCTAGCACCCAGGTACCCAGTTCCCAATGGGATCCAAGCCCCAAATAAATCTGTTCACCCTCTATAACACTGATAGAGAGAGATGCACAGCTGTTTGCTCCCCCAGGAATTAATTACTTGCTCTGGGTTAATTAATAAGTAAAAAGTGATTTTATTAAATATAAAAATAGGATTTAAGTGGTTCCAAGTAAAAACAAACAGAATGAAGTAAGTTACCAAGCAAAATAAAACAAAACACGCAAGTCTAAGCTTAATACAGCAGGAAACTAAATGCAGGTAAATCTCACCCTCAGAGATGTTCCAATAAGCTTCTTTTACAGACTAGACTTCCTCCTAGTCTGGGTCCAGCAATCACTCACACCCCCGTAGTTACTGTCCTTTGTTCCAGTTTCTTTCAAGCATCTCTTTGGAGTGGAGAGGCTATCTCCTGAGCCAGCTGAAAACAAAATGGAGGGGCTTCCAGGGCCTTCTATAGTCTTTCTCTTGTGCCACATCACAGCCACAAGATGGGGTCTCTAGCCACCTGGGCAAGTCAGATGTCTATGAATGGTTTCAGAGTAGCAGCCGTGTTAGTCTGTATCCGCAAAAAGAACAGGAGTACTTGTGGCACCTTAGAGACTAACAAATTTATTAGAGCATAAGCTTTCGTGGACTACAGCCCACTTCTTCGGATGCATACAGAGTGGAATAAATATTGAGGAGATATATATACACACATACAGAGAGAATAAACAGGTGGGAGTTGTCTTACCAATTCTGAGAGACCAATTAAGTAAGAGAAAAAAAACTTTTGAAGTGATAATCAAGATAGCCCAGTACAGACAGTTTGATAAGAATTGTCTATGAATGATTCAGCTTTTTGCAGGCCGACGCCATTATTTACATGTTAGTTTGAAGGTTCCCAGGAAAGGTCAGATGTGGATTGGCGTCTCTCAAAGTCCATTGTTAGTTAAGTACTCCCAATTACTTGACTAACCCCTTCACACTATGTTGACCAAATCTGTCTTATGTGCTTCCTACAGCAAACACTTTAAATACAAGCATAGAGCCAACGCTCATAACTTCAGATATAAAAATGATACATGCATACAAATAGGATGAATATATTCAGTAGATTATAACCTTTGCAGAGATATCTTGCATGGAATCTCTAGCATAAAACACATTCCAGTTATGTCATATTTCCACTTATAAGCATATTTCTATAAAGCATTATGGGGTGCAACGTCACAATCTGTACCTCTCTCCATTTCACCGGTACTTCCCAACTTCTGCCAATTTGTCATAGCCACCTATTGTCTCTTGTCTTAAGCTTAGATTTTAAATTCTCTGTGGCAAGGGCTACCGTTTTGTTATATGCTTCTACAGCACCTCGCAGAATGATGCAGCACTTTATTTATGCATAAATAAGAATAATCACATGATTTTAGAATGGAAAAAAAAATGATCCAAAATGGGCCCAGTGGTGTCATTTTTGCAATTTCCAATTCACAGCGAAATGAAAAATGCCTCAAATGTTGTGCGTTGCTAATATTATGCGCATCCCTAGTTATTACAACTATGAGCATAGAACGGTACATGCAAATCTACTTCCAAAACAACCCTGACAAAACATAATTATACGATTCGTTATTTTGGTTCCTTCCCTCCCCGTGGTTCGCCTATGAAGCATGTACTAGTGCAAAAAGTAAATTGGTATACCCCTAAGTAAGCTCTCAAGCTAAATGTAGAAAGTATCGCCCTGGCTTTAATAAGGAAACTAAAATAATAACGGGCATTTTTCACCCTGTGACATTTAAGGGGGAATAACATTAAAGGCCTAGCGATCTGTCTGTGGTTCATCAGTATTTGCATTTTTAAATTGTTTTTACACAAGGCTAGGGGGCTTGAATTAAACAGGAGCCTGTTATTCTTTTCTCTGTGTTACATCAGCTTTTTAATTAGTTTATTCTCCACCGTTCAGAAGGCACCAAGTCTGGGAACTTTAAAGCTACTTCAGGTTAGATTGGTGCCCTAAAGTGAAATATTATGCAAAAACGTAAGCGCTACATATTTCTTAAGCCCAATAGCAATTTCCCCTCTGTCCTCTATTGCTCAGGTTCCATAGGGCGGTGAATTTAATTAAGACCAATGGAAAAGTTCAATTGGTTAATGTTCCATCAGTCTTACATGAACTAAGGCTAGTGACTTCCAGTTTTATGCTTTATGTCTTCACCTTTAAATTTATTAAGTGATTTTTTTTTTCTCTTGGGGAAGGTCCCTATGCAGTATACAAACGCACTGATCCACACAGACAAATCAATCTTTTGCGCCTCCGTTTTCCACATGAGGCTACCTTTGAGGGCAGACTCTGAGATATAATGGTGGCCAAAGGCAACACTGAGACACATTTTACTGGGAAAAGAAAAGGGGTCATCAGCTTGGCTTGAGATATTGTTAATGATCTGCTGTGGTGTATCTAGAAAACTGTCAGTACTTTCACTTTTGTAAGAAACAAAGCAAGTGAGGGGTAAAGAACCAAAGTGATGACTTGCCAAGGATTACGCATGGCAGATGGTTAAGGCAAGAGGAATAGGAGAAGGGACTAGGGGTATGTCCACACTAGCCGCCGGATCGGCGGGTAGCGATCGATCTATCGGGGATCGATTTATCGTGTCTCATCTAGACGCGATAAATCGATCCCCAAACTTGCTCCCCGTTGACTCCGGAACTCCAGCAGGGCGAGAGGTGGAAGCGGAGTCAACGGGGGAGCCGCGGCCGTCGATCCCGCGCCGTGACGACGGGAGGTAAGTCGATCTAAGATACGTCGACTGGCACCAATAATGCAGGAGGGTCATGGCGGAAGAAGCAAGCCTGAATCCTCCCTCATTGTGGGTGATCATGCCATGGTTCTATATTGCCATGCAGGGGAATGAGGGTAAGTAAGGAATTCCTGCTCAGCCTCTGATCATAGGGTGGGCACAGTGGTGGGCAGAGGCTGCATGCCTGATACTTCCCCATTATGTAGGCAGGGATTGGGTGGCATGTATTGGCCAGCAGAGAAAAGAGGAGTTGCAAGTAACTTTCCTACCCAGAGCAAGGGCGGAGATAGGGAGGAATTCTTACTGAGTCATAATTCCTTCTTGAGGCTCGAAGGCCCCTCATCAGTGTATCCCTAATAACAGCACGAACGTGTGTCATTTATCATAAAAAGTCAGTAGCCTTCCAGCAGCAGATAATTTAGTTGGCCCATTCGATGTTCATGGTGATTTCATTTGTATGCTAGATACACCTCTTCAGTGAAGTCACAGCTAATGATTATGTTTTCAAGGCAACTGGACAGCTTCACACCTGTAACTATCTCAAAATACCGGCAGCATTAGCAGTTCTCTAACTGGTCCAGCTTCTCATTGACTGTCTGAGAGTTGATTTATTTCCTAAAGGTCTTTATCCAGGATGCGGCTGAATTAATCTGACGTCAACAGCAAGTCATCAATATAGCCAACCCCAGATGTTCGAAAACCATGAGTCAGACTCGCCCAAATCATGAGATTTGCTCCAAAGTCATGAGAGCTTTGTTAAAGAATAAATTGTCTTTTTTCAGTCTGTCTTTTGATGTTTGAACACCCCTTGCCCACCACCTGTATGTGTGTGTGTGTGAGCCCTCACCTACACTGGGTGGGGTGGGGGATCGATCTAAGTTACGCAACATCAGCTACATGAATAACGTAGCTGAAGTCGACGTACTTAGATCTACTTACCATGGTGTCTTCACTACGGTGAGTTGCTGCTCCCCCATCTGCCTGCACCTCTCACCGAGCTGGAGTACAGGAGTCGACGGGAGAGGGCTCGATGATTAATTTATCACGTCTAGACTAGACGCGATAAATCGATGCCCGCTGGATCGATTGCTGCCCGCTGATCCGGCCGGTAGTGAAGACATACCCTGAGAGAAAGAGAGAGAGAGAGAATTAGTGCTGCCAATGCTCCCAAATTTATTGGGAAAGGTGATGTTGGCCCCCATGGCAGGACTTCTCACTGGCTGCCTGAATGTGCAGTGCTGCTTCCAGGTTCTCTCCAAACCCCCAAATTCTAATTCATTAATTCTGTGTCCCCCCCCCAACCCTATGTCTGTGTCTCCCCCATCCCAGCAATTAATTGTCTCACTGTCATACGAATTCTGCCTTCCAGCATCCACCTTTGTCTGTCCCCAGCACCCACATCAATGCTGTCCCCACATCAGTTTTGTCTTCCCTCCATCTCTGCTCCTCCTTTGGCTCTTGACCTTCCTCTCCCACCCATGGAAGGAGTGCTTCAGCAGTGGCCTCATCTCCCCCTTCCCAGGCTTGGTGTTACAGGAATGGAGAGAGCCATTGCTCACAGAAGAGAAGCAGAGCCATAATAGGGTTGCCACCTCTGAGGTACATATATATATATATATATGGGACATGCTGGATGAGCCTAAGCCCATAAAGCTGAACAGATGGCAATGTGTCCTGAGCACCCTGATAGATTTCCCAGGATGGCTACCTCAGAAAAGGACCTAGGAAAACCTGGACAGGTGGCAGCCCTAGCCCATGATGCACATCTCACCTTTTGGAGTAGGGAGAGCCGGCATGGTGCCTGACCTGGCCACGGTGCATCATGGGACATGTAGTCTGGCTGGGAGCCCAGCTCATAGAGAAGAATGGGGACATGAGGCAATAAAAACTACAAGTGTCTGAGGCACTGCGGCCGCAATCCACTGGTACTTTTCCTCTGTAGGGAGATGGGGATCAAACAAAAGTTTCCTGCCTTAGGTAAACCCTTTTTAAGGCTGGAGAGGGGGACTCTGGACTCTCCTCCATTGCCTACCCAAGAAGAAAGACTGCTGAAAGTACCTGAAGGGACAAAGGAACTAACCTGAGGGGAAAGGCAGGGGCGAGTCCAGATTGAGACAGGGGTCCAGTCTGTAAGAAGAAATAACTGGAACTCTGAGCTACAGAAACTCTGCAACTTGCCTAAAATAACATTTAGGGTGAGAAATTACTTCTTGAAACCAGTCTCTTTAAGATCTTAAGCTTAGTATGTGTGTTTTATTTTATTTGCTCAGTAATCTGCTTTGTTCTGTTTGCTATCCCTTATAATCACTTAAAATCTGCCTTTCTTCGTTAATAAATTTGTTTTGTTTATTATTAAACTCAGTTTGTGCAATTTCTAATGGGGGGAGGCAAGAAGTTGTGCATATCTCTCTTCACATTGAGGGAGAGGGTGAATTTTTATGAGGTTGCGCTGTGCAGATCTTTCTATACAGTGCAAGACCGTATTATTTTGGGTTTATTCCCCAAAGGGGGTATGCACATGAGTGCTGGGTGAATCCTCTCACACAGAGCTGACTTTAGTTTGTGTCTGCAGCTGGGCGTGGCCCTACCTGTGTGTGTCTGTGCTGCAAGAGACCGGAGAGCCTAATTCAGCAAAACAGGGAGCAGGCATCCAGGCTGGTGGAGCAGGAGCAACTCAGTGAAACCCCAGTATATCAGATAGCATCCCAGAAGGGGGTTCTAACCCCTCACACCCCAATTTTTCCATCCATACAGTTTTCCCAGAAAATTTTCAACCAACCCTGGGAACAAATTTTTCACAAAAAAAGTCACATTTTTCTGCTAGCTCTCATCACAATAAACTGCCTGTGTCAACTGGGAATGTATTTACTTGTTTCAAAACATGGCCCTGGATGATGTCAAAGGTCCACCAAGATAATACAATTAGCATGCGGCCATAAGTCCTTTGTTATTATAATTTATCAGTTGTATTACTGTAGCGCTTTGAGGCCTGCCTGAGATCAGGGCCCCCTTATGCTATCTGCTGTACAAAAACTCACAGTAAAGGACAACCCTTGTCACCAAGAGTTTACAGTCTGAATAGACAAGAGTGGGAAGTAGTACAGAAAGCACAGGAAGATAAAGTAACTTGCCCAGCACGTCAGTGGAAAAGCTGGAAAGAGAGCTTAAGTCTCCTGATCCCCACTGCAGAGCACTAGCTCTCGAAGCCACACTTCTATATTTCCCCCTCAATTCCTATTTTAAATCCAGCTATATAGGGGTAGATGAATTTTATGCGATTTAGGACTAGAAATGATCGTGTTATACTAACTAGAAGGCTGTTCCTTTAAACCACATCTGCAAAGGCCGGTTCACTTAAATGATTTGAGTCTTTTGGAAGTTTTGGTTTATGTCATGAAACATTCAGCTAATGAAAATGGTGCAACCCCTGATTTTTCCATTGCTTATCATGAAGAATTAGGAGTCTCAACAGCCAATTCTTTATTATAATATAAAGTAAGCTGCTTCTCAATTTATATTACAGTAAGTCTGGAAAGCTTCGACCTCCTGTCTTTTTAGATAGAAAGAGAAAATATAGCTTAGCAGATGCACACTCTACACTTGATCCTTATACTATTTTCAATAAAAAGTTCTTCTTTCTATAAGCCACATTTAATTTAATTTAAACCAGAACAGGTTTCCTGCATTCTTCATTTCCATTTTGAGTGCTTCATTTTAATTTTTATTGAAGTAAAATGATAGAAAACTTCACACATCAAACGAACAAAATGCAGCAGGAGGTCCCTTTTTTTTCCAGCTTAGCTAAACCCAACAGCACATAACATTTAAGGAGGTAGGAGAGAAGACAGAAAAAATAAATAGGAAGAAAGTAAAGGGGAGGGGTACATTTGTCAGTTTCCTCCTAGATTTTCTCTTAAGGGAATATACCAATTTACACCATCTGTTTGTTTTGGGTTGTTCCCCCCCCCCCCCCTCTTTCTTTCAATAATTTGCAGAAAATGTGCATGGACCCTTAGATGCCTCCACAGAATAAAGCAATGCAAAAGTGTTTAGTTGTGACATTCTAGGCCTGTTGAATCCAATGCAACATGGAGGAAGAGATTGTTCCCTCTCTTACAAGTACCTGCCTGAAAAGCCATCAGCAAAAGTTGAGTTAGCATCCGGTTATTCCTTCCACATTCTTCAAAGCTCGAGTACCCATTATTGCCAACGCCCAGTGTTTAAAAATCATCTGTCAGGTCTACCAAAATCATCAGATTGTTTTCAAATCTCATGATTTTTAAGCCAATGTTTTGGGGGCTCTTTTTAATGATTTTGGAACCATTAGTGTGCACACACACACACACACACACACACACAAACATATTTTCAAGCTGTTCTCCACAATCATGACAGCTGAAAACTAAACTTTTTAAAAATATGTATGTTGACATTCTTTCATATTCATTTGACTCCAGGAGACAAGGCATTAAAAAAAAAAACCACACACACACACACACACACACACACACACAAAATAATTGCAAGACTTGCAATAAAATCACAAGAATTGGCAACACTGACTACCTCAAGATTCATGGAAAGGGTTTTTTTCTGGCTGATTTAGGAGGAGGAGAGAGAAAAAAAGCCATAAGAACTAGAATCTTCAAGAACTTTGAATGAAAATGCTAGAGAACATTCAACTAGAATATAATAATAAACATTTCTTCGCTGACTGAGACATGAGGGGAGTGACCAGGTATTGCCTTTATTGTGAGTGATTGCACAAGTCTGAGTTGTCGGCTAATGATCACCCAGTGCTCTCGGTTGAGCTGTTATTGTCTGAGTTTTTGGAAGTGCAATAATTGACTCATCCTGTCATCTTCAGCCGAAGTGCCGAGCATCTGTGAAAAACATCACAACTTCCTACATGTCAGCACTAAATACACACTCCTCTGCCTGCAAGGGGGAGGGAGGGGGGAGATGTCTTCTTATTATAGATAATCTAGGTGATTTATTTTGATTTTCACCGTTTTGTCATGTTGTCAGGCTACAAGTGCCATGTCATCTGAGTGAACCTACATTCCCTCTCTAACTTCAGTGAGAGATGTTATTGTTCACTTGTTCTTCCCTGGCTATCATGTAAGTGGAGGTTAGTCACATGCTGCATTTCATTCAAACCTCCTTAGACTATACTGGCAGGAGAAAGGATGGTCCAATGGTTAGAGCCCTAACTAGGGTGACCAGATGTCCCGATTTTATAGGACAGTCCATCTCCCAAAGAAGCCAATAAGTGGGGGGGTCCTACCAAATTCATGGTCCATTTTGGTCAATTTCACAGTCATAGGATTTTAACAATCATAAATTTTATGATTTCAGCTATTTAAATCTGAAATGTCACGGTGTTGTAATTGTAGGGGTCCTGACCCAAAAAGGAGTCATGGGGGGGATCAAAAGGATATTGTAGGGGGAGGAGCGCTGCGGTACTGCTACTCTTGCTTCTCTGCTGCTGGTGGCAGCATTGCCTTCAGAGCTGGAGAGCGGCGGCTGCTGGCTGAGAGCCCAACTCTGAAGGCAGAGCTGCTGCCAGCAGCAGCGCAGAAATAAGGATGGTATCATATGGTATTGCCACCCTTACTTCTGTGCTGCTGCTGGTCGGGTGCTGCCTTCAGAGCTGGGTGCCGGGCCATCAGCTGCCACTCCCTGGCCTCCCAGTTCTGAAGACAGCGCAGAAGTAAGGGTGGCAATACCACAGCCCCCCCTAAAATAACCTTGTGACCCCTCCTGCAACTCTCTTTTGGGTCAGGACCCCAAATTTGAGAAATGCTGGTCTCCCCCCGTGAAATCTGTATAGTATAGGGTAAAAGCACACAAGAGACCAGATTTCACGGGGGAGACCAGACTCCACGGTCTGTGATGTGTTTTTCATGGCCATGAATTTAGTAGGGCCCTACCAATAAGGGTGTGTCTTTACAGTGTTTAAAAACTGGTGGCAGCAAGTCTCAGAGCCTGGGTCTACAGACTTAGGCCCATGCTACGGCCCTAAAAATATCTGTGTAGATGTTTGCGCCCAGGCTCTGAAGCTCAAGGTGTTGGATGGGCTTCAGTGTCTGAACTGCAATGACTACACTGCAGTGCTTTTAGTGCCATAGTGCAAGCCCCACAAGCCTGAATCTGTAGACTTGGACTTTGAGACTTGCTGACGAGATGCAGAGTAGACACAACCTAGGAGCCTTTCCATTCACTTCAGTGGGAGCTGGATTGAGCCCTAAGCGAATGTAGGTCCAATAAGCATGTGCGCATTGGAAATCATGGGAAAAGCCCCTGAAGGTGGTAACATGAGACACATATGTGTTTGTCCTAGCTATACTACTAACGCTGTGCACTAATGAAAAACGAAAATATCAGCCGAACAGCTCTTCGACGGCAAGTGCCAGGCTAATTCTTTGATAAAACTACCTGTTTGGACACAGCCCCACAGGGGATTTACGATTAAAGTGACTTGCCAAGAACAAGCAAGGTTTTGTTTTTCTTTAAAGAGATTCAACATATTCTGTTCCAGCAGCTATAAATAATGGATTGGTCAAGGTTTATTACTTTTTTGACTAAATATGTACTTCAATCAGGTTTGCAGTTCTTCAAATGACATTTTCCATATTGCCATTGTCAGCCGTCTTGCATTAGAACAGATGTCTTGCACGTAGCGGATGGCATGTGGTTGGAATAATGGCTCCTGAATTGTTCCTGGGGACTAGGCGCTCATGCACCTTGAAGCATAATGAATGACCTGTGACATTGTTGTATGTTTGAATGAGCCACCGTTCTAAATTTAGACGCATTCAAGGTGATGTCCTTGCATTCAGTACCTCATTCATAAAAAAACTTTATTTTGTTTACTGCCATAGTCAGCACCAGTTTTTTCATAAGTGATCATTGCTTCAGCGCAGCTGAGCCAGGATGGAGGGGGGATGGGATCTATGCCCAGTATAGGTCTGGTGCAGATTATCCACTCAAGGAGCAAAGATCCACTCCCAGAGGAGTGCAACTATGCTCTACCCCTCATGCAGGTCTTGTGGTAGAGTTGCCTACTGGATAGTGTGCTGGTCTACAACTTCAAATACCCAGGTTCTAGTCCCCAAACTGTTCCTGGATGACCTTGGGTAGAGTCTTTTCACCTCAGTTTCCTCATCAGTAAAATGGGGATAATATTACTGACCTCCTTTGTCAAGTATTTTAGATCTATGGATGAAAAATGCTATATAAACTCAGTATTCTCATCATGTAGCACAGCCATAATCCAGCCCTTAAGTAGGAGGTAAGAGAAGTGTCCAGATATATTGTTATGGAACTCAGACTGTAAGGCATCATAAGAATGGCCATACCAGGTCAGACCTATAGTCCATCTCACCCAGTATCCTGGCTTCTGACAGCGGCACATGTCAGATACATCAGAGGGAACAAACAGAGCATTGGATGGATTATCAAGTGATCCATCTCCTGTCATCCACTCCCAGCTTCTGGCAGTCAGAAGCTAGGGACACCCAGAGCATGGGAATGTATCCTTGACAATCTTATCTAAAACCCATTGATGGTCCTACTCTCCATGAACTTCTCTATTTCTTTAACCCAGTTTTGCTTTTTGGCCTCCACAACATCCCCTGGCAATGAGTTCCACAGATTGACTGCACATTGTGTGAAGAAGTACTTATTTTTTACTGCCTTTTCTTTGTTTTAAACCTGCTGCCTATTAATTTCATTGGGTGGCCCCTGGTTCTTGTGTTATGTGAAAGAGTAAATAACACCTCCTTATTCACTTTCTCCACACCATTCATGATTTTATAAACCTCTATCATATCCCTCCCCTTAGTTGTCTCTTTTCCAAGACGAAAAGTCCCAGATTTTTTGATCTCTCCTCTTATGGAAGCTGTTCCATACCACTAATAATTTGTTGCCCTTTGCTGTACCTTTCCCAATTCTAACATATCTTTTATGAGATGGGGTGACCAGAACTGCATGCAATATTCAAGGGGTGGGCATACCATGGATTTATACAGTAGCATTATATTTATTTTCTTATTATCTATACCTTTCCTAATGGTTCCTAACTTTTTTGACTGCCACTGCACATTGAGCGTATGTTTTCAGGGACCATGACTCCAAGCTCTCTTTCTTTTACCATCTCTGATAAAATGAAAATTGCTGCAAAGAAATAAAAAGGGAAAGTCATCTAATATATTATAAGTTGAAATTCTAAAAGAAAAATCATATCAGAATACAAGGGTGGGTCTTAGGACCTGAGGAGTCAATCACTCTCTTTGAGCTATAGCATATCTTCTAGAAGGCCATTTAATCTTGACTTAAAGACTGCCAGTGACGGAGAACTCACCACGTTCCTAGGTAAGTTAACTAATAAACAACTCATTCCAAGGAAAATTAATTGGTATTAAAAATAAAATCAATAAATCAAAATACTGAACATTACGCTGCAAGCTTTTTATTAATATTTTCAGGCGGGAGGGGTTGCTCAAGACATTTTCAAGAGGCAAGGAACCCATGCGGCTCCATCTGAATCATCAACTATGAAATATGCAGCCACTCAAAGTTTAATTTAAAGTAGGCACAATGGAAAATATATTAATTTTATTTCTTTACTTGCCTGAAGATGAATTCATTTAATCAGGCCGTAAACACACCGAAAACTCTTCTAGGTGATTTGATAAGGTTTCCCCCAAAGACGTGACCCAGTTTATCTCTTTAGATTCAGACGAGGAATTTGGTACAAGAAAATAATCCTCCACGTGTAATGATTCATTTGGTTGATTGATAAAAGTCTGTGCTCTGGAGAATGCCATTGCAAGACAAAAATGAGGAGTATGTTGTATTCCTAGGGAGTCTCTATTATCTTTAGCAACTGTTCCTGTCCTCAATTATTAACTGCCCATGGACATTCCTGGCCTGGTGAAAAGCTTGGTCTTTTTACTTCAATTACTTGGACCTGAATTTTCATTCACACCAAGGTCCCTTTATACCACTCTGGCAGTGTAAAGGGGTCAACTTAAAATAGGTGTCACTAAGAAGGCACTCTAGTATAATTGAGAATCAAACCCTTTACCCTGAAACCAAGTTTCTAGGGCACAGTCATGCTCTACTGAAGACAGTGGAAATACTCCTGTTTGCTCTTATTTAAGGGCTTTATGAAAGGGATTTGGCACCCCTTGGCAACTGATGCCTTCTACATATCCACAAAAGGTTCTAACCCAAATTTTCCAATGACATTCAGACAATGTACCACAGCATTCAGCTGGGGGAAACCACCTTAGATCTCCTTGGGCTGCTCCATTGAGATAGCTATTACTATTTATCAAATAGCTCAGTGGTTTGAACATTGGGCTACTAAACCTAGGGTTCTGAGTTCAATCCTTAAGGGGGCCATTTAGGGAACTGGGGTAAAAATCTATCTGGGGATTGGTCCTGCTTTGAGCAGGGGGTTGGACTAGATGACCTCCTGAGGTCCCTTCCAACGCTAATATTCTAAGAAGGCCACATGTTAAATGTACTGATGTGGGCATTTGCTCAACAGGAAATGAACAAAGGCCGCAAATTTATTTCACATAGGACACTGACCAAGCTTTAGAAGGTAAATGGCTTTCAGATGCCATTGACTTGAAAAAGTTTTTAACTTGGAACCAAGAAGTGGAAGTCTCAGAAGCCCATTGCCAGCCCTGAGCCATCCAGTCCCCTATATTACAACATGCTTGCAAGGAAGTGTCATTTCTTTATTAGATTTTTCTCCCTGGGAATGGTATTTATCTTTCACTACAGCAAGAAAATGAATGGTTATATTTTCAATCTATAAACAAGTACATTTATAGTAGACTGATAAACTGGTCCACAATTTTCCATCAAAACTGTTCTTCGGTTTTTCAAATAAACACTCCCCCCTTCTCCATGAATTCCATCTCCATTTCCAACCAGTTCTAGATTTCACCCTTAGTACCAATTGGTAGTGTTTGCATACAGATCTGCAGATATCTAATAGATGCTGAGATTTTTAAAGGAGCTTGAAAGTATTAGCATGCTTTTCCCATTAATAGTACATAGGCGCTATTCCTGTTTCACAGGAAAGTCCACAGTTTCAAAATTTGCTTTTGTTCCAATTTGGAACAAAAACTAAAGCAATTCAAACTTTTCCATAAAATGACATTTTTGAAAAAACTGTTTCAGGGCCATTAAAGGGATTCATTTACGTAAAATTAAACTACACCTCTACCTCGATATAACGCTGTCCTCAGAAGCCAAAAAATCTTACTGCGTTATAGGTGAAACTGCATTATACTGAACTTGCTTTGATCCACCGGAGTGTGCAGCCCCACCCCCCCAGAGCACTGCTTTACCGCGTTATATCTGAATTCGTGGTATATCGGGTCGCATTATAGTGAGGTAGAGGTGTACTTCCATTTTTACTTTAATTTTCTATTATCATTTAGAGTAGAAAATTTTAAAAAATGAAATGAAAATTCATTCTGAAGAGATAAATGGAAACATTTAATTCTGATAACGTCAAAACAGAACGTTGTGACATCATTGAAGAGCTCCTTTTGATTTTTTTTTCAAAATGAATTTGTCATAATTGACACATTCCTGTGGAAAGTTTTGATTTAGACAAAAATTGACATTTTTGATGGCAACATATTCAGTCAGAAAATGTTCAATCAGATCTAATAGGAGCTGACCACCTAACTCACTTAGGCCCCTTTGAAAATTCCAGCCCAAACTACCATACTCTTACCACTCAGAGAAATGCTACTTACTGAAATTAGTAGTATTAGACATTACTGGGTGAACAAATCAGAAGTTGCAGTATCACAGCATTGTGTCTGGCTGTGTTGCCCTCTGGAGGTACTAGGCCTCGGATTGAGAAGCATTATCCAAACATCTGGAACTTGTGAAAAACTGCTAATATAGGGAAATCCAATATTTCCCCTCGATTACCAGGACATCTCTAGTAAAACAAAGATATTATGCTATCTCCGACAAGCAAAATGAACAGGGATTTTGGTGATGCATGGCGCTCATACTGGACCTTTGCACACAGGCAAATTTTACTCTACAAGGATATAATACAATGATATAAAACCAAGGTCCTGAACACTTGTGTTAATAACAATTTTCAGGGCTCTTTTTTCAAGAGCAGGAGCAATAATGGCCGGCGTCCTGGTCAAATTCCAATGTAGGTGATTATGTGCGTCTTATCTAACGCCCACAGCCCAGGACTTTTAATCTGATAGGCTGTCTTTCACTTGAGTCAAAAGGTGAAGTTGTAATTATGGATTAATCGCAAAGCCTTGCCCATCACCAGAATAGGTGAAAACACCAGGACATTTTAAGGGAGGATTATCTCCTTTTCAGTCTTTCCTAAACTAATCCAATGCTTGCTTTTAACTCTGAAGGTTGGCAAGTTGTCACTCCATTATCTGGCCTTGTAACCTGCAATGTTTGTTTTGAATACAACTATGTTTTCTTCATTGTTTCTGAACATACAAGGCACATTGTGGAGCTACAAAAGGAAGCAACTGTCTACTAATACTCTAATAGGTCTGGATTAGGCAATGCCTTCTGTTTTGTGTGGGTATTCTGAAAGCACTCATTGTTGTGGCTCCAGCAAAGTTCTTAATAGGTATGTTGACAATACAGACTGGGTGGAATTCACCCCTGTGCAGTGGGCCGGCATGCACCTATTTATGCAAGATTTAACTGGTACGTTGCAATCCTCTGTGAATTTCACCCATTGAGAATTTTGTGGGAAGCTAATGACATGTGGCACTTTTTAATGGGAGCCCTAGTAAAGCCCATGTTCATGGAAACCCATCAAAGGCCAGAGCCTGCAGGGTCTACTATTTGGAGGGCCTGCACACAGAGCACCCTGTAGGATGTACAGAACAATCCGGTGTGCCCCTTGCAATGGGGTCAGTTACACAACAGCTTACAAAGATAAGTAAGTATATATGGGAAAACTGAGTCAGAGATAACAAGGAGTCTGGTGGCACCTTAAAGACTAACAGATTGATTTGGACATAAGCTTTCGTGGGTAAAAACCTCACTTATTCAGATGCATAGAGTGAAAGTTACAGATGCAGGCATTATATACTGACACATGGAGAGCAGGGAGTTACCCAAGATCCATAAACCCGGAAACCCTGGACGTCCCATCATCTCATGCATTGGCACTCTTACAGCAGGATTATCTGGCTATTTGGACTCTCTCCTCAGACCCTACGCTACCAGCACTCCCAGCTATCTTCGAGACACCACCGACTTCCTGAGGAAACTACAATGCATTGGTGTTCTTCCTGAAAACACCATCCTGGCCACCATGGATGTAGAAGCACTTTACACCAATATTCCACATGAGGATGGACTACAAGCTGTCAGGAACAGTATCCCTGATGAGGCCACAGCATGCCTGGTGGCTGAGCTTTGTGACTTTGTCCTCACCCACAACCACTTCAGATTTGGGGACAATATATACCTTCAAGTCGGTGGCACTGCTATGGATACCCGCATGGCCCCACAGTACGCCAACATTTTTATGGCTGACTTAGAACAACGCTTCCTCAGCTCTCGTCCCCTAGTGCCCCTCCTCTACTTGCGCTACACTGATGACATCTTCATCATCTGGACCCACAGAAAGGAGGCCTTTGAAGATTTCCACCTGGACTTCAACAATTTCCACCCCACCATCAACCTCAGCCTGGACCAGTCCACACAAGAGATCCACTTCCTGGACACTACAGTGCAAATAAGTGATGGTCACATAAAACACCACCCTATACCGGAAACCTACTGACCGCTATATGTACCTACATGCCTCCAGCTTCCATCCAAGACACATCACACGATCCATTGTCTACAGCCAAGCCCTAAGATACAACCGAATTTGCTCCAACCCCTCAGACAGAGACAAACACCTACAAGATCTTTATCAAGCATTCGTAAACCTACAATACCCACCTGGGGAAGTGAGGAAACAGATTGACAGAGCAAGACGGGTACCCAGAAATCACCTTCTACAGGACAGGCCCAACAAGGACAATAACAGAACACCACTGGCCATCACATACAGTCCCCAGCTAAAACCTCTCCAGCGCATTATCCACGATCTACAACCTATCCTGGAAAATGATCCCTCACTCTCACAGACCTCGGGAGGCAGGCCAGTCCTTACTTACAGACAACCCCCCAACCTGAAGCAGACTTCAAAGAGAAACAGCAGAACTAAAATTCATTTGCGAATTTAACACCATTAATCTGGGCTTGAATAGGGACTGGGAGTGGCTGGCTCATTACAGAAGCAGCTTTTCCTCTCCTGGAATTGACACCTCCTCATCTATTATTGGGATTGGACTACATCCACCCTGATTGAATTGGCCCTGTCAACACTGGTTCTCCACTTGTGAAGTAACTCCCTGCTCTCCATGTGTCAGTATATAATGTCTGCATCTGTAACTTTCACTCTACGCATCTGAAGAAGTGAGGTTTTTACCCACGAAAGCTTATGCCCAAATAAATCTGTTAGTCTTTAAGGTGCCACCAGACTCCTTGTTGTTTTTGTAGATACAGACTAACACGGCTACCCCCTGATACGAGACAGAGATGAAATGACTTGCTCAAAGTCACTAGTGTGACCAGATGTCCCGATTTTATAGGGACAGTCCTGATTTTTGGGTCTTTTTCTTATATAGGCTCCTATTACCCCCCACCCAGTCCCAATTTTTTTTGCTGTCTGGTCACTCTAAAAGTCACAGACAGAGCTGTGCAAGGAAAGGATTTTTTTGGACTCTCTGAATATTCCAAAAAAAATTTTTTTTAAATGGTTTTGGTTTGACCTGAAAATGAAATTTTTCAATATTTTCAACCTTGAAAAAAAATCCATTTAGGGTCACACAAAGTGTTTCATTTAGATTTTGAGGGGCTTTTTGAGCTTTTTAAAATAAAGGACATTTCAGCACAGAATGTCAGTCCAAACGGAAACGTTGAAATGTTTCATTTTGAAAATGTCAAAACATGACATTTTGACTTTTTCTGATTTTTGTTAACACAGTTTGTCAAAACTGGGAAGAATTCACAAAACATTTAATTGCTGGTAAATTTGCATTTTGCGCCAAAAAAAAGTTTCTGCTGAAAAATTTCAGACAGCTCCAGTACATGTCAGGACCAAGTGCTTTCAACATTTGGGGCCAGGGGGAAAATGAGGTTATATCCACCAGACCACACTGCACCTAAAGGTTAGGGGGTACCAGAGAGTGCTTCAAAGCTTCCAGGAGCTGTGACGCTGCTCTGAAACTTTGAGAAATGAGGGTATCAAGTGACAAAGAGGTGACGGATCCAGAGTCAATTCTAGGTCTAATTCATATTCGCTCGAGGCGTAATCTCTCTGAAAGGTACAGTTTAATATAATTATCTAATGCCAGGTGGCCTGGACTGCCCTGTTATGTGGAATATTCTCCTCCCAAACATCTTCCAGTACAGTGAAAAATGAGCTGTGTGCTCATGCTATTAACCCTTTATAGTACTTACTGTATTTCTCAACTTGTTCTCTCCTTGTGTGTTTTTCAGACCTCAGTTAAATCATGGGAAACAAAGAGGCCATACCCAAATTAAGCTGTTTTGGCGGCAGACAGATTTTGTATTAGTATTGCAGGAATTTGCAGTCCAAAAAAACCCAAAACTTTTTATAGGAGTTTAAAAAATATAGACAGATAAAGGGGATTTTCTATCATATTCTGGGGGGGAGAGGGGAGAGTTCATAAGGGAAAATATAAGAAAAAATCTTGAACGAAACATTCCCCAGAAAATACTGCTGCTCTCAGAAATGCCTCCCTTTCATAATTCATTTCTGTCCTCTGGGTAACACATGACTGTATTGTAAATGAGCATTTAATTAGCTCTGTGGTGTAACGATCAACTGTCTGCCGTGTCAATAACTAATACTTGGTCCTATACATGTTTAGCAGATAATATGGGGGTAATTAGAAGAAATCAGCTGACCTCTGGCATAGTAAAGCAAGTATAATGAACCCACTGGTACCTTTCCCCCACTTCAGTTGAGCCATATAGAAAGGCTCTAACCAGAAGAGAGGACAACATGTTACCCACAGAGGGTTCCATAGTCCCCAGAGGACAGGAAACGGTGTAACATCAGGAGATATCAGTGTGACACACTGTGCCTCAAAGTAGCACCCTGTAACCCCCATATTCATCATTTGTATGTGATTGTGATATTTCATACAAAGCCTGACATGTAAGATACCAAATGAAAGATCATGATCTGAAGAAACTTACTGTTCTGTCAAAATATGTATATCGTTAGTGTGTATGAAATGATGAGATTTTGCTATATGGTTGTTATTGAAATATGTTGTGAGTTTGGGAGCGCCCACTGACAACAAAGGAGGTAACTCACACCCAGGTTGGTGTTAAACGACCATTGACCAGCAGGGGAATTGTAAACAAGAGCTCTACAATTCAATAAGAGAAAGTTACCCAAGCACCACTCAATGAGGATTGCTCAACTCTTTGACTCAGCAAGACCCACTAGGACATGCCTGGGACAGTATCTTTCCAGGGACCAGTGGATTGAGAGTATAAAATAAGGGACAGAGGCATCATGAGACCACCTCTTTCCTCCCCCACCTACGCTGAAGGCAACAAGAACGCTGGGAAGACACAGACTTTGAACTGAGGAGACTGGTCCCAGGCTGAGAAGGAAATTCAGCCTGTATATTAAGAACTATAACCTACTTGCAACATCTGGTGGAGTAAGAAAATCTGTTTGATTCAATTCTTGTATAGTCTAAAAGTTCAGGATTTAGAATGCGTGGCTACTTTTTATTTTCTTAAGGTAACTATCTCAAAATCTATCTTCCTTTAGTAAATACACTTATTTTAATGTTTTATCCTTACCAGTGAGTTTGTCTAAAGTTAATAATAATGATATATGGAGATATACCTATCTCATAGAACTGGAAGGGACCCCAAAAGGTCATTGAGTCCAGCCCCCTGCCTTCACTAGCAGGACAAAGTACTGATTTTGCCCCAGACCCCTAAGTAGCCCCCTCAACGATTGAATTCACAACCCTGGGTTTAGCAGGCCGATGCTCAAACCACTTGGGTATCTGCTCAGATTACAAAGACTTGTGCATATCCACTTTCCTTTGACAAAGTGGCGAACTGATTAATGAGTTTGCATTGTTCAAGAGAAAGTCTTGAGCAGTGTAAGAAGATATATGTCTGGGATACAAGGCTGGGAGCTTGGGAGATTTGCTGGTGTTTCCCTGTTTATAGTTCATGAGTGGCTTGGAGAGCATTCATGCAATTTAGCTGGGTGCGTCTCTGCATGCTGGTGGCTGAGTGATAGCAGTGCCTGGAGCAGATTGCTGCTTGTCATTGGCAAAGCATTGTGAGAGACAGCCCAGGCTAGAGAGTTAAGGGGGGCACAGCAGTCCCACAGTTCCAGGTTGTACCCCTGAGATCCCATCACAACCAGGGTTGGTAGAGATCCAGTGATGATGTGGGAGCTGAGGTAACAGGCTGGAGGCAGCAGTCTAGGAGCTTCCTGCAGAGAGAAGGGGAGGCAGTGGGCAGCCAAAGAGCTGGGACTGGAGAGCTGAGAGCCAGGCAGGGGAGGCCACAATAACAGTAGCAGGTGGATACAGTATGGCACCCCACAAGCAGGACGTGTGAGGGCAACTGCATGTGCAAGTGGCAAAATTGGGGCAGACAGGCCCTAACGAGACCAGGGACAAAAGAGCTGAGCTCTGATCAGAGATCTGCAGGCCAATGGTTGCTTGCCCTCCAAGAAAGGTAGGTTGCACGCAGCTCCTTTGGCATTAGACCTGAGGATATGGCTACCCCTATGCCCCTTTATACACCAAGGACCCTGAAAGAGCTCTAGAGAGCCCCAGTCCTCACAGCGACACCCTGCAGAGGGGTCAGTTACACAACAGTTTGCCAAGCCCTGGGAAGAAGCATCAAGAATTAGGAGGTGAAATTCTATGTGTTATGCAGCAGGTCAGATTAGATGATCAGACACACCTTTAACTCTAGGAATCGATGAGTCCATGAAATGGACACTGTTTGTATTCACTGTTCCTGGGTAAGACTCCAATTCAGCAAAACATTTAATCACATGCTTCAGTCCTGTTGAAGTTAGTGTTCTTAAGTACTTTTCTGAAGAGGGATGGACTAAGCACATGCTTAAAACTGAGACTGTTTTCTTCTGAATGAAAAGCATGGAATATGGTTTTCTGTCATTTATTCTTTACAAGTACTTGGGTGACTTCTAAGTGGGTCAGTCATCAAAAAGTCATTTTGAATCTTGTAAGTTACACCAATTTTGATCACAAATCATTATTTGCCCCCCAAAAATACATACCAGAAGTGTACGTTTTTTCACCAGTCTTTAAACATCAAATCCAGGAACAGAAACAATACCTTGTAACCTGGACAACCAGCCACTTAACACAAATAACAAACAGCTGTTGTGAACATATGTGACTAAATGTATTGCCTGAAAATTATCTGCTGGTAACAAAGTATACCTCTGTCAGCCAAGAACCAGCACAAGAGCTGTGCCCTGTTAAAGTCCCAGTTATGCAATCCCAATTAGGCAGGGTGAAAGAAGGGCTTTGTTGACAGATAACCTTGTTTACATGCAACTTACTCAATGCTTGCTATGAACACATTATGGTTTCACTACTGAAGACACTTGGAGTAATTAAACTAAGTTTGATCTTAGCTAAGAGGCTGAGAATTGACAAAATTAAATAGCCATTGTATAGTTATATTATATTGCATGTTAACGATGGGTCCAGTCAGTAGTGTGCAGTGACAGTTTCAGTAAGGCATTCAACAACTCACTTGCCTGCCCTAGGTTGTCCAAAATGGTGTCCACCATGAGGCGTGCAGAAACTGTGTGGAGGATACCATTTTGTTCTACAAAATGGCATCCTCCATAGAGGCTGGAAAGAATTGTCGTGTGGGCCGGATGCAGCCTGTGGGCCACCAGTTGGACAACACATAGCCAATCAAGCATGCAGGGCAGAAAATGCATGCCTTGCATACATAGACAACACATCACTGGGTCAAGTCCAGTGACCCTCCAAGGCAAAAACACCCATGGACTTCAATGAGACTTTAGCCTGGATAAAGATAACCGAAGGATCTGCTTCAACATTATAATTTAACAGAGTACTAAGCATTACAGGCATATTGCCGTGGCTTCCTGATGTCAGTGGATGCTCCAGGATGCCAGGTGTGTGTGTGTGTGCACTCATCTGCAGGGGGGACACTGAAAAAGAACCCAGCCTGGAGCTCTATTCTCTAACTTCTGCAGGACCGGTGTGGGGAGGGGGGGAATAAAGTGCTCCACCTGTTAAGAGGTGGACCTAGGAAGCCATTAGATTGGTTGTGATGCAGAGAGGACGCAACATGTTCAAATTCTGCTGAGGCTGCAAACCATGCTGATTCCCTACAGACCAACTAAAGTCCATTCTCTGGAATAACAGTCTCTGGAATTCCATGCCAGACCAACTGAGCGTTGCAGCCTTCAGAGGTGGAGGCTGCTGTTCTAGTGTGTAAGGGAGCTATTTCCCAGTAATCAGAATAGTAACCAACAACCAAAAGGTAGACTTGCCTTCCCACCATGCATAGCCCATGCTTAGCTTGCTCCATGGCTGAACAGGTGTTCAGTGTATTGCCAAGAGATTCCCCTTGCCAATCTGCCAGGAGCATTGCAGCCTGTCTAATGCTTCCTGAGTCCAGCTGTTAACATCACGCACCTCCCACTTCTCCCATCGACCAGTCTCCGCCCCCTACCGCAGTGGGGACCCCAGACTCTGTAGAGCAGGCGTTCTCAAACTGGGGGTCGGGACCCTTCAGGGGGTCACGAGGTTATTACATGGGGGGGGTCGCGAGCTGTCAACCTCCACCCCAACCCCGCTTTGCCTCCAGCATTTATAATGGTGTTAAATATATAAAAACGTTTTTTTAATTTATAAGGGGGGTCGCACTCAGAGGCTTGGTGTGTGAAAGGGGTCACCAGTGCAAAAGTTTGAGCACCACTGCTGTAGAGTGACTTTGGCAGGGTCTAAGTGACAGAGTGCGAGCAGTGCTGTGGGAGCAGTTGAGCCCCACCCAGTTCTACAAGGAAGCAGGAAGTTTCACGTGCAAGAGGCTCATCGTCTCCAAGTGCAGATTTAAAGGGCCGGGGGACTGATCTGGGCCGGTGTAAAGACCTTGAGGTTTGGCCCATGATTCTATTGCTTCAAGTATTTCTGCACATTTAAATGCTGTACATTTTTTTTACCCATTGTCAGATTGCCAGGCAGCCACTTCAGGAGCACATTCATTGAAGTGGCTGTACAGGAAATGATGCTGGTCTGATACTGGCAACAGTACTGGACTCGCCATTGAACTGTCACATTCAACTCAAAGCAGGGTAGTGTTTGTACATTACTGCAAATTAATTACATGCCATGCATAGCAAAGAGAAAGTTCTGCTTTTTTTTTTTTTTTTAATTGTTGTTCAGTTGTCAGTGGACTTACATCAGGGATATTTTTTCCCAGTATTAGTACAGTAGTTCTGTGCACATTAATCAGGAATCTCTTGCCAAAGTATTGTTAGGCTATTTGTACTTTTGGGACCTGATCCAACTCATATTGAAATCAATGGGAGCCTTTCCATTGACGTCAATGGAGGTTGGATCTGGCCTTGCCTTGAAATGTGTTTGTGCTGGATGTAGTGTAGTATTGTATAACATGCAAAAATCGGGCATAAACACAAGGGTCTGAATTATGGTTGTATGGGCAACCTCACTTCTGGCATTACCTAACTTTTGAGGGCTTGACTTTGCAACCTTAACATTCTTTGAATATAGTTGTTCTGGAGGTTGGTTCTGTATAGTACATTTTAACACCTCAGCTTTAACACATCAATCACTTGATTACCTGTTCTGTTCATTCCCTCTGGGGCACCTGGCATTGGCCACTGGCAAAAGACAGGATATTGGGCTAGATGGACCTTTGGTCTGACCCAGTAGGGCCGTTCTTATGTTCTTCATTGACACAATCCTATCAAATAACGGAGAGATAAGGTGGGTGAGGTAATATCTTTTATTGGATCTTTTATTTTGTTGGTGAGAGAGTCCAGCTCTCAAGTCACACAGAGCTCTTCCTCTGGGCTGGGAATGGTGCTCCTAGTGTCACAGCTAAATGCAAGGCGGAGCAGATTGGTTAGCCTGAGTAATTAGCACATGTTGTAAGGGACGATTCAAATGCCCCAACAATCACTATGCTCTCAAATTGAACTCACACAAGAAAACGATAAAAGACAAAAACACCCTGTCACCTGTGGGTGAACACTTCTCATAGGTCAGATACAGCGTGGTCGCTTTCAGTCCTCATCCTCAAAGGAAACCTGCACAGCACTTTCAAAAGACAAGCCTGGGAGTTTAAATTCATAATTCTACTAGACACTAAAAATCATGGAGTGAACAGAGACACTGGATTTATGGCTTATTACAACAATCTATAAACCACTAACTCCCTCTTTTTGTCCTATGACTGCAGCGGTGTTAATGGGCCATGTCACCTTGAATGGTCCCTTACAATATATGCTAACTACTTATGCTAAGCAATGTGTTCCACCGTGCATTGGGCTGTGACAGTCAGAGTACCTTTCCCAGATCCAAGGAAGAGCTCTGTGTGGCTCGAAAGTTTGTCTCCGGCCTTGTCCATACTACAAAATCAACTTAAGTTAGGTCGATGTACAGCCACTGCAGTGATTACTGTGAGTTTTTATATCCACACTATCTCCTTTTGTTGGTGGTGCACATCCTCACCAAGTGCGCTTCCACCAGAGTAACTGACAGTGTGGGGAATTGTGGGGCACTGACAGCCCGGAGCCCTGCCACCTGGGCTGACAACCTGGAGCCCCTCTGCCTGGGCTGACAGCTGGAGCTCCTCCACCAGGACTGACAGCCCAGAACACCACTGGGCTGACAGCGGGGGCCGCGAAGCCCTGCTGCCACCTCCCAGTAAGGAATATGGGGGGGGAGAGCCCGAGCCTGGCCACCTCCCATTGAGGGATTGAGTGGGGGAAAGGAGCCCCACCTGGGGCTGACAGCCAACAAGCGATGTAAGTAAGCCAGTGTCTACACAGACACTGCGTCACCCAGCTACAGTGACCTAAGCGACCTCTCATGGAGGTGGAGTTTGTTAAGTCGGTGTAGTGGGTGACTTACATCAGCAGGAGCACTATTGTGGTATAGACATTTACAGAGTTAGGTCTATGTAAGCTGCCTTAAGTTGACCTAACTCTGTAGTATAGACCAGGCCTCTCTCATCAACCGAAGTTGATCTAATAAAAGATATAACCTGACCCAACTGGTCTCTCTAATACCCTGGGTTTGACATAGCTGCAACTACACTGCATATAAAATAATAGTCACTGTAAAATTTCAAAGTTTACTTATAAAAATGCTAGAGAACTCTACAGTACTGGTCAGATCATAATAATATCTCTGTAGTGTTTCAGGGCCCTGGTCATTACTGTACAATACAAAACTGTTATTTGTATAAGACTGGTGCACCGCCTCCTAAGCTTTGTTTTCCGAGCAGGTTGTTGTGCATTTTGTCTTTGTAAGATGGTCACAATATGTGAGACTTCTATCCAATGTGACGCTTAGATAGACTGGGTCTGGCCGGAATGACATGGGGAACCAAAGCCCAAGCATTACGCACTTCAGCCTTGACACTGTTACTCAGCAACAGAGTATTGGACTCCAGTATGGGCTCTCTCCTCACATACAAGGATGATCGACATACAACTAAATTCCACCATATGCATTATTTCAGGCCCGCTTAAATCTATTCCTCTACCATGGTTACCAGTTCTCTGCAATATTGCTCCACCCAGTCTTAGCAGAGAGGAAAGCATAGCAAAGCTTGTGACAAAATTGTGTGATATGCCACATCTACTGTTAAATAAAGATTTGTTGAATCTATCACATGGTCGTCTGCCCTCACGGCACCCATTGTGGATAAGTTTATTGGGTGAGGAATTTATGACAGAGGATGTGTGACGAGCATCACGTCTGCAGAGAAAGTGACAAATAATTATCTTGTCTCGGTCCCCACTCAGCATTAACCCAGGTTTGATTTACCATGAAGGCAATGGAACCTTCTCAACTGGTTTTGTACCAGACATGGAATTTTTGCCCCAACAGAATTTCGGAGGTGTTTTAGCGACAGTCCACTTCATCAATGTGAGCAGCCACAAACCATGACACACATTGTTGAGGACTGCAAAAATCTCAACTTCTTGGAGGTCTTTGTGCCTTGAATATTGTTGATAAGAACGCTATGGCTTGGCTTGACCAGATTGCATACATCAAAAATAAATAAATAATGAGCTTTGTTTATCCATTTGGATTGGATATTATCTGCTTTTTCCATCTCTACTGTCTGTGAATGATTCATTATTAGTGTCAAATTGACAAATTGATAAATTAAACAGCAATAAATCATCAGGACTAGATGGTATTCACCCAAGATTTCTGTGGGAACTCAAATATGAAGTTACAGAACTACTAACTGTTGTTTATAACATATCACTTAAATCAGTCTCTGTACCAGATGATGGGAGGATAGCTGATGTAACGCCAATTTTTTAAAAAAGGCTCCAAAGGTGATCCTGGCAATTAGAGGTGAGTAAGCCTACATTCAGTACCAGGCAAATTGGTTGAAACTATAGTAAAGAACAGAATGATCAGACACATAGATGAACACAATTTGTTGGGGAAGAATTAACACAGCGTCTGTAAAGGGAAATCATGCCTCACCACTCTATTAGAATTCTTTGAGGGGTCAACAAGCATGTGGACAAGGGTAATCCAGTCAATATCATGTACTTAGATTTTCAGAAAGCCTTTTATTAGATCCCTCACCAGATTAAGCAGTCTTGGGATAAGAGGGAATGTCCTCTCATGGACTACTAACTGGTTAAAAGATAGGAAACAAAGGGTTGGAAAAAATGGTAGGTTTTCACCATGGAAAGAGGTAAATAGCATGGTCCCCCAAGGATATTTACTGTGACCCAGGCTGTTCAACATATTCGTAAATGATCTGGAAAGAGGGGTAAACAGTGAGGTGGCAAAGTGTGCAGATGACACAAAATTATTCAAGAGAGTTAAGTCCAAGGCTGACTGCAAAGAGATACAAAGGGATCTCACTAAACTGGGTGACTAGGCAACAAAATGGCAGAGTAAATTCCAAGTTGATAAGTGCAAAGTAATACACATAGGAAAACAATCTCAACTATGCATACAAAATGATAGGGTCTAAATTAGCTGTTACACCTCAAGGAAGAGATCTTAGAGTCATTGTGGATAGTTCTCAGAAACATCTGCTCAATGTGCAGCAGTAGTCAAAAAAACTAACAGAATGCTAGGAACCATTAGGAAAGGGATAGATAAGATGGAAAATCTTATGCCACTATATAAATCCGTGATAAGTCCATACCTTGAATACTGTGTGCAGTTCTAATCACCCCATCTCAAACAAGATATATTGCAATTGGAAAAGTACAGAGAAGGGGAACAAAAATTATTGGGGTATGGAACAGCTTCCACATGAGGAGAGATTAAAGACACTGGGACTCTTCAGTTTAGAAAAGAGACAACTAAGGGAGGATGGCATAAAATCATGAATGGTATAGAGACAGTGAATAGGGAAAATAACACAGGAACCACGGGTCACCCAATGAAATTATTAGGCAGGGGGTTTAAAACAAACAAAAGGAAGTATTTCTTCACACAACGCACAGTCAACCTATGGAACTCATTGCCATGGGCTGTTGTGAAGGCCAAAATACAAGTGGATTAAAAAAAGAACTGGATAAATTCATGGGGGCTAGGTCCATCAATGGCTATTAGCCAAGTTGGCCAGGGATAAAACCCCATGCTCAGGGTGACCCGAAACCTCTGAGTACAAGAATCTGGGAGTGGAAAACCAGGGTGGATCACTCCATAATTGTTTGCCCTGTTCTGTACACTCCTGTTGAAGCTCTGGTATGGACTACCATCAGAAGACAGGATACTGAGCTAGATGAAACTTTGATCTGACCCAGTATATCCATTCTTATGTTCTAATGTTAGTGATGTTTCATTATCTAACATGCCTCACCACATTCCTGGCCAGTGGAACATTAGTTAAGAGACACAATGAAGACAACTCTGTAGGTGCAAATGAACATCTGTATATAGAGGACAGAATTCAATGAATCCTTCTTTCGCACATTCATTGACTTTAAACAAGCATTTGATTCTGTTAACATAGAGGTTCTGGGAAAGCAGTCAAGTGGTACAGTTTTAGCAATAAGCTGATTCAAATACTGCCTAGTCTATGTAGCACAGCAGGAAGTCAATGGTGAGCTACAGAGTGGTTTGAAGTGAGAATGAGTCAAACAGTGATGCATACTCATTCCAACACTTTTCCTGGATCGGCGGGTAATGTTCGATGTATCAGGGATCGATTTATCGCGTCTCATCTAGACACGATAAATCGATCCCCAAATTGACGCCTGTACTCCACCTCAGCAGGAGGAGTAAGAGGAGCCAACGGGGGAGCCGCGGTGGTTGACTCACCGCCATGAGGACAGCCAGGTAAGTCGAACTAAGATACTTCGACTTCAGCTACGTGAATAGCGTAGCTGAAGTTGTGTATCTTAGTTCAAACCTCCCCGTTAGTGTAGCCCAGGCCTATATTTAGAAAATGTTTTGTCCAACTCCTTTATTAACTTTGGTGGAGGCTGCATGACATCAGGGTAAATTATCCATCACCTTGACTTTGCAGATGATAATGTAATAATGCTCATAGAGGAATGGAACCAAGAAGCAGCAACAAACCTATACACAACAGCCAGAGACTGCAGGTTAAAAATGAATGAACAAAAGACCAAACTAATGGTAACATCAAAATGTCATCATCAAACTAAACGAGTCATTAAAGGTGTAGACATTAAATAAGTAGACAGCTTTGACTACTTGGGTTCCATCATAACATATGACAGCTGCAAGGAAGACAGCATCAACAAGCAGATAGCTACTGCCGGGTGAACATTCACGTGTCTGAATAAAAATGTTTGGAACCTTAAAGTCAGTGTCTGTAACAGCTGAAAAAAGATTATATACAACGCTTATTGTACCCACATTACTTGTGAAATATGGGTACTGACAGAGAATCTGAAGCAACAGCTGCAATCATTTGAAACATGGTGTGTGGGCTGTATTCTGTGCATGCCAAGGCTAGCTAGGCTAAGAAATGAGGACATCCATAGAAGATTGAAACGCCAGTGCGTGACTACAATCACCAAAAGGCGCCAGTACACTCTTTTTGCTATGTTGCCAAAATGACCTCATATCAACTGCCTAAAATTGTTCTCTATGGAAGAATGCATGGAGAGAGAGGCCAGGGACA
The DNA here is from genome assembly GCF_013100865.1 of Trachemys scripta elegans. Lineage (NCBI taxonomy): Eukaryota > Metazoa > Chordata > Testudines > Emydidae > Trachemys > Trachemys scripta. The sequence continues at coordinate 7,901,868 of NC_048299.1, read as the reverse complement.
TCCAAGGTGACAGTAGTATAAGAGTTTATAAAATCATCTAGGCACCTCCCGACAAGCTCCGATAACAACTCAAAACAGACGTGGATGGAATCTGCTCATAACCTCAGCCTGACCCAGTCTTGGTGTTGGAAGAAGAAGACAACGATGAAATGAACATCTCTACATGGAGGGGAAAGGAAGAGCTTGAAACATTCAGGATCTTGCTAGTTCATAATCATTTTTCAATACTGAGCATAAATCCTGTCACCAGTTACACTGAGTAAAATAAGCAGAAAATGGCAGGTAATGAAACAACCTCAGTTTTCCCCGTTGAATGAGGAGCAATGCACTGAAAAACAGGTTCATATTGTCACTTAAGGAGCAACACAACAGCAAGGGACTTGGGCTCAGATCCTCAATGGTATTTAGATACCTAGCTTCCATTGATTTTGATAGGAGTTAGACACTTAAATACCATTGAGGATCCAGGCCTTGGTTACTAGCATTATTGTATATACAGTGTCATAGCTGTGAATTGCATGTTAAAGAGATAGGGCTAGGTTAGGTCTGTGGCTGTAGTCACAAACAAGGGGTGGGGCATAAACTGCCCCATCCTAGCAATAGCCCAAGGAGACCTGTCTGACCTTCAGTTTCCTCCCTGCTTCCCCCAAGCACCAGGGAAGACTTAGTTTGCTGCGAGCCTTTAACAGCAGCAGGTTATCACACCACCCACACTGTCTCAGCCATGCTGGCCAGCTCGTCAAGAGGTAGGAGCCAAAGCTTCCTCGCCCACCTGCTCTTGCGTTAGTAAGCGGGTACAAAGAACCTCTTTATTCCTATGTGCTTGGACACAAGACCTGGGAAACCAGCCCAGACAGCTAAGGGGAGTTCTCACTCTCTTGTGCAGGTGTCCATCCCAGACACAGAATAACCTATAGGCAGTAAGGTCTTTGCCCCCAAGGGCTGATAATCTAGATAACTCTTCTAGCCGCTCTTGTTGAATCACTCATCTCTACAGGTTAAGACTGCTTACATTCATGAGATAAATACGAGACGAGCCCTCCGGCCTTGTTTGTGCTAATCAGGCTGTGCAGAAGGAATTGTCCCTGCTACTAATTAGCCAGCTGGCATTAAAAAGAATGTTTTGCCTCATTAAGACCAGTTTTTCTTCTCTCCACCCCCACATACACTCTGCCTCTGTCACTTCTCTGGGCCCCCTTCCTTTTAGACCAGACTCATTCAGGATTTTAGGCAATAAAAAGAGAGCAGATTTTTAATTGCAAACAAGCTATAAGAAACAGCTAAAAACTTCTCATCTGAACAGCTGTTCTCCATCTCCCCCCAATACAGGAAAGATCTAATCTAAAAGTTGTGCTTAATTTGTATCAAGGATTTGCCTGCCTGTTGCTTTTGAAGGAGAATGCAACTATTTGGCTTCATCTTTCAGGCCATCCATATAATCTGGCCATCTTGAAAACCAGCCTCTGTTTTGTGTATATCACTCATGACCACAAAGACATAACAGTCGTTAGCTACTCCTCCCACTAGAGCTGCATAGACTTGACAGTCATAAAAAGAGCTAAAACGCACAAGGACTTTCTGCTCCAAAAATCCCAGGCTGCTACCAATTTGAGCTAAAGCAGAATCTTCTGTAGCTGTCACAGTAGTAGGGCTCATCTCCTTTGTAGGCTGAAGCCACTAGAGAGCTAGACAATCTCATACAGACTGGAGCAGGGCTGGCATTCCATTCAGGAGTAGACAGAGGTGAAACGCACAAACTGGCCAGCACCCAACAGAAATGTGATAATAGAGGGCTCTTCAGTCTACCAAAGACATAACAAGAGCCAATAGCTGGAAGTTGAAGCTAGAGGACTGGAGAAGGGCAAACATAGTACCGATCTTTAAAAAGGGAAACAAAGAGGACTTACAGATATATTAGCCTAACTTTGATACCTAGAAAGATACTGAAACAGTTTGTAAGCACCCGGAGGATAACAGGATTATAAGTGTAACCCATGCCTACTAGGGGTGGAACTCTGTCCCCAGTTAGACCAGCTAGAAATTCATAAGCCTGGTATAGCCTTGGTTAAAAGAACACTGTCTTTTAGCTCATGCATTAAGCTCCAGAGATCTCAGGTTTGATCCAGGCTGACAACAACCAGCGTCGGCTAGCGTTACATAAGAAATAGCCAGCACGGATTTGTCAAAAACATACCAACCTCATTTCCTTCTTCGCCAGGGTTACTGGCCTAGCGGATAGGGTTGGAACTAGCAGACGTTACATAATTGATTTTAGTAAGCTTTTGATACAGTCCCGCAATATTCTCATATGAAAATGGTGGAAATGTGGTCTAATGAAATTACTATGGGTGCATATAACCAGGCGCAGACTCACCCGGCAGTGCCTCCTGCTGATCATCTCGGGGAATTAGCTTCCAGTCTCCAGAGCACCCCCTGTCGGCCAGTGTCATGCTACCGCTGGCCCCCGTGTCCATCCTGGACCCCAGGTGACCCTTTCACTGGGTGCTGCCCCCTGGCAGTACCCCCACTGTTTCTCCGGGTCTCCCCACTCAGGGGAACCCCCACCTCACCTCAGTCATAGGCTACTGCCAGTCACCAACTCACCCCCGCACCCTGGGGCAGACTGCAGTGTAAGCCACTCATCATAGGCAAGGTTGGGTCTGGACTTGCTGCCTCTACCTATTGTTGGGCTGCCCCTTTGCAATCCCAGTACTTGCCTTAGGCCCTCAGCTAGGCCCGCAGCCTGGAGCTCCCCAGCTCCTCTAGCCTTCCCCCAGCCCTGCTCCACTCCCAGTACCCTGCTTGGCTCCCTAGCAACCAGGCCCTTCTCTCTCTACAAGCAGAGAGAGACTGTTTGGGCTTCTGGCTCGCAGCCTCTTATAGGGACCAGCTGGGCCTGATTGTTACTGCCTTCCCCAATCAGCCCAGGCTCTCCTTCACAGCCTCAGCCCTCTCCCAGGGCTGGCTTTAACCCTTCCAGGGCTGGAGCGGGCGACCGCCCCGCTACAGTGCGTAACTGGTTGAAACGCCCTTCTCAAAGAGTAATTATAAATGGTTTGCTGTCAGACTGACAGGGTGTATCCAGTGGGGTCCCAGAGGGGGCAATCCTATAAGAACATAAGAAAGACCGTACGGGTCAGACCAAAGGTTCATCTTGCCCAGTATCCTGTCTACTGACAGTGGCCAATGCCAGGTGCCCCAGAGGGAGTGGACCAACAGGCAATGATCAAGTAATCTCTCTCCTGCCATCCATCTCCACCCTCTGACAGACAGAGGCTAGGGACACCATTCCTTACCCGTCCTGGCTATTAGCCATTAATGGACTTAACCACCATGAATTTATCCAGTTCTCTTTTAAACTCTGTTATAGTCCTAGCCTTCACAACCTGCTCAGGTAAGGAGTTCCACAAGTTGACTGTGTGCTGCGTGAAGAAGAACTTCCTTGTATTGGTTTTAAACCTGCTGCCTATTAATTTCATTTGATGACCCCTAGTTCTTGTATTATGGGAATAAGTAAATAACTTTTCCTTATCCACTTTCTCCACATCACTCATGATTTTATATACCTCTATCATATCCCCACTTAGTCTTCTCTTTTCCAAGCTGAAGAGTCCTAGCCTCTTTAATCTCTCCTCATATGGGACCCATTCCAAACCCTTAATCATTTTAGTTGCCCTTTTCTGAACCTTTTCTAGTGCCAGTATATCCTACATCCAGAACTATTCAATATTTTCATTAAATGACTTCTATAATGGAGTGGAGGGTATGCTTATAAAATTTGCAGATGACACCAAACTAGGAGAGGTTGCAAACACTTTGGAGGACAGGATTCGAATGATTTGAGAATTGCTCTGAAATCAACAAGATGAAAATCAATAAAGACAAGTGCAAAGTACTCACTGTAGGAAGTACACAACTGCAACCTGGGGAATACCACTGTCTAGGTGGTAGCACTGCTAAAAAGGGATCTGGGGGTTATAGTGGATCACAAACTGAACATGAGTCAACAATGTGATGTAGTTGTGAAAAAAGCGAATATCATTCTGGGGTGTATTGACAGGAGTGTCATATGTAAGACATAGGAGGTCATTGTCCCACTCTATTCTGCACTGTGAGGCCTGAGGTCCCTTCCAGCCCTATATTTCTATGATTCTATGAAATTTATACCCAAAATAAGGTGCACATTTTTAACAGTGAGGGTAATTAACCATTGGAATAACTTAATGCGATCCTTGGATGTATACACAGGGAAATATTGAGCAGGAGTAAGGAGGTCATATTGCCTCTGTATTTGGCACTGGTGCAACTGCAGCTGGAATACTGGGTCCAGCTGTTGTGTCCATGTGTCAAGAAAGTTATTGATACATTGGGGAGGGTTCAGGGAAGTGCCACAAGAATGACTAAAGAATTGAAAAACCTGCCTTATAACGATAGACTCAAGGGGCTCAAACTATTTAGCTTAACAAAGAGAAGGTTAAAGGGTGACTTGATCACAATCTATAAGTACTTGCATTAGAAACAAAAATCTGATAGCAGGCAAAGGTATAACGTGATCCAATAGCCGGAAGTTGAAGCCAGACAAATTCAGACTAGAAATAAGGTGTGCATTTTAAAATGGAGGCAATTATATATATACACACCTATCTCATAGAACTGGAAGGGACCCTGAAAGGTCATTGAGTCTAGCCCCTTGCCTTCACTAGCAGGACCCAGTACTGATTTTGCCCCAGATCCTGAAGTAGCCCCCTCATGGATTGAACTCACAACCCTGGGTTTAGCAGGCCAATGCTCAAACCACTGAGCTATCCCTCGCAGCAACATGCCCAGGGTTGTGGTGGATTCTGTCAGGAAGGAGGGCCTGCAGCCAGGCCTGGGATCTAAGCTGAAAGCCCTGATTGGCCAAGTCACTTGACTGGCTGAGCAGCATTGCCATGACTGCTTTTAAGCCCCGCAGAAGCACCAGATGCTACTCCGCACTAACATCTGCACCAGTGATACCTCCTGTCCCTGCCTTGTTCCCAGCCTTGCTTCTGCCCTGTTCCCCTGCTTGGTTTCTGAATCCTGCTTCCTGACTCCAGTTTTGACCCTTGGCTGTGACTCCAGGGTCCTGACTTCTAGTTCCAACCACTAGGCCTCACTGTCCATGCCGCAGTCGTTTTAAATGAAGATTTGGTGTTTTATCTAAATGCTATCCTTGCATGCAAATAAGAATGAGTTCAATCAGGGTTTTGCAAACCAGATGATCAAATGGTCTCTGGCCTCATAACCTAAACTAATTGTATATACACCTCTACCCCAATATAATGCGACCCAATATAACACGAATTCGGCTATAACACGGTAAAGCAGTGCTCCGGGGGGGTGGGGCTGCGCACTCTGGTGGATCAAAGCAAGCTTGATATAAAGTGGTTTCACCTATAACGCAGTAAGATTTTTTGGCTTCCGAGGACAGCATTGGTTTGTTTTAAAAGGAGATATCCTATCTCCTAGAACGGACCTTGAAAGGTCATCAAGTCCGGCCCTCTGCCTTCACTAGCAGGACCAAGTACTGATTTTTGGCCCAGATCCCTAAGCAGCCCCCCTCAAGGATTGAACTTGCAACCCTGGGTTTAGCAGGCCAATGCTCAAACCACCGAGCTATCCCTCTCCCCTTTATAGTGAGGTAGAGGTGTATCCAACAACCTTCTGATACCAACCCCTTGTGATTCCCCTGGCCCTGGATCTCATTGATAGTCTGCTTCTAAGTGACTCAAATGGAAGATCTTCCAACACTTCTTCAGACTATTCCACAGCCTAATAGAACTCCCCATTAGGAAATCTTTCCTAAACAGAGCAGCCTCCTGCAGATGTCATATCCCCACTAAGTGTATCTAGTTGATCATCTCTCTTCTCCTGTCTTGTCCCTTGCTGGCAGCAGCCTCCGCATAATGGCTTTAGTATCAGCTGGGTGACAGCAAGCACAGGTATGGTTGTGAGCAAACAGGCTCCGCTTGATTTGCCATCTAAAAATAGAAGTCGCTAAAGAAAGCTGCTGCTGAGTGACATTGCATTAAAGGCTGTTTCCTCTCTCTGGATCCATTTAGTGCATTAATGCATCCTCTGGCGGGAGGTATGTGCTGGAAGAATAGTGGCTATAATTATTCAACAGATGGGATGGTGAGAAGACCGTGACATCAACACCAATGAGCAGTTACTTATTGTGGCAGTGTATAAACATCGGGACTTTTGCTGAGTCCAAACAAGCCTCTACATTTGATCCACTGTGAACATGACCAGATGAATCATGCAAAAAAACCTGGCAGTGGCTAGCTCAGAAAGTCATCCACTTTTCATGTAATCATTGTAGTGCTGGATAGCTCTGGGCCTGAGAGCCTGCATCTGGGTTATTACGCACTTAATTATTGCTTTTACATTTTTCATATGAATTTAGACCTGTAGAATGACCTTTAGCTACAGAATACATGGAAGAACAGCCAACAGAAGCTTCCAAACCTATGTCAACTAGAGAAACAGCACCTGTTGAGGAGAGTTTAGCCTTCATATACATTCTGTCTCTTTCTCCTCACCACAGTATCTGAACACCTCATGGCCAGTAACCCTCATAGGAGGAAGGGAAGTGCTGTTATCCCCATCTCACAAACTGGGGACCGAGAGGCAGTGGGTAGATTAAGCGATATACAGGAGGTCACATGGAGTCTGTGGCTGGAATGGAAGCCAAATCTCCCAAGTTTCAAACCACTGGCCTGTCCGCTAGAGCACCCTTCCTTCAGCAGTTATGTAAGGCTTATCCTCTGACACTAAGGGTATGTCTATACTACCCGCCGGATCGGCAGGTAGTGTTCGATGTATCAGGGATCAATTTATCGCATCTCGTCTAGACACGATAAATCGATCCCCGAATCAACGTCTGTATGCCCCCTTGGCAGGAGGAGTAAGTGGAGTTGACGGGGGAGCCGCGGCGGATTACTCACCGCCGAGAGGACGGCCAGGTAAGTCGAACTAAGATACTTCAACTTCAGCTACGCGAATAGCGTAGCTGAAGTTGCGTATTTTAGTTCGAACCTCCCCGCTAGTGTAGCCCAGGCCTAAGGGTGCCAGGTGGGAGCACTTGTCTTGTTTACCAGGAACTGTACTGAGACCACTGACTGATAGGCCACTGAACAGAGTAACAGCTTCCAAAGTGGGCCGGTTGGAGCCACTGGGCAAGAGGGCACAGAAGACCATGTTATTATTTTTACTACAGTAGTGGCTAAAGTAGAGACTGGGGCCCCATCGTGCTAGAGGTGGTACAGACAGAAACCTAGGAAGTCTTTGTCCTGAAATGTGTACAATCTAAATAGACAAGGCAAAAAATAATTAACTAGTCACTGAGATGTTAAGGGCCAGAACCATAGAAGTATTAAGGCACCTAAATACCTTTGAGGATCTAGGGATAAGTGACTTGCTTAAGGTCACAGAACAAGTCTGTAGCAGAGCCAGGCACTGTACCCAGAGTGCTTGAGTCCCAGCACACTGCTTTAATAAGAAGACCATCCACTTCAGTAGCTGGAGCCAGATGAGCTCTTCACAGTAATGAATTGGAGGAATCTGATTAATTTAACCCTCTTTTCTACTAGCAAATAAACTTCCAGCTCCAGTCAGTAGTGAGTAATGCAATGAAAATACTGTGGGGTGGGGGAGGATTGTATTAAAAAATTAAAAATGAAGTTAAAGAGAAAAGAAAAGATAACCCAACATTTTCAGACTTGAAATAAAAATTGAATTGTCGTTTGGAGTGAAGGTTCATGTTGGTTCCTTTTTCATCCATTCTTCTTTCATCCATCCACACCCGAGTCCATCTGCAAATCCTCATTTCCAACTGACACTAAAACAGAAGGTTCGTGATCCAAAAAGGAAGTTTTGGAAATCTCATGAGACCCACAGGTCACAAGACTTGTACACAAGATGATCTGTCCCAGCGCTCAGCCCCTTTCACCAGTTCCTCTTGTTTTCATCTCTGTCCCGTGCACTCCAGCAACCCACCTCTGGTTCATCACACGATTGGGAGATTGTCAAGGGGAAACCTGATATCTCTTTTAGCTCAGAAGTTGTTTTACAAGTACTAATTCACAACTAAAAATCAGTTATGTTCTGGGTACCGACTGCCAAATTTATTGCATAAATTCTCAGGAAGAAACTGCAATTACCAACAGTGTGAAAACTGTCTAAGGAATACATTTTTGAATGTTGTACAGTGAAGATGTTGAAAATTTGTATTTCCCTTTTTGTTCACAGCCTTTTCTCCCTGTCTCCCCATTAATCTAATATTCCATTTCAGTGCTAGGGACATGGTAAAAATCATGCAGGCAGGAGAGCGAAAAACAAGAAAGTTCTAGAAACAAAAGCTTCAATGCTATGGAGACAAAAGTTACATCAAAGGTCTTTGCCAATGGTACATTAGGAGAATCCTATTATTCCTGCTCAGCGTGGGCCTTCAAGCACAGACTATCAGCCTTAACATTTTTACTGTGTTGGCAAGAAAGGTATATAATGACTTTCAACACAGACGAGAAACTATGTGAGGTCTGTGACCTTCTGAGATCCGTGAATATCACCCTGCAAACCCCAAGTCACAGATTTTATTTTTTTTCCGCGACTGATAATTCGGCAAAGTAAGAACTCAGCGTCAGGCTTCACCCCTGACTTGCATAAGGTGTTTGCTGTATAATGGGTAGGAAACGCATGTATTTGTGGTCTCTCCACTGAGAATCTGAAAAGTAGCCCATTGATCACAGTTGGCTTTCCTACACTCCCCGCCATTCAACTTCAGAAGCACAAGCCCCGCTCTCTTGAGCCAATAGAGAATCGCCGTTAGCAATATAGGACCTCTGACACATAGTCTAACAGATAGCAATGCTGCACTGACAGCTCATTAAGGGTATGCTTACTTACCTTGACTAATACCTTTTTCTGCCAGAAGACTAAATGAACTATTGAGGAAGGACAGGAATACCTCCTTGGGAGTAAGGAAAGTAGAATGTGGCCCTGTATCTGAATTAGTTGTGTAGGTGTCTGAGAGCTTTTATAGAGGGGATGGATGTGTGCGACAAGTTCATATGAAAGAGGAAATGATGGTTCTGTGTTCAAGGCACTGGACTGGGACTTAGATCCAGGATCTGTTCCTGGATATGCCACAAGGGATGGATTATTTGATGATTACCTGTTCTGTTCATTCTCTTTGGGGCACCTGGCATTGGCCACTGTCGGAAGACAGGATACTTTGGGCTAGATGGACCTTTGGTCTGACCCAGTATGGCCGTTCTTATGTTCCTGCAGTGCTTCTATATCATGATGCCAACTTTTCCCAAGCTACTGCTAAAAATTTCCCAAATCTGGTGAAAAATTCCCAGATAAAGTTTTTTACAGTGCTTCTATATCCTGGGAAATTTCTCAAAACCTGGGAATTTGTGAGTAAAATCTTTTAACTTGGGAAATTGGGAATTTTCATTCAAAACATTTTACTCAAAAATTCCCAGATTGTGGGAAATTTCCCAGTGTGTTCCTGTGTGACCTAGAACAAGTCACCTTACCTCCCAGGGCATCTCTTGCCCATCTGTACAATGGGGATCATAATGTTTCCTTTGTCTTGGCTATTTCGATTATCTGCTCATGGAGGCAGAGCCTGTCACATACTATGGCCTGGTCTACACTAGCGGGGTGGGTGTCGATGTAAGATACGCAACTTCAGCTACGGGAATACCGTAGCTGAAATCGACATATCTTATTCCGACTTACCTCCCGTCCTCACAGTGCGGGATCGACGGCCGCGGCTCCCCCGTCGACTCCGCTACCGCCACTCGCTTCAGTGGAGTTCTGGAGTCGATGGGGTGCGCGTTCGGGGATCGATATATCGCGTCTTAACGAGATGCGATATATTGATCCCTGATAAATTGATCGCTACCCGTCGTCGATACGGCGGGTAGTCTGGACGTACCCTATGTTTCTGTACCCCTATTGGTTAAGGCCTTTATCAGGCAGTAGCATAATACAAACAATACTCAACTGCAGCAAAAAAGAGTCATCTCCGAAAGCACGCAGTTCATTTAGTACATTTTGCTATTAACCCTAATTTTCTGATTACTTTTCTATACACTGGCTCATATTCTAATTTGAGTTGAAGGGGAAAATCTATTACCGCTACATCTATAAATCTTGCTGATGATAAGGCATGTTCTCGTACACTGCTGTTCCATTTTATTGCTTTGATTGATAAGATTTTTGACTTAATAGAATATTTTTCCCCTCTCAGAGCATCCAATTTAATACTTGCCTAACAAAATGCTATTTGCTGCTGCTGTGCCAGAGAGCTGGTCCTTTCTTAACCCCGTTCATGACGTAGAACAAGGACATGGCTTCCCAAGGTTTGGGCGTGCTAGTTATTTAAGAAGCATTGACAAAATGTACTAGGTTATACAGTGGGGACAATTTTCATTTAAAAGATAAGATGGTGGGGGGAGAATCTCTCTTCTTAAACAGGTGATTCTCCGCCTTTTCCATACTGTGAGCCCATGTTACAACAGAAAAAAAGTTTTGGGGACACCTTCTAGGTAACTGTAAAGACAAGAAAGGTGGTCATTAATCCCATAAAACCTAGCAATGATTGTGATGCTTCCCGGGGAATAACCAAGGTTGTGAGGCACCATCTGCTCTGAATGTGAGGAAGTCATATCAGTGCCTGCTGGGGGTCAGCTCCCCAGCTCCACCAGTCATGGGCAACACAAGCATTCCCCACTGAGCCTACGCAAGCCCCACTCCCTCTCTACAGGTTAGCAATAGGCACCCTCCAACTGCCGAGCCTTCCAAGCGTCCCTCGGCAGTGTCCAGCCCTTGCTCCAATGGGCACACACCGTGTTCACAGATTCGCTGCCCCCAAAGAAGCAGCACACCCCAGCTTACCAGTTCCACCTCAGATCCCCGCTCCGCTTCACACACAGCACTTAGACATGTTGATAGTGAAAACAAGCCAAAGCTTATTTAAGAGAAGAGATTTAAATGGCAACAAGTAGCCAGATCGGAAACGAATGGATGCATGTGAAATAAAATCATAACACGCATTCTAGAACCTAGACTTATTTAACTGGCTACTTCCTTGTCTTATAGAGCAAAGCTCACCTCAAAGTCCTTCCAGCATTTCAGCCAGGTGTGGCTGTGATCTTCCATTAATGAGACAAGTCGCACTGCCAGCTTGCCTGCTCGGTGAAAGATGTCAGGTGTACCTCTCCACTCTCAGGGCATGGCTACACTTGCAGATGTAGAGAGCTTTGAGTTAAACCAGCCTTCATAGAGTGCAGGGAAAGCGCTGCCGTCTGTTCACACTGACAGCTTCAAGCGCACTGGCATGGCCACATTTGCAGCACTTGCTGGAGCATTGGGAGTGGTGCATTATGGGCAGCTATCCCAGCATGCACGTGACTGCGATGTGCTTTTCAAATGGGACGGGGGGGTGGAGAGTGACAGGGAGTGTGTTGTGTGTATGTGGGGGGAGAGAGAGTGGGTTT
>NC_048299.1:7709070-7890246 GCF_013100865.1 Trachemys scripta elegans | reverse complement strand
TTTTGGGGGGGCTGAGAGCATGTCAGCATGCTGTCTTGTAAGTTCAGACAGCAGCAGACACCCCCCCACCCCACATCTCTCTCTCACACACAACATTCCACAGTAATGGTTGCTTTGTCTCGGAGCAGATAAGCAGCCAGCTGTCAGAAACGGAGCTTTCAAAGGGCATAGCCGCATTCCTGCAGTGATTCAAAACAATGACAAGAGTGGCCACTTGACTTAAGGGGATTATGGGATGTTTCGGGAGGCCAATCACAGCGCAGTAATGCAACACCTCATTCACACTGGCGCCGCAGCGCTCCAGTGGGGGCGCAGCAAACGTTATTCTACTCGCTGAGGTGGAGTACCAGGAGCGCCCTATCCGTGGAGTCAGAGCGCTCTACGTGCCTTGCCAGTGTGGACGGGGAGTGAGCTAGTGCTCTTTTATTGCGCACTAACTCGCAAGTGTAGCCAAGTCCTTAGATATACCTCAGCAATGCATTGTCTTTACATCTAAACAGGACCTCCACCTGCTATTTATTTCTTCCTGTATGTTTCCTCACTTGAAAAGGTCACAATCTCTTGATTAGCATTCGGCTCAGCACACCAACAGGGAGCCACTAGGAGACAGCCAATGAACAGTACACACGTGACTAGACAAAGAGATAAGTGTTTGTTACCTCCTGTTTGGAAGGGATCTGTCAGAGACACATCACCTCCTGGTTACCTGCCCTAAGAACATCATTTTCCGTAGAGACACATAACTCCTTAAATACTATCTGCACACACATTTCACAGTGATTGGCAGAGACCTCCCATGCTGCCCTTTAGTGAACCAGTATCTGCATGTTTTTCAGCCAGGGGATCTCTGTAAAACGTTATGCATCCCTGTGGCCTCTGCCAGTTAGCACCAAGAGGTCCCTGAGTCACAGCACTTCCCCGGGTTGGGAACCTTTGTTTTAAATTCTTCCCCACATAGAACGTGCTGCTGAACACCTAGCAATCCCCAATCTGTGCAAAATGCGGCAGCGCGCTTATCTGCCCTCTGCCTACCTTCATATCCCTATGCTGGCGGCCTCTTGACACTTACAATAAACTCACTCACCTTGTTTTCTCAGCCCTGCGGAGTCTAGCTCTTTCTCCAGCTTGTTCTCCTGTCTTTTCTCACATCCTCTTCACCCCTCCCAAACAGTCCAGCTAACTGAAACTTTGGGGCTGTATTCATCCCTGAGCCAGCACTGAGGCCAGCTTGCCCCTGCCTGATTCTAGGGATGTCTCAGCTCCTGTTGCAACTTAAGGCAGCCACTGGGGCTACCCCGACTTCCAGCTGGGTTGTCATCATCCCTGTGGTGAAGCTCTGTAATAGCTGGGGCATAGAGAAGCCCTAGCCACCTACCCCTGGTCTGTATACTTGAACTTAAACTCATGATTGTGTGAACGCGGTGGAGAGCAGGGTCAGAAGAGGAAGCTTTCAAGTTTCACCCCTTTGAATGGAAAGGAATGGGATCCAAGAAGCGTAGAAAAGATCTCAAGATAGAGAGGCCTATAGAGAATGAAATATTGAGAAAGAGAAAAGGGAGCTGTAGAGTGAACACGAGCCACCGTTGCCAGAGATTACACTGGTCTACAATTTTTGAGCAGTCGTCTCCTTCAGAGATAAAATGTGCTATTTTATTATGTATTTTGATGTGTTGAATTCAAATATGACAATTAAAACAACTGATTGGCTACTGTTTCTAAGATATTTAAGTTTTTACATTTTATGTCTATGTATATTGTGTAGATAGTAGAGTTTTAATCATAAATTGTAAACCTAGGTCTTTTCATGTGTTTATGGTTGCTTTACATGATAATATTTCACCTGTCCTGTTTACGTAACACTTTAAAAATCAGCAAAAGGGTTATATAAATAACATTTATTATGAAACAAAAGGCAAAAAACTATTATGTACATAGTTTAGTCCTATTCAGTGTCTACTCGGCGCTTCTTGGCTTGTCTCTTGTATTCATTAAATGGAGCATCTCTTGTCACTGTCCAGCAATAGTCTGCAAGCATTGATGGGCTCCATTTGCCCTGATAGCGTTTTTCCATTGTTGCAATGTCCTGGTGAAATCGCTCGCCGTGCTCGTCGCTCACTGCTCCGCAGTTCGGTGGAAAAAAATCTAGATGAGAGTGAAAAGAATGTATCTTTAGTGACATGTTGCAACCAAGGCTTTTTTATGCCTTGAGGAGGTTTTCCACCAACAACCTGTAGTAGTCTGCCTTGTTGTTTCCGAGAAAATTTATTGCTACTAACTGGAAGGCTTTCCATGCCGTCTTTTCCTTGCCACGCAGTGCATGGTCAAATGCATCATCTCGAAGAAGTTCATGAATCTGAGGACCAACAAAGACACCTTCCTTTATCTTAGCTTCACTTAAGCTTGGAAATTTTCCACGGAGGTACTTGAAAGCTGCTTGTGTTTTTTCAATAGCCTTAACAAAGTTCTTCATCAGACCCAGCTTGATGTGTAAGGGTGGTAACAAAATCTTCCTTGATTCAACAAGTGGTTGATGCTGAAAACTTTTCCTCCCAGGCTCCAATGACTGTCAGAGTGGCCAATCTTTCTTGATGTAGTGGGAATCTCTTGCACGACTATCCCATTCGCAGAGAAAACAGCAGTATTTTGTGTATCCAGTCTGAAGACCAAGCAAGAGAGCAACAACCTTCAAATCACCACAAAGCTGCCACTGATGTTGGTCATAGTTTATGCACCTCAAAAGTTGTTTCATGTTGTCATAGGTTTCCTTCATATGGACTGCATGACCAACTGGAATTGATGGCAAAACATTGCCATTATGCAGTAAAACAGCTTTAAGACTCGTCTTCAATGAACAGTCTCCACTCATCTGGATCGTGAACGATGTTGAGGGCTGCCATCACACCATCGATGTTGTTGCAGGCTACAAGATCACCTTCCATGAAGAAGAATGGGACAAGATCCTTTTGATGGTCACGGAACATGGAAACCCTAACATCACCTGCCAGGAGATTCCACTGCTGTAGTCTGGAGCCCAACAGCTCTGCCTTACTCTTGGGTAGTTCCAAATCCCTGACAAGGTTATTCAGTTCACCTTGTGTTTTGAGGTGTGGTTCAGAGGAGGAGGATGGGAGAAAATGTGGATCCTGTGACATTGATGGTTCAGGACCAGAAGTTTCATCGTCTTCCTCTTCCTCATCTGACTCAAGTGAGAATGATTCTGATGCATCAGGAACCGGCAGTCCTTCTCCGTGGGGTACTGGGCGTATAGCTGATGGAATGTTTGGATAATGCACAGTCCACTTTTTCTTCTTTGACACACCTTTCCCAACTGGAGGCACCATGCAGAAGTAACAATTGCTGGTATGATCTGTTGGCTCTCTCCAAATCATTGGCACTGCAAAAGGCATAGATTTCCTTTTCCTGTTCAACCACTGGCGAAGATTTGTTGCACAAGTGTTGCAGCATATGTGTGGGGCCCACCTCTTGTCCTGAACTCCAATTTTGCAGCCAAAATAAAGGTGATAGGCTTTCTTAACCATAGTGATTATACTGCGCTTTTGTGATGCAAAAGTCACTTCACCACAAACATAGCAGAAGTTATCTGCACTGTTCACACAAGTACGAGGCATCTCTGCTCACTTTGGCTAAACAGAAATGTGTCCCTTTGCAAAATCAAACACGGACGAATAAGAGAGCACGACACTGTATGATTTCTAGAGCTGATATAGGGCAATTTGTTCAGCAGAGTGATGTAAGCTTCGTTATGATTGCATCATCCATGACTTCTAGGAATAACATGATGCAATTCATATCATGTATGACGCAATACCAGCTTCAGATTGCATCATTCATTGTTTTGCCTAAAAAGCAAGTACTGTCCAAACCCAGTCATAGATTTATTCATAGATCCAGTCAATGATGTATTTTAGTCATTTCTGGTTTAAATTGAGATCCCTTCCCTTTATAACTCACTTATCCTCCGCCATTCCCAAGTCAAGGGTTGTATATACTGACCCAATAGCATATCTTGAAAACTAGAGCCAATCAACAATTTTAAGCATCATTTTCATTCTCAGTGATCCAGAATTAGTAAAGTTTGACTATATTTATTTCAGAAGCATTTTAGCTGTAGAGCAGTGTTATGAGACCAATGTGTGATAGAAATAGCAAACACTGACTGTGCTGCACAGGTTCTCAAGACAGAAAAGGGAGCTGTGGTTCGAAGGGGGCATGACTCTCCTTAGAAAAACAGTGGTCCATTGTTCCCACCTGATCTGCATACCCTACAATAGATGGAGAGCACCAGGCTCCCAGGCTTCTTCCCTCTCAAGCACATGGAGGGGAACACGAGTAATGGAGAAAACTTCACAACTCCACTGAAGTTGTTGAGCCTTCATGTTCTCTCTTCTCCTCCCCAGGTTACAGGACCACTGATGGTGCAGCTGTGACGATTTGAGAATGTGTCTGTACACACTTATGAGTTCTGGTGGATATTCTGAAGTGTTACTAGGAAAACTGCCACATCATGGATGCCCCTCTGTATGTACCTTTACCAAGCTCCAAACTCCACTTTGAAGGTGCAGCCTTTTGCCTCCTCCATAGTCGGTTTGCCGCAAAGTTGGGCTGAAATTCTAAAGGCTAGTGACAAAAGGAAAACAAAAGAGGGTTGTTGATGTTAAGTGCTCTCCCATTGAAAGAGAATAGCTTTAAACAGACCGGCTCCCAAGCGGGAGAAATGGTTTAATCATAGGAGAGGTTGCCTTGACAACAAAGTCACCTGGCATGGGTTTGTATAAGTTGGCAAAGGGATCACCTGACAAAGGGGGCAAAAAGTTATAACAAGGGAGGCTCTAGCTGGGTCTTTGGCTGTTTTGTCTTTAGCTCAAAAGGAGAAGAGAGGCAACATGCTGTAGGGGCCCGGCTGAGGCAAGAGGCCCTGTCTGCTTTCCTGAGCCCAGGAGCTCTCCCAAAGGAAGGGAGAGCTAGTATGAGCGCATTGTGGTTAGGATGTTTATCTGGGATCTGTGTTCTCTTGTGTTTTATACGATTCAGTAGAGAAGAGGGATGGTGTTAGAGCTTGAGCTAAGTGTCTCTGTGTGTCAAATGCTTCACAACTGCCACGTGCCTCCTGAGAGTTAAGGAATAACCCAGAAGGCCCACACCGTGGGGTAGAGTTCTGGGAGTGGGTTTGTTGAAGCTACAGGGATCTGGAGGAGTCAGCATTGAGCCCAGGGATTAGGCCACTAGACAGCAGCTTCCAGCTTTCAAGATGGTGAGCTAGACAAAGGACCACCCATCGAACTGCCGTGAAAAACTCAGCTTCTGGGTCCCTGGGTGTCTTCAGCCTCTGGGGCCTGAATGGAATCCAGCCATTGCTACCACCAAGGGGTCCCTGGACATACTCTCAGGACACAGAACAGGAGCAGCAAACAAGGGAGTTTTGTGAGGGAGTATGAGCGGCAGATGCACCTGACATACTCTAAAATTAGGCCACCCCCACTCCCGCCCCTCAAATACAAACAAACAAAATAAAACCCTGCAAGAATAAAAATAATGCAGGCAGAAGTCCAGAGTGGGAGCTATCCAGTGTATTGCGCAATGAATGTACCACATACAATTACCTGCCTCGTGGGCAAGGGGCATACGTCTGCATTCGGTGCAAGCAATTCATGGCCCTCAGAGACCAAGTACAGGCTCTGGAGACCAGAGTGGCTGAACTGGAGTTGCTAAGGGAGACAGAGAGGTACACAGACAAGACTTTCCGGGGCACAGTAAAGCAGTCCGAACCATGGGCTGACAGCTTCTGTGCTGTTGAGGAGGATGAAAGTCTCAGGGAAGGAGAACATGAAGCTGGAGTGGCAGGAAGTGAACCCATAATTGGGACCCTCTTCCTAGATGAGGCCAAGGTATTCTCTCGCACTGAGGATACCCCGCTGGGGGAGGGGACCCCAGTTATTAGGAAGAGACAGGTAATAGTAGGGGAGGGATTCAATTAATAGAAATAGAGATAGTTGGGTTTGTGATGACTGGGAGAACTGCCTGGTGAATTGCCTGATGGATGCCAAGGTTGCAGACCTCTCAAGACATCAAGATAGGCTTATGAGCAGTGCTGGGGAGGAGCCAATGATCATGGTACATGTAGGTACCAATGATATAGGAAAAGGTAGAAGAGAGGTCCTGCAAGCCAAAAATGTAGGCTGCTAGGTAAGAGATTAAACTCCAAGATTAAACTACCAAAAGACACAAAAACTAACAGCATTTTTTTTAGAGTACATCAGAAGACGGCCAAACTATCAGTGGGGCCACTGGACGATCAAGGTGCTAAAGGAATATTCAAGGAAGACAAGGCCATGGCAGAGAAGCTAAATGAATTTTTGCATTTGTCTTCACTGCAGAGGATATGGAGACGATCCCCACACACAAGTCACTCTTTTTAGGTGACACATCTGAGGAACATCAAGATTGAGTTGTCAATAGAGGAGCTTTTAGTACAAATTGATAAACTTAAGCAAAGTGATTCACCAGGACCAGATGGTATTCACACCAGAGTTCCGAAGGAACTTTTATGAAATTGCAGAACTAACTGTGGTATGTAACCTATCACTTAAATAAGTCTCTGTACCAGATGACTGGAGGGTAGCTAATGTAATGCCAATTTTTATTAAAAGGGCTCCACGGGTGATCCTGACAATTACAGGCTGGTAAGCCTAACTTCAGTATCAGGCAAATTGGTTGAAACTACAGTAAAGAACAGAATTATCAGACACGCAAATGAACACAATATGTTGGAGAAGAGTCAACACGGCTTTTATAATCTATTAGAATTCTTTGAGGGTGTCAACAAACATTTGGACAAGGGTGATCCAATGGATATAATATACTTGAACTTTTAGAAAACCTTTGCGAGGTCCCTTACCAAAGGCTTTTAAGCAAAGTAAGCAGTCATGGGATACGAAGGAAGGTCCTCTCATGGATCAGTAACTTTTTGAAAGATAGTAAACATATGTGATAAGTAACAGTATGGATTTGTCAAGAACAAATCATGTCATACCAACCTCATAGCTTTCTTTGACAGGCTAACAAGCCTTGTGGATAGAGGAGAAGTGGTATATGTTGACTTTAGTAAGGCTTTTGATACTGTCTCGCATGACCTTCTCAGAAACAAACTAGGGAAATACAACCTATATGGAGTTACTATAAGGTAGGTGCATAACTGGTTGGAAAACCATTCTTAGAGAGTAGTTATTGGTAGTTCACAGTCAAGTCAGAAAGGCATATTGAGTGGGGTTCCACAGGGATCAGTTCTGGGTCCATTTCTGTTCAATATCTTCATCAGTGATTTAGTGATGAGAACACTGGCCTGCGAGGTGAGAGACCCAGTTTCATTATCGCTTCTCTGTCAGAAGGGGAGAAATGAGGTAGGAGATGCCGTTCAAATCCTAGGAGAGTGCTCTAATCACTGGACTATGGGGTATTCTGACGTGGGGGCAGGGGAGCTCCCTCAGTCCCTCCTATTCAAGCTGTTCCCCTGTGCATAAATAATGAAAGAGTGATTGGAGCAGGGAGACTGGTCCCAGCCCTGAGTAGGTAAGCGCTGGACTATAAAGTCATTCTCGCCTCTCTCTCTTGGACCCAATGACTATTCAAGTATTTATCCACCGGGGAACAGTCATTGGGCAAGAGAGAGAGAGAAAAAAATGCATTGCAATTCCTAAATTCTGGGGCTTAGTAATTAATTGGCACACCTAGCCTGCCACAACCCCTTGTGATTGTGGAGCATTAACTATTGCAATAGGTGCTCAGTTCCTTCTAGTGTGGTTTTATGAGTTGTGTATAATAATCTATTTGCTGTGTACAGCAAAAATACGTTTAATTGGTCCTACAAATCCCAGGACTAATGCTGTAGATTCTTGAACACCATCTACTATTTGCTTATTGGTTATCTATTACTGATATATTGCCTCTATATAAATCCATGGTACGCCCATGTCATAACTATAAAGGGAAGAGTGTAACAGCTGTCCTGTGTACAGTACTATAAAATCCCTCCTGGCCAGAGACTCCAAATTCCTTTTCCCTGTAAAGGGTTAAGAAGTTTAGGTAACCTGGCTGGCATCTGACCCAAAGGACCAATAAGGGGACAAGATACTTTCAAATCTTGGCGGGGGGGGGGGGGAGAAGGCTTTTGTTTGTGCTCTTTGTTTGGGAGTTTGTTTGCTCTTGGAACTGAGAGGGACCAGACATCAATCCAGGTTCTCCCCATCTTTCTAAACAAGTCTCTCATATTTCAAACTTGTAAGTAAAAAGCCAGGCAAGGCGTCTTAGTTTTACTTTGTTTTCTCAACTTGTAAATGTACCTTTTACTAGAGTGTTTATCTTTGTTTGCTATACTTTGAACCTGAGGCTAGAGGGAGGTCCTCTGAGCTCTTTAAGTTTGATTACCCTGTAAAGTTATTTTCCATACTGATTTTACAGAGATGATTTTTACCTTTTTCTTTAATTAAAAACCTTCTTTTTAAGAACCTGATTGATATTTCCTTGTTTTAGATCCAAGGGGGTTGGACCTGTATTCACCAGGAGTTGGTGGGAGAAAGGAGGGGGGATGGTTAATTTCTCCTTGTTTTAAGATCCCAGGGGGTTTGGATCTGTATTCACCAGGGAAATTGGTGAAAGTTTTCTCAAGGCTACCCAGGGAAGGGAATTAGTTTTTGGGAATGGTGGCAGCGGACCAGATCTAAGCTGGTAGTTAAGCTTAGAAGTTTTCATGCAGGCCCCCACATTTGTACCCTAAAGTTCAAAGTGGGGATACAGCCTTGACATCTTGAATACTGCATGCAGATGTGGACGCTCCATTCAAAAAAGATATATTGGATTTGGAAAAGGTTCAGAAAAGGGCAACAAAAATTATTAAGGAGCGGCAGCCGAATGAGGAGAGATTAAGAAGACTAGGACTTTTCAGCTTCGAAAAGAGATGACTAAGGGGGGATATGATAGAGGTCTATACAATCTTGACTAGTGTGGAGAAAGTAAATAAGGAAGTGTTATTTACTCCTTCTCATAACACAAGAACTAGGGGCCACCAAATGAAATTAATAGGCAGCAGGTTTAAAACAAACAAAAGTAAGTATTTTTTCACACAACACATAGTCAATCTGTGGAATGCCTTGCCAGGGGATGTTGTGAAGGCCAAGACTATAACAGGGTTCAAAAAAGAACTAGATAAATTCATGGAGGATAGGTCCTATTAGCCAGGATGGGCAGGGATGGTGTCCATAGCCTCTGTTTGCCAGAAGTTGGGAATGGGCGACGGGATAGATCACTTGATGACTACCTGTTCTGTTCATTCCCTCTGGGGCACCTGGTATTGGCCACTGGGCTAGATGGACCATTGGTCTGACCCAGTATGGCTGTTCATATGTTCTTATGACAGTCATCTCTTTTATAGCACACTCTTGTAGTGAGGTATTCATCCTTGACCTCTCTCCCTTCAATACTTGACCATCACACTGAACATGAGCCTATAAAACTGGTGATGAAGATCTGTTCTAAGTAGGCCAGACTATTCTGGTGTCTTATGCTTAAAACCTTGCTAGGAAAACATCTCTCCTCTTAAAGCTAATGTGTCTGCTTCTAGGTGGGCTTGGAGAGTTGTCCCATAGATCTGATCTACAGCAGAGTTTACAGTCTCAGAAAAATTAGATTACGATATTGTTCCAAACTATTACAAGCTCTATTGAGCAACAGCCTTAGCCTACTTTAGGTACCCAATCTCTGACAACTTAAAAGGGGTCTTATTTTCAGAAAGCGCTGAGCACCCTTCCTCTGAAATTGAGCTCCTTTAAGTAGAACCAGTTGGGAATTTTTCAATGAAGAACATCCATACCGGGTCAGATCAATGGTCAATTTAGCCCTGTACCCTGTCTACCGTCAGTGGCCAATGCCAGGTGCCCCAGAGGTAATGAACAGAACAGGTAATCCTCAAGTGATCCATCCCCTATTGCCCATTCCCAGCTTCTGGCAATTGGAAGCTAGGGACACCGAAGAGTTATGGTGTTGCATTCCTGACCATTGTGGCTAAGAGCCATCGATGGCCCTATCCTCCATGAAATTTTTCATTTAATCAGAACCAAAATATTTTACAGGAATGTTTTGGTTTCAATGAAACTTCCATCAGGAAGGTTTCTTAGATTCAGGATGGAATTTGGAAAACAGACGAGGAAGAAGAGAACAAGAGCCCCACCCTGGACTAACCAACAGCCCAGTGTTTAGAGAACCCTCTTAGGATGTAGGAGATCCATGTCAAGTCCCTAAGTTGGGCAGGGACTTAAACCTGGGTCTAGAACATCCCAGGTGAGGGCCCTAACCACAGGGCTACTGGCTATTCTAAGGTGGGGCTATTGGCTATTCTTGGTTTTGTCCCAGTGCAGAACAGGAAATGTTTTCGTTTCCCACCCAGCTCTTCTTTTAAGATGTCTTTTAGAGGGCACCCAAAACTCACTAGACATTTCTGAAAATGTTTGCATTAAAGAGGTAAGGTGGGTGAGGTAATATATTTTATTAGACCAGCTTCTGGTGGTGAGAGAGACAAGCTTTCGAGCCACACAGAGCTCTTCTTCATTTATGTCCTTCATGAAGAGTCTTGTGAGCTTCTGGTTCTCTGTGCTAATTTGTAGTCATCATTGTACCATGTGATTCCTACTGACACTTCGCTCTCGGCAATTTTTTTTAAATGAAATCTTTGAAGGCAGAAGAAAAAACTAAATTGTCATGACACCATCTTAATATTGCCTTTGATTGGACAGCCAGGCAAAAGGATCTGAAGCATTCTCTATCACACACATTTCTAACAAGCCCCAAGGTGTTGCAAGAAGCAAGCTCTGATCTACAACACCTACAATATACATTAAGTCCTTTAATGCAGTAGGAGGGAAAATAGGAACAAAGGCAACATTCTGGTTCCCTGCAGATTCCCTTAGCTTGGAAGGCGGCAGGGAGCAGCAAAGTTGTCTTTCCCCCCCTGCCCCCCTGCTTTTCGAACTCATAGCCTTTAAGGCCAGAAGGGACCTTCCTGATCATCTAGTCTGATCTTCTGCACATCACTTGCCACTCATCCACTCCTGTCATAGACCTATAATCTCTAGCTGTGTTACTGAAGTCCTCAAATCTTGAATTAGAGACTTCAAGCTACAGAGAATCCATCATTTATTCTACTTCAAACCAGCAAGTGACCAGTGTCCTATGCTGCAGAGGAAGGCAAACCCACTCTGCCAGTCTGACCTCAGAGGACAGTTTCCTTCCCGACCCCAAATATGGCAATCAAACCCTGAGCATGTGGGTGAGACCATGTTAAACCCCTCAATATGGTGCAACAGTATTTGTTCTTTGATGCTGGGACCTGGAATGCCCTGCGACCTGTGAGATGGTTTGAGGATAGAATGCTTTGAGGAATTTCATACTTATCTAGGGCTGAACACCTGGAATAAAAGGTCTGCATTTTTAGCTCGATTGTGAGGCACAGGCATGGGACCTAAGTCACTCTATACAATAGAACTTTTTAGATCACTACAAAACTCAAGACAAGTGGTATTTGAGGAGTCATTCCGCCAGCAAGCTGGTATTTATTGTGTGTATTCCTGTAGTACCTAGAGCAACGGTTCTCAACCTGCGGCCCAATCAGTACATAGCTGCGGCCCATGTGATATCCTCAGGGCCACACAGGTAGTATATATATTGTGTGGATGCGGCCCACATATCAGAGAGCTGCATACAGTGCTAAATAGGTTGAGAACCACTGCCTTCAACTGCAGTCCCACTGTGCTAGATGCTGTACTGACATCTAATAAGAAAAGGCTCCTGTGTCAAAGAGGTTATGAGCTAGACAGACAAGAAATGAAAGTATTTCCATTCCCACTTTTTAAATATATACTGACTGGGAATTTGAGGCTCAGAGAGGTTGACTTACCCATGGTCACAGATGTCTATGGCAGAGCTGGAAATATAACCCAGCTTTCCAATGCCTTAAACACAAAACCATCCTAAATCACAAAGCCATCAATGCTTTCTTCCTTTGGTGCATTACCAGCGGAAGAGCCATCTCCTTAAAGCTTAGAAATCCTTCAGAATCTTCCATTTTAAAAACAAGCTTCAGAAGGACATTCAGAATTAAGGGGCTGATCCTGAAGACCTGATAGACATGAATACATTTTACACCCAGAGATTAGTCCTATTTAGTTGGGGTTGGTCCTGCTTTGAGCAGGGGGTTGGAGTAGATGACCTCCTGAGGTCTCTTCCAACCTTAATCTTCTATGATTCCATGACTGACTACAATGAGATTATTCCCAGGAGTAAAGGTCGTAGGATGAGGCCCTAGTGTCTGTTACCATGGGGAAACAGCAACAGGAACAAATGTTAAAGATCTTTAAACAACTGATGCCTGAAAAAATCAATTTAACTTTACAAATGCTCCTTGAACTAGCAATAATGGCTTTTTAATACCCCAGTGGAGAAGAACCAGTGGTATATTGTTTCTAGCAATAAATGGGGATGTATTATGTCAAATGCTTTGCTAAGCTCTTCACATAATGCATCACCCTTCAGATCCTTATCAATAACAGAACCAGTTCTTATCTGTCAACTTAATAGAGCTGAACAGACTGGCAGTTCAGTACAATTGGCAGATTAGGTTAGCATCTAGTGCTCAGGCTAATATCTCTTTGCTTATTCAATGAACTAATCTTTCCATCATGTTGTTAAATCCAGACCACATACATACAGGCCAGGGGACAGTGACCACTTACACAGAGTCCAGTGAGAGATGTCATTTCCACACTAGCTGAATGCAAATCCAATAGAGGATTTTTAAAGTATTTCAAAAAATTGCCTGCTAAAACGCTATTTTCACTAGTCATGGTTTGTTATTTATCTGCCACATGAATCTTAAAAAAATCTCTCTCCTCCGTTACTGTGGTGGTGAAAGAAAATGTCTGTAGTAAATCTAATGTGGTCCAGACACCTAAATGTTTCACCGGTCTTGTAGAAAGTGTTTGCTGATAGGCACTGTCGGCATTATTGCATGGAATTCCCTCCACAGGGTAAGAAACCCCCTGCAAGATTGGTGGAATTTCAAAGCTCTACAGCTTCCGCGGAGCAGAAAGTTTACTTTGTGTTGCTCTATTACTATAAATAGCTCTAGATACTATACATAGGTCTAGATACTACTTAGTCCTGGCACGAGTGCAGGGGACTGGACTAGATGACCTCTCGAGCTCCCTTCCAGTTCTATGATTCTATGATAATAGTATTAAAAGATTGTTAAGGCAACCTTAACTCTGCCCTCTTGTGTTTGGGTATTAGGATGCAGTCTTTAATTATATGGTCCTATAATCAAGGTCCTGTGTATTCCATAATCCTATTGCCACAGAACTGGCTGCAGAATCCATCCCATCCCACTGAATCATGGTCCAGAATCTAAGCTTTCTCATCAGTGAGGTTTTTAAAAGCACTCAGTCATAGTCTAACCCCACTCCCATTGAGGTCAAAGTGACCCCTAGACGTGCAATGAACCATGTCAATGCATAAGGTGTTTTCATCTACTGGCATCTATCAGAGAGCACCCACCTTCAGGGTGCCGCCTTGTGGCCTCAGAGTGGTCCTGCAAATGGCTCTCTGCCTTGATTTCCCTTTTCCAGGCACTCACAGTTCCCCTCTTCCCAGGGACAGATTGCCTGCCTAGTTCTCCACCATATTGTCATAAGGTGGTCTCTTCCTGAGGTCCCTCCTGAAGCAGGATGTGGCATGACTGGTGCTCCTGCTTCAGTTTCCTCTTTCTTCTAGCATCCCCAGTAACTCCAGGCAAACTTTCAGCATACATATAGCCCTTTGTGGGTTAACTTTTTCACAAAAACTCCCACAACCATAATCCAGATTTCCCCAGCACAGTCCAAACAGAAGATTCAATCTTTCAAGTCCCAAGAATCCATCAATTCACCCAGTACAGCTCTGGCAACTCTCACCACACTCCAGCTCTCAGGTGTGGCTCCAGCATCTCTCCTCAGGCCTCACCCCAGCTCCTCTGGCGTTTCCTTTGCAGGTATGGCTCCATCTCTTGCCCAGAGACATCACAGGGGCACCTCTTCATCATTCCCCAGCCGTTTGCTCCCTCTGGCCTTCCAATTTCAGGCATCCAGCTCAGAGAACCAGCCAGCATCTTCCTCCGCTGCTCTCAGGCCTCTCTGGTCACGGCTCTCTAGCCTGGGAAAGTTGGTAGGTGACCCTCTACCTGCCTTATCTGGCTCCACTGTTGACTATCCCTCCTTCAGGGGTATCCCATATCCTGAAGTTTTGCTCTTCTTCTGAGCTATCTCTCTACTCTCAGGACTAGGGAGAATGACGGACTAGGTAGTATTAACCTGGTAGTGTTGCGTGGGAGTTTTACTAGTTTATTGTCTTCTGCTAACATGAGGCATGCCTCCGTTTCCCTGGGGTACTGCACCAATACTAGATGGTGATGGGAAATAAGTGTGTGTCTTCACTGAGGGATGATACTTGATGGCCAGCACCTGATGGCAGCTGCCCTTTGTAACTTGAGCCCAAGAGGGGGGTGAGGCCAGGTGACATCTTCTGCCTGGGAAATGGGACAAGGTGGAGGAGGGGCCAGGGGTGTGGCTGGGTGAGGCAGCAGGAAGGGGTTTCAGTTTGGAGCTGGCTGGGGAGATGGGGGGAGGCTCAGAACCTGGGTCTGGGCTCCCCACCCCCCAAGAGGGACCTGACTGAGGGGTCCTGTTTTCTGTACCTACAAGCTCTGTTTTAGACTGTGTTCCTGTCGTCTAATAAACCTTCTGTGCTCCTGGCTGGCTGAGAGTCACGGTGAATTGCAGGAAGTGGGGAGTGCAGGGCCCTGACTCCCCCACACTCCATGACAGGACTCAACTCTCCCTCTCTGGATTCTGGAGCTTTCCTTTCCCTTTGGCCTCTCTTTCATTTATAACTCCCAGGGGCAGCCCCACTCCCTTCATTACACCAAACTAGGGTGCACCTGGACTGGAATGGGACAGCTGGGACTGATTTCATTTAAGGAACCAGCTACCCTGTGGTGGCATCTCACTGGTCATATTTAGGCTTGGAAAGAGTAGGTTTTTAATCGGTATATGTCGGTAAACATTGAGTTCACCATACACACAAAAAATGACAAAAAATATATCTATTGATAACAATCGACTTTTACAGAGAGGCAAAGTAAGAAGAATGCTACTTGAGAACTTACTAGTGGTTAATCTAAGGATATTGACATTGTACATTTTGACATGTGATGTCGACAATGTGTGTTTTGATGGTTATAAAGCTTTAACTTTTCGAAACCCAACATCTACTGCAGCTGTGAAAATTTAAATCAAACAATTAAAAAACGCCTACAGCTAAACATCAATACGCTGCATCAAAATTATAAAAAAGACAAATTGAATTCTGCCACGCCTAGTCAGATTAATACTTTTGAGGCTACTTGAGGTTTCTCCCTGGGTCAGGTACAGTCAGGGCTGCCGAGAGCGGGTTCGAGCCCCGGTGAAAAAATTTTTTTGGGCCCCACAGCAAGGACAGACTGGCTCAACAGGGCCGACGAAGCCGGGGAAGCCCCCTTCCGGACCACCAGGCCCCAGTAATTTGTACTGGCTTCCCCCCCTCATCGGCCCTGGCTACAGTGATGTAGCTAGCCTCACGAGGCTGGTGGCTCCCATCTGAATGTTGTCCAGTAAAATGGCACAGCCCAAAGCAGACATGCAGCAAATGGAGCAAAGGGGAAATCAGCAGTGGGAGCAATAATTGATTCAAGTCCGGGGTAATAGATGGTGCAACAGGCTTAACGAGGCATGAGATCATAATCTCACTGTTTTACCCTTAGCTACACTTTTTATGAAATGCTATAAGGCCTAGACCAGGGGTGGCCAAACTGCTGCTTGTTAGCCACAGTTCAAGTGTGGCTTGTAGAGCCCCCAATACCCCATTCACCACCTACCAGATTGGGGTGGGGGGAGCTCAGAGCTTCTGCCCTGCATCAGGGTGGTGGGGCTAAGGGCTTCTGCCCTGTGGGGAGGAGGGGTCTCGGGGCTTCAGCCCCACAGGAGGCACCTGCTGGGGTTCAGGGCTTCAGCAGGAGTGGGGCTGAAGCCCCGAGCCCCAGAAGATGCACCCAGCTCTCAAACTTCTGAAGATTATTGTATGCAGCTCAGAGGGTCAGTACGTTTGGCCACCCTTGGCAGAGACTGTAACAAGATCTCCGCAATGGAATGATGATTCTGTTATCTGTCCTATTCCACCATGCTGACTTCTAGCCATGAGCGGTCTCCGTCCAGAATGCCTGGCCCGCTCCAAAGCAGCAACATGTCTGAGAACGTTTAATGACTATCATTTGAGCCGTTGTCTCTGCCTTACCTGCCAATAACGCTGCCGAGGCCTATTAGCATGCCAAGATTAACGTCAGTACATATGGCTGGGGGATGGCTCATACGCAAACATCTTTCCCCTATCTAGGCACTAATGTTTTCACCCTGAGATAAGCCGCCCTCACACAGGCCTTGCGATTATAAGCAAAGAGCAAACAAATGAACATGCAGAGAGACACTGAGCAAATATCATCATCATCATCATCATCATCATGGTTGTGGGCACTGACACAAAGAGCGAAGTGCTTCTCCAAACACAGGCTTTGCCCCAGAGATTTTATAATTTGACTGTCCAGTATTGGAAATCTTTAAGCACATGAGGAACCTGACTAGTTCCCTGAGTACAATGGAACAACTCTATTTCACTGAGGGCTTCATCTAATCCCTATTGAAGTGAATAGAAAACAACCGTGACTTCTACGGAGGTTGCCTTCTGCCCTGAATGCTGATATATGTGTTTAACCTGAGGTTTATAAAGCAGAATGACTATAGAAAGGTCAAAGCTCTCAAAGTCCTGAAGACAATTTCTCAGTATTATCACATTATGACTGGTCATTGATTGGGGATGCATCATTGTGCTTTGAATTTGATTTATTCCTGGTGCATTGTTGCGGTCTGGTTTTTACTGAGTCTCATAAATAAAACAAAAGTAAACAAAGATCCTAGGGATGGAAACATGAGAAGGGAGGGGGGAATCCATCGTAATAAATACGATACTAGGTAACGTTCAAGGACAGAGCTGAAAGGCCCAGGTTGGAGACTCTCTTTAATAAGCAGGGAGAGGCATTTACTGTGGTAAAATGGGGGTATAACTAGGAGTATGGGGAGGAGATCTGAGGATTCACATCAGGAAAAACTTGAACACTAAGGGTACGTCTATACTTACCCGCTGGTTCAGCGGCAAGCAATCGATCTTCTGGGATCGATTTATCGCGTCTTGTCTAGACGCGATAAATCGATCCCAGAAGTGCTCACCATCGACGCCGGTAATCCTGCTCCGCGAGAGGAGTCGGCGGAGTCGACGGAGGAGCCTGCCTGCCGTGTGTGGACCCGCGGTAAGTACCTTTAAGTTCGAACTACGATACTTCAACTTCAGCTACGTTATTCATGTAGCTGAAGTTGCGTATCTTAGTTCGAACTGGGGGCTTAGTGTGGACCAGCCCTAAGTGCCTGAGTAACTTCACTTCAGTGAGACTAGGAATGACAGTCAAGTTACTCACAGACGGAAATATTTGCATGCAGAAGTGTTTCCAGAATCAGGTCCTAACGTGCATCAGTGAAAATACTGTGCCTCGCCCATTTGCACGTTAACCCAGGTAGGAGCTTTTGGGCAATAATCTGGGTTGCAGCAAGAAACACCCCACAAAACCCACACATTTCAAAGCCTGGACATAAGTTAATGGAAAAGTCCCAAGCGTTCATTATCACCTTCACATCATCTACAAATCAACATGCTCCGTAAGCTCTGCGCTTCCGTCGCCAGCACTGGGACTATTGTATGAGTAATTACTCACATGCTCATGGGTTTGCAGAATGAGATCCACTACAGGATAAGGGATAGAGATATAACCTACAGTCAGGGCCCCCAAACCTCAACGAGTGGAAATCAGTTTAGCTCCATTGGAATCAATAGCCCTTTGCCAGTTCATACCAGCTGAGGCTCTGTTCCAAAGCAGCCAGAGGGCTGACCAGCATGTATTATGTTGGATCCATGTTTTACTTTACTTATAGGTAAACTATCCCTGCTTGCCCATCTACCTACCTAGAGTTACGTCGCTTCATTTCTTTATCTGCCTGACACCAATGTTTTCCAATGCTGCTTACCATCTGGGGGTTTGTTGTGTTTGCTACTCCATTCTGGACATAGTGATAGTGCTGGAAATAGTGATGACAACAGAAATACAGCCAGCGTTTGACTACCTGCTGTCCAAGGATGGTGCCCATTGTCACAGTGTAATGGGGGCACTCATCTCTTGAGCACCTCCTAGCGCAGTCTTTTTCTAGCCACTGGCACCCCCCTGCGGGCAGCTGGTGGACTTTTGGGGGGCTTCAGTGGCCTGGCCCTCAAATGAACCTCTGCCAGGGTATTAAAGAGTCTATTTGCCCTTGCTAGGCTCTTCAGCCTTAGCTCTGGAGCCTTTAAATTCAGTCCTTTGTTTGAGCTCCCAAATAAGACCTGTCCTCTTCCTGGGGTTTACGCCATTTTATCTGTTGCTGGCCAGGCCCACCCACCCACTGCTCCAGGTTCCAACCCAAAAAGCCTGCAGCCACACATGCTTAAGTTCAAACTTCTGCTGCTATTTCTCCAGGCCTCTTCCTGATGGACCTTTTATCTCCAGCCCTGTCCAACGTCCAACATCCTCAGATTCTTCTTCCTCTGAAATCTCAGTGTAAGCTCAGCCACCACTAACTCCTGTGGAGTCCCCTACTTCACTCCTCTGGTCCCAGCCAGGCACCGACCTGCTACGACCCCACAGCTCCTTTAACTGAGCCTACTGGGCTGTGATTGGCTGCTTCGGTGAGGCCTCTCTACATAGGCCTGGAGGACCCACCTTCGCGGCTCCTTTCCCAGCACTTTTCTGCTTCCTGGGGCAGGGTGTAGTAGGACCGCAGGGCCTCCTGAAGGGAGCCGCAAAGGCCAGGCATATCCCATCACACACAGTTACTGCGCTAACTGCTGATCTCTTGGAGTGCATTCCGTTAGGTCTCAACCCTCACTGCCTCCTTACGCCATTCTCCTGCTCTCAGACCAAGCTTTGGGATGCAGTGCCCAGTGTACCAACCATGATTTGTCAGCACATCCGATTGGGTTCAACCCTGCAGCGCTCTTCCCTGTGGGAGCATCCAGACAACTTTCTGAAACCAGCGTATTCTTCACTTAGAAGCAGAGCATTTCAGAGAACAAGAACTTAAAACAATAAACAGTCTATATGCCTACCTGTCTTCCCAAAGAATTGCCACCCCCAGGGAGCATGAGGAGACCTGACTGCTTCAGACACGCCCACAGCACTTAGCTCCGTGCTCCTGTGAGTCTGTTTTCCTACTGACAGCTCCTCCCTTCCTCCCTCTCTTTAGTCTTTTAAACTGTTTAGTGTCCCTTTGATCTGTAGTTCCCAGCCTGGGCGAAACAGCTGTGTCACTATGGCCACAGGCCAGAGCCTGAAGGGAGCATCTTCATGACGAATGCCTTGGCCATTGTCCTGAAATTTCCCCTAAGTGTTTGATGGGAGGCTACTTATCTAGAGCTATTGCGTTGCCTTCCTGCTTGTTTTTCCAACAGCCCCATCCCCATCCCAACAGGGGATGGGGATGGGGGTTTTGCTCCTTTCCCTGCTGCGGTTCCCGGGAGAGCCCTGCAGTTCAGGTTCTCCGGCCCAGCTGCCGTACCACCCTCAGCCCCACCCCCCAGCCCTGTCCTCCAGTGGGGCTGCTATACAGACCCCAGGCAGGAGGACTCAGGAGACACAGCTGCATGGAAGGGCTGGGGCCGGGCTCCTCCTCTGTTTTTCCAGTACACTGTACCAGCTATAAATATCTTACTGGTACGGCACACCGGACCACACCACTGTTTGTATTACTGTCTTGCTTAGGAGCCCCAGGCATGGACCTCAAGACCCCATTGTGATAGGTACTGTACAGACACAGAACAGAAAGATGGCCCTGTCCCACTGACTTTACAATCTAAGTGTAAATCAATAGACAACAGGAGGATATAGACAAATGAGGACCCAAGGAAACAATAAGACAGTAGTGGTCATGGAATGGGGGTCAGCGGTCTCAGAACACCAGCTGTCTAACCGTTGTTAAGGTTTTTTAGGCATCTCAGCAAAGGAGTTTTAAGGACAATGAGTTGGCTTTGTGGGTGTTTATGGGTACATATGGGCGTCTTGCAATGGACATCCTTCCTCTGACTTCACTAAGTTTTGGATCAGGTCCTCAATCCTTCTGTTAGTTTTCTGCTTCTTTCTTCATAGCATGAATATGATAGTCAATGATGTTGGGATTGTATTCCCATCACAAGGGAATGAAAACAAAAAATTTAATAAAAACAACAAGGAGTCTGGTGGCACCTTAAAGACTAACAGATTTATTTGGGCATAAGCTTTCGGATGCATTAAAAAATGTAATGGCATTTTCTTACCTACGGGCATCTTGGAGATTTCCCTCCTTTCTTTTATTAACTTAGAGCAGAAGCAATACTCCTCACTGAAAGCTGTGCTTTATTACTTTGACTTGAGCTCGACAGAGCTGAGTGACTACAGAAAGGTTAACGCTTTCAAAGTTGGTGAAACCATTTCCCAGTAACAGCACATCATGGCTTGTTCTTTGACTAGCATGCACTGTCTCAGCGCTTGGGTTATACTGGTGCCTTTCTGTGTTCTGTTTGTTACTGCCTTGCCTAAATGGAACAAAAATAAACAAAGAATGCCAGAAAGGTAATGGGACATGGGAAAGAGCATACACCACTGTCCATGTTATTCCAGGTGGTGTATAAGAACAAAGAACGACCACTCAAAATACAAGTTTGAAGAATACCAACTCTAAGGAGGGAGAGGAAATGTTTCGTGTTGGAAACGGAGTGTCATTGTGCAGAGAACCTAGCACAACAGGGTCCTTCTCCTTGACTCAGGCTCCTAGAGTATGTTTCCATTGCCCACTAAGCCTGGGCTCTGACTCCAGTTTAAGCCCAAGCCCATCTTCTGTCCACACACTGACTAGGGTCAGCAAACATTCAGGAAGGTAGGTCAGAGCCTGAGTCTTGCTGTGACTCAGGTCCAAGCCCTGTCATTCTGCAGTGTGGATGCAGGTCAAGCCACAGTCCTGTAAGATCTGCGTTCTGCACTATAGACACATTAGCACAACTGTGAGACCTGGGTCCAGCAATTGTAAACCCAGGTTTACAGTGCAGTGTGGATACTCAAGCAGGGCTTGGAAATGCTGCATTCATAAGCCCAGGTCCCACAGACCCACGTTTACAATGCCGTGTAGACATATCCCTAGATGCTACTGCTATAAATATTTATTTATTTAGCATGTGCATAGTCATCTAGCCAAGCGATGGCATCTTCAGTGGCGTGATGCAGTTCTTCTAGGCAACCGCTGAACCTAGTCAGTAGACATTCCTTGACAATACGCGTCATCGTCTGTGTTGTGCCGCAGTTGCACAAAGGGCTGTTCCGAAGGCCCCAGCGATACTGGTTGGCTGCACAGAGACCTTGCCTGGTCCGGAATCTGTTCAACAGGGACCATTGGCTACAGGGCAGGTCAAAATCAGGCGGGCAGATTGTGGGATCAGTGACGAGGGACTGGTTGGGGTTTATAACAGATATCCATTCCTCTCGCCAGAGTGTTTCTGCCCTAACATCCTAGCATGGCAGATGAGACCATAATGGCAACGTGATGGCAAACGTGCAGCTGGTGGTTTAAAAAGGTCATTGTGCAGCAGCTGGCTTGAGTTGGCACATATTTTCTCCAGTAACTTGCCAGCGGCAACCTCTTGTCTGATATGAGGAGGCGCAATATTGCTCAGAACTGGGAGCCATGGGAGTGGGGTCGGACACAGGGTGCTGGAGATGATACACATGGCAGCATGTAACTACATATTCACCAGTTTGGTGTGTGACGATCGACACCAAACTGGTGTGCAGGACTCCGCCACCAAATACAAGGGGGCAAGAGCTGACGTCCGCAAAGTTGGAGCACGAGCACCCCATGACGAACCTGCCAGTTTGCTAAGAGGATTGTGGCGCATCTGAACTTTAGCTGCTGTCTTCTTCAGGTGGGCACGGTAACTCAGTGTGTAGTCTAAGGTCACACCTAGATAGACCAGGGGCAATGGATCAGCGTCCTCGTCTCACCACCCACCAGTACCTGACAGCAATCACGGAAGCTAATGATCCAACCAGCGAATTCCACGAGCACCAGCTCAATGAATCCCGGCACTGTCGTCGCCGACCACCCCAATGTGCTATACAAATAATAAATTATGATAAAGATAATCAGGAGTAATGTGAGGGAACTGGGGCAGGGCCCATCTTTGTGTTCTGTGTTTGCGAAGCACCTAACATCATGGGGCCTGGTCAATGACTAGGGCTCCTAGTTGTTACAGTAATATAAATAATAAAGAATAAAAGGATTATTGAGGTTGGATACCAGGAAAAGGAAGCTAAGAGCCAGATCTTGCAACATACACACACACACACACACACACACAAGCAACGTTACTTTAAAGAAGAGGCCTGCAGAGAGAACAGGCTTAGTTGGTGTAAAACCATGCAGGAGTCACACCGCTTTACAGCAGCTTGAGGAGCTGGGCCTATATTATGATCCACTTTGGGATCGTTTTCCCCAGATGGCTCTGCTTGTTGTTTCCTGCCTATCCTATTGCAATCTCTCTCAGACCCTTTCTTTTATCTCTCTGTCTCAGCTGTTTGTAGAGTCTCCAGATAACATCCAGCTCCTACATAGCACTTTCCATCAGTAGATCTCAAAGTGCTTCACAAAAGAGGTCAGTATCATTTATCCCCTTTTACAGATGGGGAAACTGAGGCATCACAAGGCAAAGTGATTTGCCCAAGGACATCTAGCAGGGCAGAACTGGGACTAGAACCCAAGTCTTTTGAGTGCTAGTTCTGTGCTCCATCCACTAGGCAACACTACTCTGGAGAGAAACCAGATTTAGTTCATGGTAGCGATTCCCTCTTTAGGGGCTGAATCAAAGCCTACTGAAGTTATATGAGAGAAGAGAAAGTACCAGCTGTGGCATATCACAGTCCTTCATCACTATTTGTCAGAGGTAGTACTGTTGCAGTCCAGCGGGTACATACACAGAAAACAGAGGAGCAGAAAAAAAGGAAACGTCTCCCAAAACAGCATGAACATCCCTTGTCAAAATAATGAATGTACCAGTATAAACAAATGAGTAACTGTTTGTGGTACAGTCACTGAGCTATACTTCCAATGAAAAGAGTTTTCTTCAATTTACTAAATACAATTATTTGAGCATCTGAAACCTCTTCTCTGGCATTTGATCAATATTAACTGATCTGCACCTTTTAAATAACTGTTAACACTTTTAGTTGTGATGAGTAGCTAATCGTTTCTCGCGTTCAAACTAGCATGGATTTTTTCTTGTTTTTCCTTAAATGAATCTCATGCATCTGACGAAGTGGGTATTCACCCACGAAAGCTTATGCTCCAATACGTCTGTTAGTCTATAAGGTGCCACAGGACTCTTTGTTGCTTAAACGAATCGTTTGTCAAGGGAGGGAGTGGAGAGGAGTCATGTGTAAACTTCTACAAAGATGGCCAGATCCCCAACTGGTGTAAAATGTGATCGATCTATTGATGTCAGTGAGGCAGATCTCCATGTGGTGATAAAATGCCATAGCACTATTGCAGTGAATGGGGCCAGATCCCCAAACTGGCAAAGGTCTTTTGACTTCAGTGGATCTACATCAGTTCACACTACCTGAGAACCTGTTCTGGAATTGTGGGGAGAGAAGAATGAAAATAGATGGGAATCTTTCATAATCTAGGGCCTGATTCACCCAATGTATTGCTCTAGTTTTATAATATCACAGAGAAAGAGAAAGAGGCTTCAGAGATAGTACAAGGGGCAGATAGGAAGCAAATGAAATCAACATGATGGAGACCACCAAATGCCATGGTGGGCTAGGAGGTGGTGGAGTCTCCTTCCTTGGAGGTTTTTAAGGCCCGGCTTGACATAGCCCTGGCTGGGATGATTTAGCTGGGAATTGGTCCTGCTTTGAGCAGGGGGTTGGACTAGATGACCTCTTGAGGTCCCTTCCAACTCTGATATTCTATGATTCTATGATTCTATGATTCTAAGACGGGCACATAGGGAGACAGCGGCAGTAGAAGGGGAACCAATCTCCTCATGGCCAGTCTGGATTTGAATAGTCAGGAGGCCATTAAACTAATAGCAAAGGAGGAGGGTCAAAAGAGGTAAGATATGGGCATTCAGCACAAAATCAGGATGCTGAGAATAAAATTAATCAGGAAACCAAAGGACATGAAGAGAAGAAATTCTTGACTTGCCTGTATTCCAATGCTCAGAGCCTATGGAACAAATGAGGAATTGCCATTGTAAATGTATGAGCATAAATGTGATCTAGTTTGTATTACTGAAACCTGGTGGGATGATTTGCACTGCTTGAATGTTAACATCAAGGGTTATAAGAACATAAGAATATAAGAAAGGCCCTACTGGGTCAGACCAAGGGTCCATCTAGCCCAGTATCCTGTCTTCCGACAGTGGCCAATGCCAGGTGCCCCAGAAAGAATGAACAGAACAGGGAATCATCAAGTGATCCATCCCCTGTTGCTTATTCCCAGCTTCTGGAAAATAGAAGCTAGGGACACCATTCCTGCCCATTCTGGCTAATAGCCATTGATGGACCTACCCTCCATGAATTTAATTGGTTCCTTTTTGAAACCTCTTATAGTCTTGGCCTTCACATCCTCTGGCAAGGAGTTCCACAAGTTGACTGTGCATTGTGTGAAGAAATACTTCCTTTTATTTGTTTTAAACCTGCTGCCTATTAATTTCATTTGGTGACCCCTAGTTCTTGTGTTACAAGAAGTAGTAAACAACACTTGCTTATTTACTTTCTCTATACCAGTCATGATTTTATAGACCTCAATCATATCTCCCCTTAGCCATCTCTTTTCCAAGCTGAAAAGTCCCAGTCTTATTAATCTCTCCTCATATGGCAGCCGTTCCATGACCCTAATAATTTTTGTTGCCCTTTTCTGAACCTTTTCCGATTCCAATATATAACCTATTTAGAACGGGTCGAGTAGGCAAAAGGGGAGGGGGAGTGGCACTTTATGTCAAAAATGACATTATCTGTTTCTGAATCACTGATAACTCCGAAGAAAATTATCTTGAATGCTTATGGATCAATGTCCTAATAGATAAAGCACAATATGGGGTATTAGTTGGTGTGTGCTAAAGATAACCAAATCACACTAGGGAACAGGATGACCACCATCTTATGCACCGACCTGTTATGTGTAGGAAAAAAGGCTGCATGATCATGGGGATCATCAATGGGAGTGACATATGCTGGCGGTTTCAAACTGCCTGCACTAAAACATCCTTGGAACTTCTAAGCATTATAGATGGTAAACTCCTAACTCATAATGTGTTGCAGCCAACATGGGGGAATTCTTTATTAGATCTTGTCGTAACAGATAAAGAGGAACTGAGCACAGAACTAAAAATGAATGGTAGCTTAGGTCCAAGTGACGATGACTTGATCATATTGATAATGTGCAATCCGGATAAAGTCCAGAACAGTACTATATATACTTGGTACTTTAATAGAGCCAGTTTCACAAAGCTAAAAACAGTTGTGAGTCAAATCAACTGGGAGGAAGAATTTAATTAGAAAATCAAGGAAGAAGGCTGTACCGGTTGAAAAATTCACCTCGTTTAGAGGAGAAGTGCAGGCAGCCCAAGCAAACAATATGTGTTTTAATACAGCTAAATGTAAATGTGTACATCTTAGAACAAAGAATATAGGCTCTCCTTACAGGATGGGGGACTCTATCCTGGGAAGCAGTGATTCTGAAAAAGATTTGGGAGTTGTGGTGGATAAGCAACTGAACATGAGCTCCCAGTGTAACACTGTGGCCAAAAGAGCTAATGCCATCCTGGGATGCATACACAGGGGAATGTTGAGTAGAGTAGAGCAGAGAGGTTATTTTACGTCTATATTTGGCACTGGTGTGACAGTTGCTGGAATGCTGTATCCAGCCTGGTGCCCACAATTCCAGAAGGATGTTGATAAATTGGAGAGGGTTCAGAGAAGAGCCTTGATAATGATTAAAGGCTTAGAAAACATGCTTTATAGTGAGATGCAGGGAGCTGAGTCTATTTATCTTAACAAGGAGAAGGTTAAAGGGTGACTTGATTACAGTCTGTAAGAACCTACATGGGGAAGAAATGTCAGAAATGATGTAGATATTATGAAGTCCTGCCTTTAGTGCAGGGGACTGGGCTAGATGACCTCTCAAAGTCCCTTCCAGTCCTACACTTCTATGATTTTATAAACTCTCAGCCCTTTTAGGTGTGGTCTCTATCCTGCCTTCTGCACTGTTATGTTCATGGCATACAAACACGGAAGATGGAGTATTTTATGTTTTTATCTTTCTGGAAGGGTAACACTACTTTTTTTTTAAATCCAGAACCTTAACACACAAGAACCAAAGACAGAGAAAGACAAAGCAGGCTGCTCCCTAAGACAGACCCCACTTTAGTCTGGGTCTTTGCGGACTGACTGCAGAAAACCAAGATTGCACGCTTCCCTAGGGAGCCCACTAGCCTGCAAACAGGACCAGGAAATCCTTTGCACTTTAAGTGATAGCTTGTAATTTTAACACCGTTTTCAGTGCATTACATGCACAGGTAGTAACTCCCCTACTTTGGACTGCTGGCTTTGATTGCCTCCTAACTATTCCGATGAACCATCTACTCACGCTTTGACTTTCCACTTGCTCAGATCAGCTACTCTAAACCATAGCCCCTCGCACCACCCGGAGTACCAGAGCTCAGACTCCTTAAAGGAAATTCAGAAGGAAGAATCACCCTGTCATGTGCCCCTATCTTACAGAAAACAGGAATCTTCAGTTGCATCCCAAATATGGCATTGATTATAAAGAAGAAAAAGACTGTACGAAAAATAATGGTCCCTTAGGCTCAGCGTTTAGCCTTATGTTGAGTACGACCTTCCTTCAGTGGGACTCCTTGCGGAGTAAGGTAAATGAGTACAGCTATCGAAATCCCTTTTGGGGGCATGCCAGTGTGGGGTTTACCATATCTATTATAGCACTTTGGGGGATAACAATGAGTAGATGTAATAAATATTTCCTCATCACTCATTTTACGCTCACTAATTCTCCTATATGGAGCTCCTTCAAAAATGTTGAGCAAACCTGCTATTTCATGTGACCCTTTGCAGGAAATCTCTTTGTCATGTCCTTCACCTTGGTAATGAAGTAATTTCAGAGCGACAGAGCCATTTCAGGCTGAGAGGCACATTTTCCCCTGCGGGTAGTCAAAGGAGAAGAATTGCTCTGTTCTGCAGCAGGCACTGAGGTACAGTGATAATAGATTGTAGAGGGAAGGAATCCTAGCATGGAAGAGTTAATAATTCTGTTCTACACATTTCCCAAAAGAATTGTGAAATTCCTCTAACAGAGTAAATAGTCGAACTTGGAGTTTTTCTCTGCAAAGGCAGACCTTCAATTCCACTGGTGTATCCTAGAAAAGAACTGGCCTGTTTGGGGGGGACCGGCCTTCTATTTCTAGCTCTGATTTACTGGGTGACATGCGGCAAGTCACTTAGGCCATAGTTATCAAATTCATAGATCCGTATTTGGACACCTAAATAAATGGCCTGATTTTTTCTGAGGTGCCATGTGCCTGCAGCTCCCAGTTGTGTCAAGCCATTTGATCCTAAATACAAAGGGGCCTGAATTTAGGCACTCAAGTTTGAAACTTTGTCTTTATGTGAATATAGGGGCAGCACACCACCAGGTAACAGACCCCCTCTGTTGAAAGTGGTGGGTGCAGGATAGTTCTTCAAAGTGTTTCCCTCTGACCACCACCGTCACCTCTGTCTTGCTTAAGTTCAACTTCAGCCAGCTGTTCTTCACCCATGAGCTGATCTAATCTGCGCACTGGGATAGTTGGGGGAATGGTGTTGTTAGCATCTGATGTACAGAAGATGTAGTTAGTTGTCCTCTGTGTATCGTTAGAATTTCAGGAAGGTGGTAGCATCTTCCAATCTCCCCTGGGGAGTTGATGATGATATTGAAGAGGATGGGTCTTTTGAAACTCTCCAGGTCTAAATGGAGAGATGCAATTGCTCATCATGACCCACTGGGTCCATGGAACCATCTCATCAACACAGTTATTGACATTTCTGAGGATCCTGAGTCTTGGTGATTCTATCACCATGACAGATCATTTACATGCTGTCTCCGTCAGGACACTCTTTGTTAGGAGACTCACAGAATGGCTGTGATGTTCTTTTTTCTTAAATTCACCATAGACAGGATACATTCAAAAGACCGTGTTCCCAATGGAACCTTCCCAGAACTTGCGGTTGGATTGGAAAAGTATATGCTCTCAAGACCTGGGAGGACAAGGTGAGCCCACAGTGGGCTTACTATGTTGCTGAGCCACATATTAATGATGCAGGCAAGGTTACGGCTTTCCCTGGCAATCCCGTTCATTCATAGTTGAAGCCTTACTGATCTGCTATTAATCATCATCAATTTGAGACCTTAGGACTTGTTAGACTTGTGTGATGGTAACTGTCTGAGCGGCAGTGGACAAAGGTTTTCCATGCTTGGTTTCCTACTGACAACTCATGTGTCCTTTGGCTGTGATGGTCCATCATAATTGGTCCTAGAGAGTGAACATGCTGGATGAAGTGTCCATGTGTAGCCTGTGCCGGCTCAGAAGGTTGCCAGCTGCCCAGGGTGTGATCTGCCATGATTTTGTGTTCACTTACTGAGATTGGAAAGGGCACAACTGATGCATTTCTGCACTTGAGCAGTGCACAGAATTTGAAAAGCTTAGGTGGTGTTTTTCCACTTGTGTTGCTCAGTACTGGAGGGGGATAAATTAACTGATTCATAGATTTTAAGACCAGAAGAGATCATTGTGATAATCTGATCTGACTTTCTGAATAATACAGGCTATATAACTTGTATATATAAAAATGTGCACCTTATTTCTAGTCTGAATTTGTCTCACTT
This sequence comes from Trachemys scripta elegans, assembly GCF_013100865.1. Taxonomy (NCBI): domain Eukaryota; kingdom Metazoa; phylum Chordata; order Testudines; family Emydidae; genus Trachemys; species Trachemys scripta. Next base: position 7,861,015 of record NC_048299.1, on the reverse strand, counting down.
CTGCTTTCAACTACTGGATCTTGTTATGCATTTGTCTGCTATGCAAGTGCTGTGCTCAAGTCACCCTTTAACATTTCTGGTAAGCAAAATAAATTGAGCTTCTTGGATCTATCACTAGAAGGCAGGTCTTCCAATGTTTTAATCGTTCTCTTGGCTCTTCTCTGAACCCCCTCCAATTTATCAACATCATTCTTGAGTTGTGGACCCCAGAACTGGACACAGTATTCCACAGTGGTCACACTAGTGCCAGATACAGTGGTAAAATAACCTCTCTGCTCCTGCTTGAGATTTCCCTGTTTATGCATCCAAGCAGGGCCTGTGCTACCATTTAGGCTAACTAGGTGGTTGCATAGGGCGCCAAGATTTGGGGGCACCAAAAAGCGGTGCCCCCAATTTTTTTATTTTATTTTTTTACAGCGGCCACTGTGCTGGGAGGGAGAGGGAGTCTGAGCCGCCGGCAGGCAGCCAGGGGTTCCCCTGGGTCAGCGCATCGCCGGCAGCCTAGGGGTTCCCGTGGGTCAGAGCTGCCGCATGGATCCCCGGGCAGGGGGGCGGGTGGGAAGTTGCCATGGGGTGGGGCGCCTCAGGGTGGAGGGGCGGCGGGGAGCTGCCGCAGGGCTGGGAGGGGGGCAAGGTGGAAGTTTTGCCTAGGGCGCGAAACTTCCTTGCACCGGCCCTGCATCTAAAGATTGCATTAGCTCTTTTGGCAACAGCATTACACTGGGAGCTCATCTCCAGCTGATTATCCACCAAGACCCCCGTATCTTTATCAATTATTGCTTCCCTGCATAAAGTCCCCCATCCAGTAGCGTAGCTAGGGGGGGAGCGGGGCAGCGGCTGCTCCCCCACCGAGCACAAGTGGCGCCTTTTTAATTTTACTCACCCGGGAGTGAAAAAACGGACAGGGCAGCGCTCCGGGTCTTCGGCAGCATCTCAGCGGCGGGACCTTCACTCACTTCGGGTGTCTTCGGTGGCACTGAAGCTTCATCACCGAAATGCCGCTGAAGATCTGCAGAGCGAGTGAAGGTCCTGCCGCCGAGGTGCCGCTGAAGACCCGGAGCGCCGCCCCGTCAGTAAAAGCGCCACAGCGGGTGGCACCTTCTTTTTTTTTGCTCCCCCTCTTCCCTCCACCTGGCTATGCCACTGCCCCCATGCTGTAAATATGGCTGCATTCTTTCTTACTAGATGTATGACTTTACATTTGGACGTATTGAAATGCATATTGTTTGCTTGTGTTCAGTTTATCAAGCAATTCAGCTCTGTATCAGTGACCTGTCCACTTCATTATTTACCACTCGCCCAATTTTTGTGTCATCTGCAAACTTTATCAGTGATAATTTTATTTTCCTTTCAAGTCATTGATAAAAATGTTAAATAGTGCAGGGATCCCATTAGAAACACACCTGCTCAATGATAATTCCCCACTTACCGTTACATTTTGCGATCTATAAATTTGCTGGGTTTTAATCCATTGAACGTGTGTTATGTTGCTTTTGTATCATTTTAGTCTCTAATCAAAATGTGATATGGTAAAAAGTCAAACACCTTAAAGAAGTCCAAGTATGTTACCTCTCTTACCTTTATCAACCAAACTCATAATCTCATCAGAAAAGATATTAAGTGAGTTTGACAAGATCTATTTTCCATAAACCCATGTTTGATTGTCATTCATTATATTAAACTCCTTTAATTTCTGTATTCATCAAGATTGTGTTTTGTTTTATAAACTAGCATCGTAGCGGGATTGCGCTTTGGGGACATCTACTGAAGTGTTCTTAACCAGTTTCCAATGATCATTCACATGTTTCTGGTTCAGTTATTTTTCTCCCGACTGACTTGAATCATAATTGTTCTCAGTTTTCTGAGACTAGCCCTTTTAAAACACCCATTTCTTATATAACTGGTCCGGACTGTATTCAACGTGTGCATAACAAATGACATCAAGTCTTGATCACTTGCATCTAAACAACCACTGATTTGGAGTTCTGTGAGCAATTCCTCTTTATCCGTCATGATCATGTCTAATACAGAATTCTCCTGTGCTGCCTGTCATGCTTTCTGACTTAGGAAGTTGTCCCGAGAGGGAAGGATCTTCCTTGTTCATAGCCGTTTTGGTCCAGGCTTTGTGTCTTGGGACTGAAGAGCACAGCTGACATTAAGTATATCCTCAGTTCCACTGCTACTGACAGGTGATCTCCTGGGCAAAGGTGTTCATTAGCAGCAGAATTAAGGACTGGAGAACAACAGCCTTTTAGTTAATCTTTGAAACAAGTGACTCAGTGATCGATCATTGAAAGGAAAGGAGGAAAAAATGTCCATCGGCCTCTACACAGCATCATGCTAATGAGGAAAACCTCACAGGGTGTGTTCATCAATGTTGCCTGCTGACTGCATTTTCATGAGTGATTTATGTAGAAGAGTAAAAGCTTTCGTAGCTTCTGCTTATCAGTTACCATAGCCATAAAACTAAATTGGGTTTCTTTATTGCACCATATCACATATCAAGTATGAAGGGCCTGATCCTGAACTTTACTTAGAGTGGTGTAAATCAGATGTAACTTTGTAGAAATCATCTCTGTTACACTGGTGTAAAACTACCATCAGTGAGGCCAGGATTAAGCCTTTTGCCTATCTATGGTCCTCATCACCATAGTACCAGAGCACACGTGATCTTTAATAACGGTGTTTTCACAGCACCCCTCTGAGGTAGGGAAGAGCTATTACACCCATTTTACAGAGAGCAACTGAGGTAGAGAGAGACGACAGCCCAGATCCTCAAAGGCATTATGGTTCCTAACTTCTACTGATTTATGAGCTGGGCCTAAGAGGCTTGCCTAACATCACACTCAAAGTCTATAGCACCGCAGAGTATCAAACCCAGCTCTTCCTACGCTCAGGCTGGCTTCCTAACTGCTAGACCATCCTTCTCATCTCAGGAATAGAAATGGGGCTGGGGTGAAGACTCCAAATATACCAACCATTTCCACCATGGCTTCTGCTAAATAGAATCAACTGTGACTAACTTTGCATAGCAAAAAAAAAAAAAAGAAGAAGTCAGTGTATATCAACGACCCACCTGCTGCTTCATTTGGGGCCAAACTTTAGCATATTCTGCCCTTAGTCAGCCCAAACATTTATTCCGGTGGGAGTTTTGCCTAAGAAAAGAGTGAGCAAGGACAGCAGATGAAATCTGCACTACTGTAAAGGGCCAACATTCAGATAGGGCTTAAGTGGTACCAGGGTCTTTTGCTGACTGACCGCACAGGGATGAATTTCAGCCTGTACTACGGTGCCTTTTATCAGCAAAATCTCTCGCTTTTAAATCGGATCCATCTTGTGGTGACCAATTCACCACTCGTCATATGTTCCACCATCTCTGTTGCTCCGCTCATTCGATATATTTATTATCAGCAGAGCGGGGGGTGCTGTGTATAATCTAAGTTCCTTGGCACTGCCCATTCAGGACAGTTTTAAGATGCTTATAACTTTGCCAAACTGTGACCATTCCAGTTCATATTTTCCATGGCAGGTCCACCTCAGGCTTTTCACCCCCCTACATTTCAGTTGAAATTCAGACAAGAGAGCACTGTGCTGTGGACCCACCGCCTGGAAGACTGCTGCTGACCCAAGGTGGGGGGATACATGGTTCCCCAGGATGACATTTTCTTTGTTTTTTTTTTAATCAGAAATTTTCATCAAAAAAATGATTGAGGTGGTGACATCAAGCACTCAAAAGTGAGGAAATGCTAGAATGAAGGTTGTCTGTGCAATGCTATTCATTGTTGGGTAAATGGGAATGCAGAGATACGAGAGCGATTGGTCGTGTACAGTGCGTGTATAGCTAGATGGATGGAAGGATAGATAAGCAGATGAATGGATAGATAAGTAGAGGGCGAGGTGGAGGAATAGGTATGTAGATAAGCAGATAGACAGTTGTAGATGGATACAGTGAAAGTTATGTAGGTGAACAGAGAGATAGGTAGACAGTTGTAAAGGCAATTTGACCTGACTATAGAAACTAGGGGAAGGAACCTCTGTAGTTGCCTTTCCACTCCTAACAAACCACAAGCTCCTACAAATAAAAATCAATTATTCTTGAAGCAGCATCACTGTGCTTAGCACATAGAAACACTGTGAAGCTGTACCACTTCTGAGCACTATGTCTAGAATTCTGGTTCCTTTGGGGCATTAATGGGATGGTATTTGGAGCTGCTGCCAAAACATCTCCTACCTGTATGTACCCTGTTTTCTGCAGTCTCCTCTCTCCAGACGTCTGACTTAGCTCCTCTATGACAAACTCCAACAGAAGGCAATGATTAAGAGGGTCTGACGTGGAGACGCGGACAGAAGAATTTCTCTCAGGTCAGTTTCAACGTAAAATAATATATCAGTAGGTTTGTGGGTATTTGTAAGCTCTAGATTCATGTTACCCTCCTGGCAACAGGGAGCAGTGTGTGAAATGGTACAAAAGATCCCCTCCTCCCACTGCAATTGTTTCATCTTTCTTCTGTTTCGCCCCGACAACCACCATAAATTATCAACCTATAAAGGAGCCCTGGTACTGAGTCCAATAGAACCGGAGCCCTTCATCATCTGTGTGTGACATTTAACTTTGCCCTGCAGTCCTAGGGCAAAATTCCCTCTGTCGCTCATTCATAAAGCGGTCTTGTGGTTCGGGAAGGGGGCTGGGTGAACCGGTAGTAAGAGGACTCTTCGGTTCTGTCCTGAACTCTTCCATTAACTTACCATGAACTTGAACAATGTTAAGAGCGGCACCATATAAGCACGTTGCATTGTTAATAATTTGTTCTTGCCTGCTGTGAGAGGTATCGTCCTGGACTCTGATATTAGCTAGGACATGGGAAAGCTATAGCATAAATACAAAGGGCAAGAAGTCCAGGAGGAGATGAGGAGAGACTAAAGGAGCTATAGATGTATATAGTCTAGAAAGGAGAAGATGCAATCAAGGGGAAATATGGTCATAGTCTATAAATGTCTTCAAGGAAAGAGTATAAATAATGGGAATTATTCAAGGTCTCACAAGGACAAGAAGCAATGGCCTGATGCTAGAGGAACAATGGGATTGGAGCAGTTACTAAGGGAAAGTTAGTTACAAGAACGGAACAATAGAACAAGGCTCTATAAGATGTATAGATATAAGTTATATAAGATGACTAATGCTCGTTGCTGTGTGCAGTGCCCTCTTCCTCCCCTGACCTCCTGTGTTTATTTAAAAATACTGCCTGTAAAGTAGTCTATAGGCTCTTTGAAGCAGGGGACTATCTATTTTTAACTATGTGTCTGTACAGTGCCTAGCACAATGGGGCCACAGTCGCTGTTTGAGGCTTCTGGGTGCTACTGTAAGGCATAAGAACATAAGAATGGCCACACTGGCTCAGACCAAAGGTCCATCCAGCCCAGAATCCTGGCTACCGACAGTGACCAATGCCAGGTGACACAGAGGGAGTGAACCTAACAGGTAACGATCAAGTGATCGCTCTCCTGCCATCCATCTCCACCCTCTGACAAACACCATTCCTTACCCATCCTGGCTAATAGCCATTAATGGGGACTTAACCTCCATGAATTTAGCTAGTTCTCTTTTAAACCCTGATATAGTTCTAGCCTTCACAACCTCCTCAGGCAAGGAGTTCCACAGGTTGACTGTGTGCTGTGTGAAGAAGAGTTTCCTTTTATTTTGTTTAAACCTGCTGCCCATTAATTTCATTTGGTGGCCCCTAGTTCTTATATTACGGGAACAAGTACATAACTTTTCCTTATTCACTTTCTCCACACCACTCATGATTTTATATATCTCTATCATATCCCCCCCCCCCTTAGTCTCCTCTTTTCCAAGCTGAAAAGTCCTAGCCTCTTTAATCGCTCCTCATATGGGACCCATTCTAACCCCCTAGTCATTTTAGAGCCCTTCTCTGAACCTTTTCTAATGCCAGTATGCCTTTTTTGAGATGAGAAGACCACATCTGTACGCAGCATTCAAGATGTGGGAGTACCATAGATTTATATAAGGGCAATAAGGTATTCTCCGTCTTATTCTCTATCCCTTTTTAAATAATTCCTAACATCCTGTTTGCTTTTTTGACTGCAGTTGCACATTGCATGGATGTCTTCAGAGAACTATCCACGATGACTCCAAGATCGCTTTCCTGATTAGCTGTAGCTAAATTAGCCCCCATCATATTGTATGTATAGTTGGGGTTATTTTTCCCAATGTGCATTACTTTACATTTATCCATATTACATTTCATTTGCCATTTTGTTCCCCAGTCACTTAGTTTTGTGAGATCTTTTTGAAGTTCTTCACAGTCTGCTTTGGTCTTAACTATCTTGAGCAATTCAGTATCATCTGCAAACTTTGCTACTTCATTGTTTACCCCTTTCTCCAGATCATTTATGAATAAATTGAATAGGATTGGTCCTAGGACTGACCCTCAGGGAATACCACTAGTTACCCCTCTCCATTCTGAGAATTTACCATTTATTCTTAACCAATAAAATGGCAACAATGGGATACAACTTCTTTCTCATTGGCTCCCTTTTCCTGTTGTGAGTTGTGTAATGAACTATCTGCTTTTTACCTTCCGCCCAGGGTGACTGTGTTTCAGTGGATATATATATATACATGTCTATGGCTAGATCTATGCTATGAGCAAGGGGTGTGCACCTACTGTCACTAGCTCTCATCAAGCTTCTGCAAGTTTGTACTCTGTCAAGCAGTGCAGAGTACAAACCTGCCTGAAACAGGAGGGTACGTACTCGACATGGGTCAGCAGTGCCTCCACTGCCACTACCTGTGCTACTGCAGCGACACGGCTACTGATACTTGTGGAAGCCTGAGGAGAGCTAGTGAGAGTATGTGTACATGAGCAGGGGAATTACACCCCTAGCTCATAGTGTAGACATAGCCTGTATGTGCTTTTAATGTGGTTTTGTATCCTCCAGGATCAAAACAGTATCAATGCAAAATATTATTATTAATCAAATCTCATGCTTCATGGCATGTGGTCAGGAAGGAACTCCACCACTGCACATAACCTTGCACAACTGACTGGGTGCATTATAAAGTGGTTTAATCTCCTTCCAAAGCATTGTAGTGTTCACTGTTGGATGCAGGACCCCCAACTTGATTTATCAGTGGTCTGATCTGGTATCGATAATCCCATGTTCCTCGAAAATTACAGATGGTGGATAGCAATGTCTAAATTTAGGATCAAATCCTTAATCTGCGTATGGTTTATTCAAATGATCCTGTTCCTCTGAACACTTTGAATAATGAAAATCGTACAGACCCTGCAGTGTGCTCTCAACTCTCTATTGTACTGTCTCCAGTCCATATAACGATAGAAATCAAGATCGAAGAGTGCAGACTCTGGTAGGATTAGGAGGGTCAGAAGTATATAAAAAGGATTAAAAATCCAGAAGCAAACACATTAAATAACAAGCACAGCCAACATTCAGAAAATGTAAACGGCCGAGTCCTTAAACCGTATTTTCAGTAAAGAATTTCCTACTGTTTAGCTTCTTAAAGATATAAAGGATAATGAACCTTAGTATAAAATCCTGAGAGCAAGACATGGTAGGCCAGATCCCTAGGGAGTTCTGCGATTTACAGCAGTTTAGGGTCTGCTCCAACACTGCTGAAGCTGTGAAGCACACTCAGCGTGTATGTACTTTTAAAAACCTTTCAAACCTGAGACATGGCAAAAATAGGAATTACTTCAATTCTTCCATAAGTCAAGGGGCATACACGAAAAGCAGTTTTAAAGGTATAATTGGTGGCATTCAAACCTAGTATTGAGAAATTGTTGAACAGCCTGTTTTTCCAGCTAAAATTCACCCATTTGCAGAGGGCCTTCAAAGTTTTATGCACTATGTATGTCCCTCTACTTAAGTCCCAGCTGATCTATCCCATAATGCACCACCATTCCCCAACAAGAAGGTGGATCACGGTGCATCATGGGAGATGTAGTCCAGCCAGAGAACTAGACCTATAGAGGAGAATAGGAGCATAAGGTTCTTGAAGTACATCTCCCATGAGTGGCCATTGGGTGGCATTTCAGAACTGAAATATTTGGGATTTGATTTTTCACTGAAAATTCAAAATGTTCAGCAGAAAAAAAGATTTTTTTTTTTTGCCCACTCTACTTAATGCCTGATCTTGTACCATTGAAGTTAATTGTACTTTGCCATTGACTTCAAGAGGAGCAGGACCAAGCCTTATGCCCTCAAAACAGGTCTTAAGTAGCGCATGTGGCTAATGCTGGCTCTCTCCATGGATGAATTTCACTTTTCACGCATAATGCATGTGTGGAGATCCCCAGCATTCAGAAACACAAAACCCCCACTGACCCCTGCAAATGCCCAAACTCACTCGGCACCTGAGTTTTCAGGGTAAAGGTTCCCTATGCGCATATGTTTCTGACTTTGAGCATGTACATGACTGCCTCCCTCTACGCATCTGGACACCTATTCCCTCCCCCCCCTCCCCCCCAAGACCCAGAACAATCCATGAACCGGGGAATGACAGGCATTCAGTTGCCCAAGTTGCATGTGGGGCCCTATCTGGGAGACATCAAAATCCACCTGGAGGAGGCGGTGGGGGTGCCCACTTTATAACTTTTATCCCAGGGGTTATAGCACATACAGGATGTAGCACATAGGTTCAGTTCCCCACTCCCTGCCTACACAGTTATTCCCCTTCTCACTCACTCTGTCCCAATGACCCAATGGCTATTTAAGTATTTATCTGCAGTGGAACAGTCATTGAGCCAGAGAGACCATGTGAGAATGAATCTGTTATCCAGTGGTAGGGCTCCGTGCCAAGTATGCTGGATTTTGTGGTGCCTATCTCTCCCCATTCGTTGTCTAGGGAGTCTAGATACCTAACTCAGCTTCGTGGATAGCAGTGTGTTCCTGGATTTTCTGGGCTCCTAATAGTTAGGTGTTGTGATGCTCATCATTGCAATGCCTAAGTCCCTTTGTGCATCCCACCCCTCGTGGCCTATACCTGCCAGTACATTTTCACTATGGGTGAAATTAATCACTGAGCAGAGGACCAGTTTTTAGGGTTTAATCAGGATTTAGGTGGTGCACATGGCTACATTTCACCCTATTATTCGATGTTATATATCTGATATCAGCACAACTGAAATGCACAATGAGGCAAAGTTCGAAGTTTGCACATGCTACCCTAACTTTGACAATTCCATACTTTCAAGTGCTTAACTGTGCAAGCTTAATGCTCCCTAACAAAGCTTTTTGTTGGAGCATCCCAGATCTTTTAAAAGATAAAGATGGAGGAGAAAAAAATATAGAGATTTTAAAAGAGGAATTCAAATAATCCACCACCCAAGCCATAACTTCTTGCATCTTGACTATTTTGGGTTTGTTCACATGATAGTACTTGAAATCTGGAGCTGCTGAGATAATTTCTCTTGATTTTTGAAGGCATTTTTTTGACCCCCATAGCCAAGATATGATGGATTGTAATAGTTCATTCAGCGGTTTTGTCCCTGTAGAAAGGTCTTGTAGGTATCAACCAAAGTAATTCACCATCCCCAGTGCATGTCTCAGTTCTGGTACATTAGTTGGCGCACTCAATTCTGAAATTGCTTTTATTTTCTCAGAACTAGGACTGATTCCCTCTTTGTTTATTGTCTGTCCCAAAAACTCAATTTGGGGTAGACAGAAAACACATTTTTCCTTGTTTAGCTTCAGTCCAGACTGACTGATTAGGCTTCAGATTTCATTGAGGGTTTTGTTGTGTTCTTCCATCGAAGGTCCATATATCAGAATATCATCCATGAAAACTACAGCTCTATTTGTATTCATTAACAATTCTACCATCTTTCTTTGAAAAAAGAAATTTGCCAGAATCCACTGAGGGCATCTAGCTTGGAGAATACTGTAGCTCCTTTCACTCTCGGGAGGAAGTCATCCAATGTTGGGAAGCTAGATTTTTCTCTCACAATTGCTTCATTCAGTCTTTTAAGATCCACACAGATTCAGATTTTTTTTCCATTTGTCTTTATAACAGGTACCACTGGGACACACCATGCTGTTGGCTCAGAGATTTTCTCAATTCTACTAATCTGCTCCATTCTCTTTAACTCAGTTTCCATTTTATGAAGTAATGGGCTAGGACAGTGGTTTTCAACCTTTTTTTTCATTTGCGGAGCCCTAAAAAAATTTGGAATGGAAGTGTGGACCCCTTTGGAAATCATAAACATAGTCTGTGAACCCCCAGGGGTCCGGGGACCACAGATTGAAAACCACTGTTCTATGCTAATGACAATCTTTTGCAGATCCCTTAGACCAGAGGTTCTCAAACTGTGGTCCGCGGACCACGAGCTCCATTCAGGTGGTCCGCAGATAATTCCCTCTAAGGTGCGTGTCCTGGCAGCCGCACATGAGAGAATGAAGGGCCACCCACCTAATTAGTGGAGTTGTGAAGGTGTGGCTCCACTGATTAGGTGCCTGGACCCTGGAGAAGACGCACATGTAAGGTGAGGTGGTGGCCTTGGGGGGAATAGGGGTAGGTGGGGGGAGGGAATGGGGGTAGGTGGGAGGGGGAAGTGGGGTGAGAAGAGGGGGTGGGGGGAATTTGGTACGTGCAGGGCTGCGATGGCCAGAGAAAGAGGTGACTTTTCCCAGCTTCAGGGCTGCGGCTGCCGGGGAGAGATGGCCCTCCTTCCCAGCCCCAGCTCAGGGGCTGCTGTGGTGGGGGAGAGAGCTAGAGACCCCCCCCCTCCTTCCCAGACTCAGCTCTGTGGGTGCTGTGGCAGGGGAGAGACCCCCCCCCTCCTTCCCAGACTCAGCTCTGTGGGTGCTTTTATCTGTAGAACAAAAAAGTTCATTATTATTACATTTTTTTTTATATAGCGCTTTTATCCAAAGTGCTTTACAATAGTTAGCTAACGGTACAAACAACATTTGCAAAGATCATTAAGTGGTCCGCCGAGACCCTCAGCAATTTTCCATCAAGTTCTTCCACCTTTCTCACTAGTCACATCATGGCTGCCAGGCTGCAACTGAGAAGGCTGTTGGTCTGTGGTCTTTTGATCACATACACTCTGAATGCATAGCTTTTGTCTTTTAAAGTTGTTTCTGTAGTGAACTGGCCCATTCAGTTCAGAATCCCTCCAGGGCTAGTAGAGCTGTGTCAGGTGACTCCGCTCTGCGAGGGGTTGAAGGTGATTGTAAGTCCCTTCTGAGATGACTGTGACGTCAGTGCCTGAGTCCATTTTTAAAGTCAACTTGCCATCAATGTTCTTTTTCACACTGCAGGCCAGTTCCGTGTCATCACAAGTGATAGATCCCAGAAACAATGACTCTTGATTGTCTGTAATATAAGTCAAGTCCCTGACTGCTGTGGCATGACAAACAACTGCAAAATGTCCATATTTTGTGCATTTATTACACTGTGTGCCTGTGGCTGGACATGCATCATCTCTTGGCATGTGACTTCTTCCACACTTTGTGCATGCAGGCTGGAATTTGTCCCTCTCGGCCTGGGAGTTTTCTCTCCTTGCCTCAGGGATTTTATGATAATGACTTTTAACATGTGGTGTCTTTATACAGCTTCTAAGCTAGTTTCAGGTTTTTCAAGTTACTCCTGTCTTTTGTTCTGCTGTTTGACTAAGATTGCTTTGCTGTTCAGTATAGCTGTGACTAGTGTTAAGTCTTCAGTTATTGCTGCTGTGAACGTTTTTTATCTGTTAACCCAATAACCAGCCTGTCCTTGATATTTGCAGGTTTTACACTGCCAAAAACAGTTTTGTATGCAGAGCTTTTATAAAATATTCAACATTTTCCCTGGGTTCTTGAATACTCTGGCGGAAACATGTTCTTTCATAAAGCACATTTCTCTAAGGTATAAAGTATGAATCAAACATAGCTGAAATGCTTTTGTAGTAATCTTTGTGACTGTCTTCAGTAAAGCCAAAGGATTTAAAGATATGCTCTGTCTGCTTCCCCATAGCATAAGTTAAAGAAATACCTGAATAGTTTTGTAGCAATTAGTAATCTTGCAAAATACTGGTTCCAGTCTGTCCATTGTGAAGGTTTGTCAAAAGTAAAGTTCTCTGGGGCATTAAAGAATGGCATGTTGATGAGATCCTGCATCCTTTTTTGCTTTTTCCCCTTCTGTTTGCTATGTTTGTTGCTGTTCCTTCTGTCTGCAACCTTTGTTGCTTTGTTTGTTCCCCTCTAGCACTAATTTACTTCTGACACCATGTCAATCTCCTGTATCAGATATGGACTGGCCTCGTACAGCGCTTCCTTCTGAGTGACAAACACACACAATATGTTCAATATAAGATCCTCTAATGCTCTGCCAAGTATGGTTAAGGTTAGCTTAAATAAGGTATTTGACACACAGCACCACTTAGTGCCTGAAAAGTATAATACAGTTCAGCATCCCATTACAGCCTGGCTCTTGGATTCAAATGCTTGTGAACCTCTGATGCTCAGAACAAACACTGTGGCTCACATCCACAAAGGTACTTAGGCACAGAGGCGCCAGAACAGGGGGGGAGCAGGAGGCCATGGCCCCATCACTTTTAAAAGTGGGAGTGCTATGCCCTTCCACTTTTTACCAGCCATAACGGTGAGGTTCCATCGGTCCTGCTTAGGTGCCTAAATACCAGTTTTGGTTCCACTGTGATCCCCAAACTCCTACCAAATGCTGTAGGCACCTAAACTCACCCAGTACCTAAGTTTCTGCTTCTGAACATGTGTACTGTTGCCTAACTCTCGGTGCCTGGATGCCTATCTCCCAACTAAGCCCCAGAGCAATTCACAAACCAGAAGCATTCATCAGCTTACGTCACAAGTAGGGCCTCTGAGCAAGCCTACCTGGTCAGGTCTCATTCAAACTCTGGCTGAAGAAGGAGGTGGCAGTGCTCACCTTCTATCTCTTAGCCCACTAGTTACCTGGGTTGCAGGAGACCCAGGTTTAATTCCATCCCCTGCCAGAAGGGGGATAAAGGATTTGAAGGGGGCCTTCTATGTTACAAGTCCATGCTATAACCACTGAGCTATGGGATATTCTGATGTGGGGTTCCCTCAGTCTCCCCTGCTGAAGTTGTTCCAGTTTGGATAAATAATTAAACAGTTATTAGCACAGGAGAACTAGGCCGAAGGTCTCCCACCTCTTGGGTGAGTGCCCTGACCACAGGGCTACTCAGTCATTCTCACTGTCGCTGGCCCAATGTCTCCTTTAGCTCAATGGGCAGAAGCCTATGGCATTTTTTAGAGCTGAAAGACCAGGTATCTAACCCCAGCCAGGACCGGCTCTAGGCACCAGCAAACCAAGCATGTGCTTGGGGTGGCACAATTCCAGGGGTGGCATTCCAGGTGGTTGGTTGGTTGGTTTTTTGCTTCGGCAGTTGCGCTCTCAGGGTATTTTTTAAATTATTATTATTATTTTTTGCTTGGCACAGCAAAAAATCTAGAGCCGGCCCTGACCCCAGCTCCCTATATGTGTGTGTCTGCTGTTTGCACGACATACATTCTTTAAAGACTAGCATCCAAAACGTGCTGTTGTCTGCAGCACATGGATTTACTAAAAGAGCCTGGACACAACTCCAACCCCAACATTTGGAGGAATTTGGATTCAGATGTGAATGTTGTCACTCAGGCCTATCTGTAGACACTTCCTTGGATTGTATATATACACTATATACACACTTAGGTTGTTTATACACCATACATAGGCTTGTCAAAATTCAATTTTTTTATACTTTTGATGGTTAATATCAATGTTTATTTTTAAGCATTTTTTTTCTGTTTTCATTATATACATTTTCACAGTTGCAGGAAATTATGGGAGGGTGCCAGGTGATTATTTAATGACAGTAGTTGTTGAGATCCAAAAAGTTAAAGCTTCGTAAACTGTTAGAACACAAATTGTCAACATCACATGTCAAACCATACAAAGTAAATACCCTTAAATCAACAAATTATACCTGTTTTTACTATTCATTTTGTAGTCTACTTGTAACTAGCCTAATTCAAAAGTCAAAATTGCAGGATTTTGCTGTAATAAATTCTCAGACAGCATTTTCCTTACTTTGCCTATGTGTACATTTTGATTATCATCATTGGAAATATTTTCTATTGGTTTGTGTCTGTATGGTAAAAGTGACATTTACAGACAAAAGTCTAACCCTTCCAAGTTTACCTATACATGATACATACACTGTACAGGATGTATACATTTACGTAGCTTCTAAGCTCTTTAGGGCATTTTTTGTTCTGTTCGTACAGCACCTTGCACACTGGTCTGTGATTAAGTCTCCTAGGCACTATTGCAATACAAATAAGTAGTAATAATGTAATATACACTGCAAAAACCACTATAAAGTCAGGGGATCCAGAGGGAGAGAAAAAATAGACACTTGTGAGCTTCAATCTCCACTTGGCCCTGGCAAATCACAGGTGCTAGGCTGCTGCATATATATCCCCCATGCAGTCCTAGAAACAAGGCAAGAATGACTCTCAAGCAAAACATTTCATTGTCTGCATAGCACAGACTCTTACTTAGTTACAAAGATTTGGTTTGTTTGTTTGTTTTTAAATTGGATTTTTAGGGGGGACGCTTCAAAGAAAGCCAAACACTTTAAGAGATGGAAATGCAAAGTCAAGGCACCTAAACAACCTTAACTCAGCCCCGTATTGCCGCATGCAATAAAAACAGAATTATGGCTAAGGCATTTTAGTGTTTGTGGTCTTAGATTAAAATGATTTTTAAAGACACTCGGGGGTTTCCCCACACTATGATGTCACTACAGGGCAGAGTTAAGGTTGTTTCGGTGTCTTAGTTGTGCATTTCCATGTCTTAACATGTTTGGTAAATTACTAAAAGTTTCTACAGGTACACAAAACAAGAAACATAAAGAGAATACTACTGTTTGATATTGCTAATAAATTGGAAGATAATATAGCATCAAGCATAAACCATTTTAATTTTATCGGGCAGATTCACCAGAGCAGTTCCAAGCAGCCTCAGCACACTGGCTAGTTTCATAGCTGCTTTGCATCACCAGAAGGATGCAATGTACAAGGTTCATCTGGCCCTGAATTTTCAACTGGCTTCTTGGTGTTTTTTTTTTTTTTTTTTTAAGAGGGCTGCGTTAATGAGACCAGCACTATACGACAGCACAGGGGAGGAGTCCGCCACACTCATGCTTCAGTTTCCCCTGCAGTGCTGGCTCTGTGAGCAGTACAGCTGTGGCAGCAACGTCATAGGGGGCCCCTGGAGAACTAATGCCCCAGCTAGCACGTGGCCATGGAACCTTTAAAGAGCCGTGGCCATTAGGGCAAGTAATCTGCTACTAAAAACCCTTGTCAGACCTTGACCGGCCCCCTCAGACCATTGATTCATGACAACCAATAGAAACGTTGTGTGCAAATTAGCTGAGGAGGAAAGGTGAGGACATGTAGTATTATCTTGGCCCCCACATAGGTGTGAACTGAGTCATTGGCTTGACACGGATTTACACCAGCTGAGGATTTGGCCCCATGCTCTCCCATCTCTGCAATGTCTGTCCTGATCAGAGTATGAATAATAAGTCATCCCTGTTCTCACACATTCCTTTCCTTTAGTACGTGGGGACCTTTGAAATAACCATTAATTCTTCTCCACCCCTCCTTTCTCAGAGCTGCCTTCCAAGGGAGGGGCAATTCCTGATGAAACATCATGAGTTCTCTTCTCTCTCAAGTATTTTAATAGGGCACACTCCCATTTTATCTATTCATCTGGGGTGGGTGAGAACCAAATCACTTTTGACCAATGGGGCTTTGCGTGAAGGAGGAGCTGGTCAGAATCAAAATTCCATTGCCTTTGCAATCTGGGACTGGATGGAGACAGATTTGCTTAGGTCTTCATCCAAAACCACTGAAGTCAATGGGAGTTTTTGAATTGATTTCAGTGGTCTTTGGATTAAGTCTTTAAAGTACAAGGAAGTGTGCAAAACAGGTAGAGGAAAAATCAAACAACCACTCACGCTGTATAGCACCTCTCTAAAGGCAGTGGGATCTAATTGATAGCCTCCTGGTTTAAGACTACAGACATCTGAGTATTAATTCTGTTCTCAGTGGTACCAGATGACAGAACAAGGAGTAATGGTCTCAAGTTGCAGTGGGGGAGGTTTAGGTTGGATATTAGGAAAAACTTTTTCACTAGGAGGGTGGTGGAGCACTGGAATGGGTTCCCTAGGGAGGTGGTGGAATCTCCTTCCTTAGAGGTTTTTAAGGTCAGGCTTGACAAAGCCTTGGCTGGGATGATTTAGTTGGGGATAGGTCCTGCTTTGAGCAGGGGGTTAGACTAGAAGACCTCCTGAGGTGCCTTCCAACCCTGATATTCTATGATTCTATGATTATGCTGCTAGGTGATCTTGGGCAAGTCACTTCACTCCTCTATGCCTCAGTTTCCCCATCTTCAAAAATGGATGCAATGATTCCTTTGCAAAGTGCTTGGAGATCATCTGATGTAAGGCCTATGTAAGAACTTATTATGTAAAACTGAAATTACTGGACATTTGCCCAGGGCCGGCTCCAGGCACCAGGCAACCAAGCACATGCTTGGGGCGGCACCTGGTAAGGGGTGGCCAATCTTGGGATGGCGGGGGGCAGCGCGGCGCGGTATTCCGCAGGGGGGGAGCGCTCCGGCTGCGTGGTGCACGGCGTGCGGTGGGGGGGTGGCGCGGGGGGCGGCGCTCGGTGGGGCAGTGCTTTTTTTTGCTGCTTGGCGCAGCAAAAAAGTTAGCGCCGGCCCTGCATTTGCCATAATGACCTGATACTTCATCGTTTATACTGTTTAATAGCTTTTCAGTGGAGTAAGGCAGCAATCGCTATGGTGAAGTTTGTAGACCAGTTTCCATTCTAACTTCCTGTTTTCCGTCATTCATAACTTTCTGAATCTTCCACTCTTTTCCTGTCTTGGTTTCTGATCCAAGAAGATATTTTTAAACTCTTGAGCAAAAACAGTTCACTTTATTTCTGGCACAAGGACAGTGTGGGGAAAACAACAATCCTGATTGCTTCTTTTTGGCCAGCTCTGCAGCTTAAACAGGTGGAAGTCAAAAGAAGAGATTTTGGCATAGAAATAGCCCTGGTTGAGAAGAAATGCACTTGACGTTCCAAAGGAAATTGGCGTGGACTTCGCTAAGCTTCGAGGCTTCGTGAGTTTCATGCTGTGCATGCTCAGTATATTTCTGTACTGGTTTATTTCCAAAGGGTGAAGGCTTAGATTTGATTTAGTGCTAGGTGCCTAACTCCCTTAGGCTCCTTTGGAAATCCCAGCCAAAACTGAACCCTATACAGAGAGCGTTTACGTGGTGGCTAGGTGTTGTGCTGGCCCTTGGTGAGTGTGTCTCTCAGGAAAGGTCCACGTTGCATGTGTCCATGGCTAACTTAGCTACACAGTGAAAATGGGAACGTCTATTCAATGCACCCACGTGGACTTTTGCAAGGTGCAAAGGGATATCGGAGAGAGGCTTCATCCTTTACAGAGCCCTCTGCAGACAGGCTTATCCAATGTGACTTCAAACCCTCCTGCTATCTTGGTTTCCCCTCTAGGCGCTCTAATTAACTAACTCACAGCCAGAAGCCGTAATATAATATTTCCCCACTTGGGACTAACGTAAGTCCTCAGAACATGCACAAAACCTGCCCCCAACCTTTGCAGTTGGCTCATGCTCCCTGCAGAGGTTTGTGCTCCCCAGGCCCTCAGTTGCTAAGGGGAGTCTCATTGAACAGCATAGCTCACACAGCCATCCTCTTCCTGGAGTCTTTCCCCAGAATCCCTCACTACCTTAACGCTGCCCTTTACAACTCCCAGCAGGCCTGATTCTGAGTTAGCCGCTCCCAACCCGTGACCCCTGTACTCTGGGATAGATGGCTACGCCTGGCACAGACGCAGCTGAGCCGTAACCCCCTCAGAGAATAGCCGCACTGCCTCTGGGAGGGCGCCTCCCATCTCGGGGAGACAGACTCGCGCAAGAGTAATGGGAGGCTAAACTGTAGCCGCCGGGATCTCTCTCCCATCTGCCACGCGTTCTCAAAGGTAATCACTAATGGCTCAAATAGCTCTTCAGCCCACGCCTGAAGTACTCTGGGATGTATTTCATCAGGCCCCGTCTGCCTCCGATTCAAACACATGTCCCGGAAAGCAGCGCTAGATGAGGAGATGCATTTTGCTGTTAGCGCAAGAACGTTTTTCAGCTACTTTCAGGTTTTACACTTCCTCCTGCTTACCCGTTAGGTGCACGGAGACGCTTCCAGCTTGTTTAAATGGCTCTCTTTTCTACTTAGGATGCCAAGATGCTTTGAGGGCAGCGATAAGCGTGTGTTTACTGATACAGACTAACACAGCTGCCCCTCTGAAGAGTGTGTATAGTGACTCATAGGGCGTGATGGTGACTCTCATCCATTAAGACACAAGAACTGTCAAACCATTCCAGACAAATTGCAGCATGACATCCAGGGAAAAACAACAGAGTTGTGAGACATCACTGAAGGCAACTTGAGCGTTGGAACTAGGCCGCACAACTGGGGAGTTCTTAGACTCCGCCTTGCAGTGCCTAACACTTAGGTGGCCTGCCACTTAGGGGAATCCACAGCCCCAAGATAGGTCCCTGTACAGTGCAAGGGGAGAATTAGGTATCTAAGAATGGTATTCACAAAAGCCAGTATGCTGAGCGGGGTACTGGCTAAACTCGACAGGAGGAAATGCTGAGAAGGCTGTGGCCTAGGCCTGGTGTCTAACTCTGGGCCAGAGAAAAGCACCTCCCTCCACTCGGGATTCACAGCTGTGAACCTTCTCCTGGAGTGAGGTGCCTGAGCCAGTTCAGCCCTTTCTTGCAAAAAATTGAGGTGGAGGCAAGGGTGCTGGAACAATTTTTACAGTGCAGGTGCTGAGAGCCATTGCAGCAAATTGTAAACCCTGCATATGATGAAAACTACTTTAAGCCAGCGGGGGCAGCAGCACCCCTAGTTCCAGCACCTATGGGTAGAGGAGCCCCCCTTTATACTCTACTGGTTAGAGCACTCCCCCCGAGATTCAGAAAACCTAGGTTCAAAGCCCCACCCTACCTGATTCAGAAACTTGCTGTTAGGTCTCATACTTCCTACATGAGTGCTCCAACCACTGGGCTATACATTATTCTGGCCTGGGTCTTTCTTGTTGACGCTGTTCCACTTTGTATGAAATACTTCAATACTAACTAGAGCAGGGACTGAGAGCCGGCTCCCCCAGCCCTAATCACTGGGTATAGAGTCATTATCACTCTCTTTCTGATTCCATGACTGTTCATGGGGTTTAAAACAAACAAAAGGGAGTATTTCTTCACACAACGCACAGTCAACCTGTGGAACTCCTGGCCAGAGGATGTTGTGAAGGCCAAGACTATAACAGGGTTCAAAAAAGAACTAGATAAATTCATGGAGGATCGGTCCATCAATGGCTATTAGCCAGGATGGGCAGGGATGGTGACCCTAGCCTCTGTTTGCCAGAAGCTGGGAATGAGTGACAGGGGATGGATCACTTGATGATTACCTGTTCTGTTCATTCCCTCTGGGGTACCTGGTATTGGGCACTGTCGGAAGACAGGATACTGGGCTAGATGGACCTTTGGTCTGACCCAATATGGCCGTTCTTATGTTCTCATGTTCATTTCATACAAAAGAAAACAGCTTCCACAGGAGACACTGAGAGAGTGGTGGTGTTAATTTAGGTGGAAGATATGGGCTCAAAGAGTTAAAGGTGTTAACATGTCCCACATTAAACAGTGGTTTTCAAGGTTTGAAGTTTGGTACACAGAGACCTCAGCATGCTTAAGCACCGTGAAGACATCCTTTTATTAAATGTACAGAAAAGAAGGGGAAACAGTTAAAGCATTTGAAATGTCAAATAGTCCTTTAGCTGGAAAGAGAAGAGAGAAAAAACCGCAGACCTTGTTTGATAGTCTTTTAGATGGTTTCAAAGACGTTAACTGATATCTAGGGGAAAAGAGAAGTTAAACAAGATGAGCTGGAGCTATCTTGGCTGCTGCTGATGTTAAAATCTGATCCCGTTTCCTAGACAAAAAAATACGACAAACACACACAAAGGGAGAGAGGATAGAAAATGCAGCTTCTGTCTCTGGTGTTGACTTTCACTCACAAGCTCATTGCTAGAGAAACTCAGGCACAGCACATGGTCTGATCAGCCTCTCTGAGACCAGGCAAACTCCTACCAGCATGGCGCTGTTTGGGGCATTGCTTTTAGTCACCTCTCTGGTCACAGACTGATTACAGTCTTGGCCGGCTAAGCCCGACTTTGATTGGCCAGAAGGAAAAAGGAGGGGGATAGGCAAGAGGGGAAATAAGGTGGGGAAGGAAAAGTACACATGGAGGAGGGAGAGAGAGAGAAGCTCATGTACCATGGGGTGTTTGGGATTTAGCCTGTCAGGGTTTCCTCCCCACTCTGAACTCTGGGGTACAAAGGTGAGGACCCGCATGAAAGACCTCCTAAGCTTATAAGTATCAGCTTAGGTTAAAAACTTTCCCAAGGCACAAATCCTTTCCTTGTCCTTGGACGGTATGCTGCCACCACCAAGTGATTCAGACAAAGATTCAGGGAAAAGACCACTTGGAATTCATATTTCCCCAAAATATCCCCCCAAACCCATTTACCCCCTTTCCTGGGTAGGCTTGAGAATAATATACTAACCAATAGGTTAACAAAGTAAGCACAGACCAAACCCTTGGGTTTTTAGGACACTAAAAATCAATCCGGTTCTTAAAAGAAGAACTGTATTATAAAGAAAAAAGTAAAAAAAACACCTCTGTAAAATCAGGATGGAAGGTAATTTTACAGGGTAATAAAAAGATTTAAAACACAGAGGATTCCTCTCTAGGCTCAACTTTAAAGTTACAAAAACAGGAATAAACCTCCCTCTTAGCATAGGGAAAATTCACAAGCTAAAACAAAAGATACTTTAACGCATTTCCTTGCCTTTACTTACAATTTCTGTCATTTTAGATGCATTATTTCAGGTATCTTTGTAGGAGCTGGTTTACCTGCTTGGTCTCTTTCTTTCTCTGTCCCGAGAGGGAACCAACAAAGAGAGCGCAAACAAAACCTCCCCCGCCCCCTGATTTCAAAGTATCTTCTTTCCCCATTGGTCCTTCTGGTCAGGTGCCAACTAAGTTAATTGAACTGATTAACCCCTTACAGGTAAGTGATTCTGTACCTCTGGCCAGAAGGGATTTTATGTTACTACATACATAAAGGTTGTTACCCTCCCCTTTATATTTATGACATAACCTGAACTGATGGAGGTGATGATGTCATCTGGATCCCTCTCTCTGTCCCAGTCTGGTCACGACATATCTCAGGATTGGGACAAAGAAAGTCCAGGGTCTCAGGAGATGGGAGGGTGGCAGCCATAATGATGAAGCTCCCTCTGGTAGACATTTTTTTCTCCCTTAAGTCACTTGCTTAAGGACCCCAAAAGGGAGTGGTGGGTGGAATAGCCCCTCCTTTACTTATTTGATCCACCAATTAGGCCTAATATCCAACACACCAATTTTGGTTTATTAATTTGTGGTCCTCAGGTTCTCTTGTTTACCAGCCATGATCTTAACACAGCCTTTGAGTTACATCTGGAGTCCCCGTTGTTTGGACTAATTCAGTCTGTCTCCCTTTCATACCTTTTCCCACCAATGTTTGTTGTTCTGGGTTATTTTGACATATTATGAACTTTCACTCACTTTTTACAGTTGTGCTCACAATTAGGGTAATTTGTAGGCCTAGTTATTACAAGAGAGCCCCCTCCTGAAATAGCCTGTAGCCCAGAGACTAGGGCATTCACCTATGGGATAGGAGAACTGGGTTTGAGGCTCTGCTCTGAATCAGGCAGCCTGAAGCCTTGAACATGGTTCTCCCACATGCTCTAACCACTGGGCTATAGGGCACAAGGAAAAGTAAAACCTCCTCCTCTGCTCTTTTGTGTGGAGTTTAGTCCAGCTGGTGGCTCTGAGAGTGCCCATGGATAAAGCCCTGCATTGGCGCGGTTTACCCCTATCCCATTGGCGCGGTTTACCCCTATCCCAGACACCTGCCCCTTCTGTGGCGTGAGGGAGACCCTGGCACATGTTTACCTGGAGTGCGCCAGGCTGCAGCCCCTATTCCGGCTCCTCACGGATATTTTGTTAAGATTTTGGTTGCACTTTTCTCCTCACCTTTTTATTTATGCACTCCCTATCCGTCACCCCACAAAGTCACAGGACCTCCCGGTCAACCTCCTCCTGGCCCTAGTGAAACTGGCCATCTATAAAACCAGAGTGAGGAGGTTGGCCGATGGAGTCTCCTGTGACTGTGGGGCCTATTTCAGGTCTTCCGTTCGTTCACGTATCCGGGCAGAGTTCCTCTGGGCGGCGTCCACTGGCTCCCTTGACGCCTTCGAGGAGCAGTGGGCACTGTTCGAGGTTCTCTGCTCGGTGTCCCCGTCTGGTTCACTTCGTTTGACCCTTTGACCTCACTCCTGTCCCTGTTCTTTTATTAGTTGTCCCCTGTCATTTTTTTGGTCTCCAGGTCCTGTGGACCCCCCCTTAGGCTGGGGGGGATCCTTTAGCAGTGGGCAGGCTTCGCCCGCCCACTTCCTTGATCCCAATAGGATAAAGCCCTGCAAACAAGATGGGAGGGGGAATACCTAGTTTAATGATCCTGCCGAGGGTCGGACACCGAGTTGCCTGGTGGCATCAGATGTAGGTGGCTTTATGTGTGCCCACTGGCAGGGGGCTTTACCAGAGGAAATATAGGTGCTTTCAGGGCTAGGTGGCAGCTGAACAGGGATTTGGAGGATCTAAATTTTGGACTCAGGTGCCTATATCCCTTTGTGGATCTAGCCCTTAGCATAGTGCTGTTATTCTAGCACATCAGCATGTTCTGGTGCATAGAGCTGGGGACTGGGAATCAGGAGACTCAGGGTACGTCTACACTGCAATTAGAGCCCCGTGGCTGGCCCATGCCAGGTGACTCAGACTCCCGGGGATCAGGCTAAAGGGCTGTTTAATTGCAGTGGAGATGTTTGGGTTCCGGCTACAGCCTGAGCTTCGGGACCCTCCCACCTCGCAGGGTCCTAGAGACCAAACATCTACACCGCAATTAAACAGCCCCTTAGCCCAAGCCCCGTGAGCCTGAGTCAGAAGGCACATGCCAGGTGTGGGTTTCTAACTGCAGTGTAGACATATCCTCAGGTACTAACGTCCACTGCTGACACGGACTCCTTTTGAAGCCTTGGGCAAATTACTTAACCCCACTGTGGTTCATTTTCCCCACGGGGGGTGAATAAAATTGACCACGCCTCCGGGACAGGCTTCACCAATAAAAGCCAGATAAAAGCGGGTGTTAATCAGCAGAGCTCCACACCAGGCGAGGATCTGGCTCTTTGTGTTTGTGAAGCACTGGGAGATCTTTGGAGGGAAGGCTAACTAAATATATTTCGTCACCTTTAAATGTCCCCTATAAATCTCACTGAATGGCTCATTCAATGAATCAATCTACGTTTCTCCATACTAAGAATGTCAGTGTGGAAAATGTATGTTGCATCAGTATTCATGGGAGTCCTTTGAAATCTAATTCCAAACAAAATCCTTGGAAAATTCATACAAGGCAAGTGGCATAACTAGGTTTTGGTTTATTACAGTGAAGACTTTTGCTTCTGTGACTGCCTCTATTCAGACAGAATTTATAGGTCACCATCAGCCATTTATCTGGGGGCTTCCTTGGCTAAACTTTTTCTAATTGCACCTTTTGGCAAAGTAGCATGGGCTTGGGTAACAATGCTATGAACTTTCTCTAATCAGCAATTGATAGCAATCAAAGAACGGAAGGGTCTCATTTCCGGGGGGGCTGTGGAAGAGCAGAAGATCACTGGCTCAACAGGTTGTGTTCTTGGATGTTCAGCAAAGATGCAGGGAAGAAGGAAACAAACACGTGAAATACAGGCAGGGATTGTGGGGGCAAACGAAAGAATAAATTCTGCTCTGAGAGGCACGTACATCATTTGTTCCAGCCACAGAATCCCAGAGGCCATTCTGACCAGGGCCGGCTCCAGGCACCAGCCCACCAAGCTTGTGCTTGGGGCGGCACCTGGAGGGGGGCGGCACGGTGCGGCGCTCCGGCTCCGGGGAGAGCGGGGCCACAGCCGGGCTCGCCGCCCTCTCCCCGGCGCTCTGGGTGCCCTCCTCCCCGGCGCCCTCCCCCCGGCCGCTGGGGAGAGCGGAGCCCCGGCTCGGGCTCACCGCCCTCCTCCTGGGGCTCCGGCCGCCCTCCCCTGCCGCGCGGGGGGGGGCAGCGGCCGGAGGCTTTTTGCCTGGGGCGGCAAAAAAGCCAGAGCCAGCCCTGATTCTGACAGACTGGAATTTCCCTTTCTCCTTCTGCCACAGTCGGAGTGGTGCAAAGCAGCCTGCATAGATCTGAGGGTCAGGGTCTAAGGGGCTGAAATAGTTCATTACTAAAATCATCATAAAATATCTTGAGTCAGAACTGATTTAGACCTGTGTCAATGGGGAGGACATGAGCCATCTGATCTGAATTGATGGGATCCGGAGCAGCACGCCAGCATTGGCAAGGGATGGGCTAAGCAACCTAATTCCATCCCTAGCACCTATGAGTCACGGGGTACAGCACATAGCGCATCTCAGTCACAGGCAGCAAAGGAGCAGCTTTGGTTTTATGGTGCCCAGGAGTAAGAAATCTTTTGGAAGAAGAAGGCATTTGGCTCCCCGCGGGAGGAATCAGTTACCAACAGAACTAACAGCTAAGCCAGACAAAACATTTTTTGGCCCCTCTCCCAGGGTGGTTCCCCTGAGAATCTTTTTCAACCTTCGTAAGTGACCACCACAACTCCAGGTGTTCTTAACGACCACCGTACTTTATTCGATCCCTTCAGCAGGCCGCAGCCTGGGGCGCTATTACAGTACTCTTTATACAGTCAGTAGCTAGCTTCTCCCCACTTCCTTCTGGCCAAGGGTACAGCATTATTATTATTAGCAGCAGCCAGTCCTACCTACTCCTACCTCCCTTCAGGCTCCCTACTCTAATTTCTAGCACTGCCTTCCTCTCTGCTTATATAATCCCAGCTGCTGGGGTGGGGGGTGACTTCCACCCAATTAACCCCTCAGCTGTATCTCTGCTCAGTCAGTTGGTGCTCCTCCAACAGGTGAGATTGCACTGGCCATGAGTCTCCCCCTTCCTTTTTGCAGGTGCTTCACAAATAAAAGGCTAGTCCTCACCTGTGTAAAACTCCACATGAAAAACAAATGCAGCAGTAGCAAGTTGAGAAGCAACCCATTCCTAACACTCCTGCAGACCTGGACCAGTTCTCACACAGCAGATGATGCATCAATCACGCCACCTTAGAAGATGTTCCAGGCTATCAGCACTGGTCACACTTTAAAACGAATATCTATTAAATTTAACGTTGTCTTGTAGTTTGTGAAACAGAAGCATGGAAGGGCTTTTTCCCCAGAGGAGGGCCGGGTCTGTGAGTTCCCCACTGAACGCCAGGGATTCCCGGGGAAGGATCTCTACATTATTATGGCTGGAGTAGGAGAAAGTAACACATATTTTCCTCTAGTCTTTGCCCCGCAATAATACCATGGCCACGCAGCTTAGATTGTTGGATCTTTGGAGCAGGGGCTGTCTGGTACGTGGCTGTGCAACACGCTGCACAATGGGGACCCGATCCCAGAATAGCACTTCTTGTCACTACCATGGTGCAAATAGCAAATATTAATAGGACTTTGCAGTTGTCACCTGTGTGTATGAAGTAGCCACAGACTTCACAGCTATATGTGGGGAAATGCCTCAGGATCTTCATCTCTGAAAATTACAAGCCCTTCCCACCTTAGCTAAAGGAGAAGCTGTTTTAGCAGGAGCAGATCCCTAGTTGAACTCTAAAATCACCACTTAGGCACCCAGATACCCAGGTGAGATTAAATGTAGTTCTAGTATGAGATGTGACTAAGTATTATAATTAGCATGCTTATTACAGTAGTGTCTAAGAGCCAACAAAGAATGGCACCCTGTTAAGAACATAAGAACGGCCGTACTGGGTCAGACCAAAGGTCCATCTAGCCCAGTGTCCTGTCTACCGACAGTGGCCAATGCCAGGTGCCCCAGAGGGAGTGAACCTAACAGGTAATGATCAAGTGATCTCTCTCCTGCCATCCATCTCCACCCTCTGACAAACAGAGGCTAGGGACACCGTTTGTTGTGCTAGGCATCATACAAACAGAGTGTGGTAGATGATCCCTGCCCTGAGGAGTTTATAGTCTAAATAGAGCAATCAGACACAGGGGAGGGGGAAGGGGTGTAGTGCACACACAAAGCGAACAATGTGCTGGTAGCCAACAATTCCATGATGGTTTGGGGTGGGGTTAGTTAGGAGTGGATCAGATAACTGGAAAGAAAATGAAAGGTTGGGTGACGGGGGCAGGGTAGGGGAGAAGTGGGGCAGGTGTGGAGCGGAGAGATTGTGGGTGATGGTTGGAGCAAACACCCCATCAGCACAGGGCATGGAAAAACCAGTCAACACTGCAGAAAGTTCTCCGAATGGCTGAAGGTCCTCACTTTGGGTGCTGCTGCTCCTACCA
The DNA here is from genome assembly GCF_013100865.1 of Trachemys scripta elegans. NCBI lineage: Eukaryota > Metazoa > Chordata > Testudines > Emydidae > Trachemys > Trachemys scripta. The sequence continues at coordinate 7,834,348 of NC_048299.1, read as the reverse complement.
ACTGGAGCTTCTGACTGGGGCCTCTCTGTCATTTTTCGCCTAAGGCCACATGGCTGGGGAGGTAGGGCCCATCTGGGTACAAAACATGTAAAAACAGCACCTCTTTATTCATTTGATCAGCCCCCTCTTTGAGGCATGCAAATCTGAAAACAGGGCTCCTCCAAGTCCAGCCAGTAGTGTCTGTTTGCTTAGATGGCGGGGGTTCACACTGCTGAACAGTAGGAGACTGAGATGTTGCCAGAACATCTTGTTATTCAACAGTCACCAAGTCTAGTGACACAACAGGCCAGTGAGCTAATTCCAGTCTTTGTGGAACTGTGGTGTTCCAGGCCATTTGTTCTAACATCCTCATTTACTGACAAGCCAACGTGTTCCTGAGTTTCTTATTGATAAAACTGAAACCATTTAGAGCCCATTTGGAATAAAATTCTATCCACGCAGCCTCTCATTATATATATATATAATTTCATTTCTTTTCATACTAATTTTGAAATGTTTAGGTATCTTAAATGCTGTCATTTGAAAGATTTTCTTGACTGCATCCTGTTTAGCTCCATGGAACACATAGTTTTGTAAGGAACGTAGGGAAATGATAATTGTTATTTTATTAAAATTAGTTTCTAAAGGCCCAGAGTGAGAGCAGGGACCCCTTGTGGTAGACACTGTACAAATACATAAAAGACAGTGAGTGCCTCCAAGACCTTACAATCTAAGTAATAATCAACCCTAGCTCTTCAGCAGTAGATCGCAAAGCACTTTACAATGGAGGTCAGTGTCATTATTCCCATTTTGCAGGTGGGGAAACCGAGATGGTGAAGTAACTAGCCCAAGGTCAGCCAGCAGGCCAGTGGCAAGGCCAGAAATTGATCCCCGGTCTCCTGAGTCCCAGGCCAGTGCTTTATCCACGAGGTGACAAGGGGGGTGATCAGTCAGAAGCTCATTGGCAAAGCTGGGAATAGAAGCTGAATTCACGTGTCTTGTAGTTCCACAGCAGTGCACTATCCACTGTGCCACTCCGGCTCGCAAATGCCTTAATTTATGACCCTGCTTATTTCCCTCCAAATTGCAGTAGAAAAGGCTTGTTTGCTCATCTAGTCCATTTCCCAGGCAGTGCAGATGTAGGGGAGGGGCGGTGAAAGGTTGTTCCATATGGTGTATTTCTCAACAATTAGTCTAGCCTCATTCTAAGTGACTCAAGAACACTCTAGATGAATTAGTGGGATAAACCATTATTCCTCTGCACCTGCATGAATGAAATCTGGAGAGCTGACAATTAACCCAGCCAATACAGAGATGAATGGCGGTAGCCTGCGTCCTCACCAAGTGGATAACCAACTGGGTCCAGTCTTTGATAGAGCAAACTAATGATAAGCCTATTTCTACTACAAAGAGCAGACTTAATTGATTGATGGGCTGTATAAGTAGGGGATTGCCAGCAAATCGAGGGATGTGATCATTCCCTTCTATTCGACATTGGTGAGGTCCCATCTGGAGTACTGTGTCCAGTTTTGGGTCCCAAACTACAAGAAGGATGTGGAAAAATTGGAAAGACTCCAGCAGAGGGCAACAAAAATGATTAGGGGGCTGGAGCACATGACTTATGAGGAGAGGCTGAGGGACCTGGGATTATTTAGTCTGCAGAAGAGAAGAATGAGGGAGGATTTGACAGCTGCTTTCAACTACCTGAAAGGGGGTTCCAAAGAGGATGGCTCTAGACTGTTCTTAGTGGTACCAGATGACAGAACGAGGAGTAATGGTCTCAAGTTGCAGTAGGGGAAGTTTAGGTTGGATATTAGGAAAAACTTTCTCACTAGAAGGGTGGTGAAGCACTGGAATGGGTTACCCAGAGAGGTGGTGGAATCTCCTTCCTTAGAGGTTTTTAAGATCAGGCTTGACAAAGCCCTGGCTGGGATGATTTAGTTGGTGATTGGTCCTGCTTTGAGCAGGGGTTGGACTAGATGACCTCCTGAGGTCCCTTCCAACCCTGATATTCTATTCTATGGCATCCCTCCATCTAGGGTTGAACACACTGTGTGTCTGCATTTAGCACATTCACAGCCAAGACTCAAAACAGGATTGGATGTAGGCCAACGCAGCAAAATTCAGAGCCACATCCATACTTCACACCCCACGGAGGTCTGAGGTATGGGTTTAGCTCTTTGTAGGCAGAGGGTGCTGATGTGAACTTCGGAACCAAGTCTGAAATCAGAACTCCTCTCCGAAATTAGGCATGGGAGGATAGCCTGGGGGTTAGGACAGTCGCCTTTGAATTGGGAGACCTGCTTTCCAGTCCCTGCTCTATCCCAGACTTCCTGTGTGACCTTGGGCAAGTTACTTAGCCTGCCTGGGCCGGCGCTCCCCACTTGTAAAGTGGAGATGGAGTCCTGCTCTATCTCACAGGGGTGTTGTGAGACTAAAATGTACGAAAGATTGTGAGATGCTCAGATACTACAATATAATTGCCTTAGCTATCTAGATAGAAATAGCTGGCATTTGGACCAGATCCATCTCTAAGCAGAATATCAGGTGAGCTAATAAGGAGTCCTCAGGGGGCCAGCAGCATGCGTGTCACCAGGGAGTGGCTCTTGCCATATCTTGTTTGAGGCTCTGTCACCCTTCATTTAAACAGAGGGGTTCCAGCGGCAGCTGCCAGAAAATCCATGTCAGCAAGTCTTCCTTGCAGTCATGCTGGTGGGGGGAACTAGCGAGAAGGGGGAGGTGACCTGCAGTCTGCCAGTGTGTGACACTGACACCTGCTTATAGTGCCACATTTATGTCTAACTGATGCCGCCCTTTACTTCACCTCTGGCCCATTCGATTCTGTAAAATAATCCTAATAAATCCCGAGCAAAAGGCTGACCATTAGTTGGCCGTGTCCCTGTTTGTTAAAGTTGTGCCAACAAATGATCCATTAGCCCAATTAGTTATTTAGCAGCTCTGACAGGGCAAAGTTTTACAGTTTCCTTTTTGGGGGCGGGGGGGGGAAGGCTCGCACACTTTGTGGGTTTTATGCTAAACGCCCTCAGACACTGATATTTTCTAAAGCAACTTAGTACAAACTTTAGCTGAACAAATAGTTATTGTCAGACAATGGGACCCTCAAGGCACAGAACCCTGGGTCAAGTATTTGCACCTGCAGCCTGAAAGATAACAACAGATGTCTACCAAGTTGCACAAAGAGTAGCAGGCATAATTAGGATTAATTAGGGCATGAATGGCCATATAGTATTTTGATGAGATCGTTGCTATGTATTAGAATTTGTTCATTATTTCAGATTGGATTAAACTCAGACAGGGTCTCAACAGGCCTAGGCATTATTAATATTACCATTAATTAGCATGATTATTATTTGTATTACCAAAGCACTTAGAAGCCTTAAGTATGGACCATTGTGTCAGGTGCTGTACAAACATAAAACAAACAAAAAAGCAGTCCCTGCTCCAAAGAGCTTACGTCTCTTAAATCCCCAACATAGGGTATAAGTGGTGTATTGGTCTTGTATATGTATATGGAGAGAGATGTTTTTGTGGACCTAAAGAAAGTTCCTCATACACTGGGTGTTTATTATTTTAGGAATAGGGAGAGACTCTGCTAAAAGAAACAATAATCATGCTGACTCATCCCTGTCAGTATTTTCAACCAAACATGTTCAAAAATCCTAAAATTGGATTTAAAAAATCTTGTGATTTAAAGAAATTGGGATTCTTTTTCTTTGCCTTCTGTTTTTTGTGCCTTGAGGGTGCACTCAGGTCACATTTTCAAACTTTTCTCCACCACTATACGAGCTAGACACTTCATTTTTATCAAAAGCAGAGATTTTGAAAGCTGAAAATCTTGATTCGCGCAACTGGGGGTTTAAGAAAATCACTAAATATTGTGAGACTCACAATACAATTGTGAGAGTTGGCTCTACTGTTCAGGATCTGGCCGTGATTTGGAAAAATAGAAGAGACAAATATCAGAAACCTCCTGCTGTTTTTCCTCCCTTTATGTCATATTTGTAAAAATAGCTTATTGTGTGGGTCAAGTCACATTTGTTTCCCCAACACAGTCTCCTTGGAAGAAATGAGTGTTTCACCACATGCTCCATCACTCCAACAACTCAGGGCAAAATAAATAAATATGGCCGATAAATGTTTGTAACCTTTGGAAATCACGTAAGAAATGGACTGCAATGGTTGCAATTTAAATGCTGTTATAGCAGAGACACGGCATAGTTTACAATATACTCGACATTTTTCGATTCAAAAAGCAAAGTCTATAAATAACCTCATACACACAAATGGAGCAGAGAAACAGTCGAGCTGGGGCATTACAATTGATAAAACAGAATCTTAACTTGCAACAAGAGGTAGCCTTTAAAGGTAAAAGTGGAATCTCATTTAAAGTGTGGGGAAAAAATCGAAGGCCAATAAAATTTAACTAACACCAGCACGTGATTATTTCAAGATCCAGCTGCTATTCCTTGCCCGCTCTCTTCTGATATCCTTGCAAACCTGCATTAAATACAACACCATTTTAAAAAACAATTAGGTTAAATGGTGTAGGAAATAAAATAAAGAATAAAGCATAAAGAATCATAGGACTGGAAGGGACTTCGAGAGGTCATCTAGTCCAGTCCCTGCACTCATGGCAGGACTAAGTATTATCTAGACCATCCCTGACAGAGAAACTGCAATGAGTACTATTACTAATGTATCATGTATAAAGTATGGCTCATTTGTCAGATTCGATGCCCAAATCCCATTGACTTTCTAGTCTATTCCTCCCTCTGACACTGGCCTACAAAGCCCAGACAAAGCAACTATCCAAGGGCACCCGGCAAGAGTGTAAGAGCTAAAAATACAATCCATGGCTCCTGAGTCCCAGCTCAGGGTCCTATCCTGTGAACCACACGGCCTTCCTATTCAAAACTAGACTGGAGTAAAATCTAGAACAGGTACTGTAGGGAACAATCCTGCATTGACTGGAGTATGGACTTAGCTGACCTAATAACTCATTTCTGTCTATAATATCTATGGATTTGATCTGAAGCCAACTGAATGACTGAAAGAAAAATAAAGGTAAAATCTTCCTTCAGATGTGTGCTTCTCCCCTCTTCACATCTATATGGCTCTTTTGTTAATCGGTAGAGGTCAGAGTTAGATGATACCAAGGGGGAATAATATCTTCCTAAAGAGGGTGGCCTTAACTGATTATTTCCAGCTTTTAAATGACAGGTTTTTTTTCCCTCTTCTATTTGCTCCGTTCCACGTCTGTATGTTGGTGTGTTTGATTTGGTTTGTTTGCCTTGATATCTGCATGAGTCACTCTACTTAATTCTGGTGTACTGTTACCTCGTTTTATCTCTTGCTGAAAGTCCGGGTTGGGATACTTTGGACTAAAGACGCTGCATGCAAACCAAACTTACTGCACCCAGCGCAGCTGTGGCAAGTTTAGCATGTGCAGCTGATTTAGAAAACGTTTCTTGTTAAAAATGAAACGTATGCATGAGAGTGGAGAGCAGAGGAGCTGTCTGTCAAAGGATGTAGATGCTATTAGCTGCAATATAGTATTATTCATTCAATGCAGTGAAGTGCTGGGCCAATCTCAAGACACACATAAGAGACAGCCCCTGCTCCAGCAACCAGCCACCTGTTATGATTAAGTGACTCAATGTATCAACAGCTAGCAGAATGTTGGGCCTTCTACATAGGGGTCAGTGCTAAAAGTGACTGAAGTCTTCTACCCCTTCCTGGATTTACCAGACCAAATTCTTCTCTCACATGCAACCCCAGTGAAATCAATGTGTTTTCAGGCACAGAATCATAGAATATCAGGGTTGAAAAGGACCTCAGGAGGTCATCTAGTCCAACCCCCTGCTCAAAGCAGGACCAATCCCCAACTAAGACATGTCACTGAGAGCAGAATTTGGCTTGAACTCTGCTTCAGCTGAGACATTACATGGCAGTTCAGTGAGCCATGAGAGATTGTGCTCTAGGGAGGGACCATAAAATTGGTCTGGAAATTATTTGGAATAGCCTCTGTCCAAAGATTTCTGATACTCCTTGCTTCCAGATGGGCTGGACATAGCATGAGATCATCTTCAACTTATGCTATTTTGGCAATCTTATTTTCAGTGCATCCTCAAATAGGTGAGGCAGTGAACGGAGAGTGAGGACCTTTGGGTTCTATTCCTGGGTGTGCCACTAAACCTCTCTTTCACTTCTGGGTTTCTGTTTTCCTTTCCAGCCTTTGTCTATATTGGCTTTAAACTCTTTGGGGTACGGATGGTCTCTTGCTATGTGTTTGTACAGCACCTAGCACCATGCAGCCCTGATCTTGGTTAGGACCTCAAGGTGTTACTGCAATTCAAATAAAAAATAATAATAATTAATAATTAAGGTAATACATGCAGTTGACATATCAACCAGCCTTGGCCACATTTAAAAAAAAAATATATCAAAGTCCATTCATGGTTTCGTTCACATATAGGTCACTACTGTGTGCCATAAGTCGAACCATATTTAGGACAACTGGAGACAGAGTCCATGTCATTGAACCTGATTTCCTTCTTCACCTTGTTTCCTCTAGGTTTCTAGATTCGATTCGGGCACTTGTCCCAAATACTAATTGTACCAGCTGTGGTGGATTTTTGAAGGAAGGAACGTTTCGTTACAAAACTGTTTCATTGCTGAAGGTAAACAGAACTGTTGACATGTTCATATTAGCTGACATTAAACAAAGGCAGATGCTTCCGGGCAATCCTTGTGGCAAGTGCCAATAAAAGAAGGAACTTACAGGGCCGGGTTAAGTCAGCAAACGTAACCCTGGTTTAATCTTGTCCTTTGCAACAGGTGCGGGGGAGGGGTAAATGAAGACGGTGTAAGAAGATTTTTTAAAAAGACCAAACCAGTCTGAATCCACAGAACTAAGCCTTAAGGCTGAGCCTCCATGAGCAGAAACAGTTTTAAAGCATATAAAGGAAAAAAAAGAGGCAGGAGAAATGCTGGCAGATTCCAGAGCCCACAGAGCAGCCTCTGGGTCAGAAAGTTTCTTAACAGACTCCAGTACCATCAGTCTGCAGAACAAGTTAAAAGTGGCTCTACAAGGCTGGAAATGCTGAACTGAACTCTCCCTAACACATAAAAGGATGGTGGGTGAGAGCAACAAATTCTAAACATTATTTGTAACCTGCACTTGTAGTGAAGTCGAGACACACCGGTGCGGCGCCTCCTTCTGGTCGTCTCGGGACTCAGCTCTCCAACATACAGAGCACCTCCAACTGGCCGGTGTCTCACCTGCCTCAGGCCCCCCATGTCCCTCCCGGACCCCGGTGCCCCTTTCCTCAGGGTTCTGCCCCCAGCAGTACCCCCTTACTTTGGGTTTCCCCTCCCAGGGGAACCCCCACCCTTCTGTCCCCACCTTGCCTCAGTGGCTACTGCCAGTTGCCATCTAGCCCCCTTTCACTGGGGCAAACTGCAGTCCGTAATGGCCACTCATCATCGGCAAGGGGGTTTGCACCAACTGCCTCTGCCTAACCTCGGACTGCACCTCTGCAGCCCCAGTACCTTCTTGAGGCCTTGCACAAGGCCTGCAGCCTGGGGAGTTGCCAGGCTGGAGCTCCTCAGCTCGTCTTGCCTTCCCCCAGCACTGCTCTACCTCTGGTACCCTGCTCCCAGGCAGCTAGGTCCTTAAGAAGACAAGAATATAAGAACGGCCATACTGGGTCAGACCAAAGATCCATCCAGCCCAGTATCCTGTCTACCGACAGTGACCAATGCCAGGTGCCCCAAATGGAATGAACCTAACAGGCAATGATCAAGTCATCTCTCTCCTGCCATCCATCTCCACCCTCTGACAAACAGAGGCTAGGGACACCATTCCTTACCCATCCTGGCTAACAGCCATTAATGGACTTAACCTCCATGAATTTATCTAGTTCTCTTTCAAACCCTGTTATAATCCTAGCTTTCGCAACCTCTTCAGGCAAGGAGTTCCACAGGTTGACTGTGCGCTGTGTGAAGAAGAACTTCCTTTTATTTGGTTTAAACCTGCTGCCCATTAATTTCATTTGGTGGCCCCTAGTCCTTATATTATGGGAACAAGTAAATAACTTTTCCTTATTCGCTTTCTCCACACCACTCATGATTTTATATACCTCTATCATATCCCCCCATAATCTCCTCTTTTCCAAGCTGAAAAGTCCTAGCCTCTTTAATCTCTCCTCATATGGGACCCATTCCAAACCCCTAATCATTTTAGTTGCCCTTCTCTGAACCTTTTCTAATGCCAGTATGCCTTTTTTGCAGTGAGCACACCACATCTGTATGCAGTATTCAAGTTGTGGGCATACCATGGATTTATATAAGGGCAATAAGATATTCTCCATCTTATTCTCTATCCCTTTTTGTATGATTCCTAACATCCTGTTTGCTTTTTTGACTGCCGCTGCACACTGCGTAGACGTCTTCAGAGAACTATCCACGATGACTCCAAGATCTCTTTCCTGATTAATTGTAGCTAAATTAGCCCCCATCATATTGTATATGTAATTGGGGTTATTTTTTCCAATGTGCATTACTTTACATTTATCCACATTAAATTTCATTTGCCATTTTGTTGCCCAATCACTTGGTTTTGTGAGATCTTTTTGAAGTTCTTCACAGTCTGCTTTGGTCTTAACTATCTTGAGCAGTTTAATATCATCTGCAAACTTTGCCACCTCACTGTTTACCCCTTTCTCTAGATCATTTATAAATAAGTTGAATAGGATTGGTCCTAGGACTGACCCTTGGGGAACACCACTAGTTACCCCTCTCCATTCTGAACATTTACCATTAATTCCTATCCTTTGTTCCCTGTCTTTTAACCAGTTCTCAATCCATGAAAGGATCTTACCTCTGATCCCACGATAACTTAATTTATGTAAGAGCCTTTGGTGAGGGACCTTGTCAAAGGCTTTCTGAAAATCTAAGTACACTATGTCCACTGGATCCCCCTTGTCCACATGTTTGTTGACCCCTTCAAAGAACTCTAATAGATTAGTAAGACATGATTTCCCTTTACAGAAACCATGTTGACTTTTGCCCAACAATTTATGGTCCTCTCTCCACCGCTAGAGAGAGACTGACCTAGCTCCTCTCTGAGCCCTTATAACAGGGCCAGGTGTGGCCTGATTGCGCCGTGGCCCCAGCTGTGGCTGCTTCCTCAATCAGCCTGGCCTTTTCTCTCAGGAGTGGAGTAACTGCCCTGCTACAGCACTATTATGGGTTGGCGGACGAAGTGTGGTGGCAGCCATCTTGTGAAGGGATGGAAAGGGAGGAAATGGTGTGCCAGCCATCTTGAGAGGGGCCAGACAAGCAGGGAAGAAGTGTGGTGGTGGCCATTTGGTGAGGAGACTATCCAGCAAGGAGGAGGCAACCCCAGGTCATTGATGGGTTAACATCTAATAGAAGCTAGATGTCTGGAAAAAGAAGAAAATCTTCCCACATAGAGACCTTCCCGCCATGAAAAAAAGTTCCTCCAGCAGATAAACTATGGAGGCAGAAAGAAAAGCACTGATCACTGAGGCTGAGCTGAGCGATCTGCTAGCAGAAACTAAGGCCTTGGCTACACTTACCAGCTAGTTCGACGGCTGGAAATCGAAGTTCTGGGTTCGACTTATCGCGTCTAGTCTGGACGCGATAAGTCGAACCCGGAAGTGCTTGCCGTCGACTGCGGTACTCCAGCTCGGCGAGAGGAGTACCGCGGAGTCGACGGGGGAGCCTGCCTGCCGCGTGTGGACCAAGGTAAGTTCGAACTAAGGTACTTCGACTTCAGCTACGTTATTCACGTAGCTGAAGTTGCGTACCTTAGTTCGAATTGGGGGGGGGTAGTGTAGACCAAGCCTAAGAAGATGATTAAGGAGAATGAAAGAAGAGCTCCAGGCCAACATAAAGGACATCAAAAGTGAAATTAGTGAGATTGATAAGAAAACAACAAAGGTGGCAACTGCATCAAATGAGCAATCAAATAGTATTACCTATCTTGGTGAAAGACTCCAAAGAACTGGAAAAAAAGAGAAGGAGAGAGAGGATTAAAACTGGAGGACCATGGAGAACAGGGAATGTAGAAACAATCTAAGAGCTAAAGGTATTCCAGAGGACACAGAAGAAAGAAATCTTTTCCAACCTATGGGCAGCAAGGAATGCATTCATTCTAAGATTGCCCTTTTACTGCATAAACTATAGACTGAGAGATGGGATTGTCCATTTACAGCAAAAGATCCTGAAATCAATGAGGAAGAGATGTGAACCACTGATTTTCAACCAAGCCATAAAAATCTCCCCAGATCTGGAAAACTCAACCCTTAGTAAATGATGGGAACTGCACTGAGTAACCACACTTCTCAGACAAGGCAAATGTAAAATACGAATATGGTTTCCCATTTATACTGTCCTTCAAATGGAAAGACAGATATGTGTCTATCTCATACCCAATGGAAAGATATCAGATTGGTCTGATACGATCTACCTTTTGTAAAACCATTTTGTATTTTATCCCAGTTACTGTTTACCTCTATGTCCTTAACTACTTTCTCTTTCAAAATTTGCTCAAAGACCTTGCGTATCATTAAGGTCAAACTAATGGGCCTGTAGTTTCCCAAATCACATTTTTTCCCCTTTCTTAAATATAGGTACTATATTTGCAATTCTCCAGTCATAGAATAGGACCCCTGAATTTATGGATTCATAAAAATTCTTGCAATTGGGCTTGCAATTTCATGTGCCAGTATCTTTAATATTCATGGATAGAGATTATCTAGCCCCCCCCCCCCCCCCGATTTGGTCCAATTAAGTTGTTTGAATTTGGCTTCCACATCAGATGAGGTAATTTCTATTTCCATTTCCTCGTTCCCATTAGCCACCCTCCCACTGTCCCCAAGCTCCTCATCACCCTTATTAAAACCCCATCCTAAGTGCTTAGTGATCCCATTTCTTCTCTCCTTGTTTTCTTTTTATTTATATGGCTAAAGAACCTTTTACTATTGGTTTAAATTTCCTTTGCCAGATCTAGCACTGCTTGGCTTTTGGCAGTTCCCACTTCTCCCCTGCACTTTCTGGCCCCAAGAGGTTGCTTAGGGGCCAGACATGGCGGATGCTTTTGGGAGCAGCGTGGAGCCAGGACAGGCTGGGAGCCTGCCTTAGCCCTGCTGCACTGCTGACTGGGAGCCACCTGAGGTAAGCGCCACCCGGCCAGAGCCTGCACCCCGAATCCCCTGCCCCAGGTCAGAACCCCCTCCCGCACTCTTCCTCCCAGATCCTGCACCCCAACCCCCGCCTCAGCTCTGAGCCCCCTCCTGCACCCAAATTCCCTCCCGGACCCTGCACTCCGAACCTCCTCCTGCACCCCAACCCCCTGCCCCAGCCCTGAGCCCCCTCCCGCACTCCAAACCCCTTGGTCCCAGCCTGGAGCCCCCTCCTGTACCCCAAACCCCTAGCCCCACCCCAGAGCCCGCACCCCCAGCCAAAGCCCGGAGCTCCCTCCCGCACCCTGAACCCCTCATTTCTGGCCCCACCCCAGAGCCTAGGGGAAGCATTGAGCCTCCGTGCCCCCGCCCCCCTCCTTCCCGCAGGGTTGTGTGTGGCTCATGACTGATTTTTTTTCTCTGGGTCAATGGCACCTGATAGAAAAAAGGTTCCCCACCCCTGATCTAGAGCAAGATACAATGATACTTGCTCACTTTTGTTAGGCACTTGTCTTTATTATGATTATTATGAATTTGATAAGAGAATGCAATGCTTTTGGTTTCTGTGGCTTTGTGTATACTTGTTACCGGGACTTAATTTGGTTAACTTCACAAACCCTAGCTCCCAAATCTTTTGCTGCAAAGAAAAACTCAGTTAAAACCATAGAGTTCAACCTGGTTCTGCATTGAAAGCACCTGTAACCACAAGCTTTCATACTCCACTACACATCAGCCATAGATACCCTGGGGTCCAGGGAGCAGAGTAGTGGCATGTGGGAAAAACTTGATTGGACTGGAGCAAGTGAAAAGTTTGCAAACTTTAGGTTGCACCATTTTCTTTGCCCACTTATTAATCCCTTGGCAAAATTTTTTTTTTCCTAATAAGATTTCAGGGGACTTCACACTAAGGGTAGGTCTACACTTACCTCTGGGTCCAGCGGTAAGCAATCGATCTTCTGGGATCGATCCCGGAAGTGCTTGCCGTCGACACCGGTACTCCAGCTCGGCGAGAGGAGTACACGGCATCGACGGGGGAGCCTGCCTGCTGCGTCTGGACTCGCGGTAAGTTCGAACTAAGGTACTTCAAATTCAGCTACATTATTAACGTAGCTGAATTTGCGTACCTTAGTTGGAAGTGGGGGGTTAGTGTGGACCAGGCCTTAGAGATAGACTCTGCTCTCCCAAGATAATAGTGTGAACTCAAAGGTACTACTTGTATACCTGTGCACCATAGATATTTTTAACACCTGATGCATGCCCAGATACATGGGAGGATAATGCAGCTAGTAGGGCTTGGAGCGCGAATATTTGTTTTGCTAGCGTGTGCTGTTTCATTATCTTTGAGGGAGAAGAGGATCAGAGACGACACATTCTTCATGATGACTTAATTTTCTGGAATTGACATTCCTGTGTATGTTCACCTTCACGAAGACACTCACACAATACACCCGATTTAATCCGCATTCCAAGAGCACTTTGTTGGCATCTTTGATTACTTGCTGTAACTTTAACATCTTTTCTGGCTCCCTCTTTCTCTCTCCATAATGGAAAACAAGAAGCAAAGTTGTTTCCCTCCCAAAAAAGCTTTTTACATTAAGTTGGGGTTTTTTTTTAGTCTTTTCAATGCAACCAATGGAGAAATAATGTGTAGAGTTATTGTGGAGAACGTTTTCTTCCATGGCTTAGCAAACTGATTAGTGTCGGGAAACATACTGAGAATCATCCACTCTAAGAATGAATGAATAGCATACTTAGTCCTTTTAAATGACATACCTTGGGCAGTCTAGAAGCCCATTTATGCTAGTCTACAGCTGTGTGTAAGTGTTGACTGCTATAAATTCTGCATTGTGAGCTCTTTTTGCTCATGTCTTGCTGTCTTTTGGCTCATCAGCTGCGAAGTAAATTGATTTTACCTTAAATATAGTTTTAGAAACATTTTAATGCCTCTTAAATTATGCCTATTGGGCACAGCCACAGATGTTCTTATGTCAGATAAGTGCCTGCAAAGTCTGTTGTTAATTACACTAAGAAAAAAATAGTATTAATAAGAAAGACCTCGAGTTCTACAAATCTATTTCAGAAAGAACATAGGGTTGTGGAAAAGCATTTTTATAATCACTCAAATTTCCTGTGCACTGAAATAGACAAAGATTTTGAAATCCTATGGCTCGATGATTCCTTGCATGATTTGTCCCAAACGTTCTAGGGACGTTCTCCCTTGTAAGGAGATGGGCCAACATTAGGTTTGATGCCCATTGGTTTCATTTTGCAAATGTTGGGAGAAGTTCACCCTCTGTAGAGGGATAAAAACTGGGCTTGAAGGGTGAAATTCAACTTTGTGTTGAGGCCCTATTTTTAGGGTTTAAATGGAATTTCAGGGTGTACAGATCCTGTGTTGGTTCACTGAGCAGGGGTAAATTTCAGGTGCAATGAGAAGCTAGTTTCAACCTTTACTAGCGAGGGACAACTCATCCCTCCAGAAGAACTCATACCTGGAGTTGGGCACATTTTTCATCTGAAACTGTATTTTCTTTTTTGGCCAAAAAAGGCAAATTTGGGGTCGACCCAAAATGTTTAGTGAATTTGTGTTCAGTTTGGCAAATTGTTTTGGACAAAAAAAAAATTCCCAAAAAGTAAAAATGTTTTATTTACACATTTTCTAGATGAAACATTTGACTTTTTCATTTGAATTAGTTGTTTCTTTACAAAGGTATTTAATTTTTTTTTAAATGTAGAAACTCAAAAAGGAAACTAAATATTTTGTTTTATTTTGAATTAAATGTTTCATGGAACCCCAAACCAATTTTTTTTGTTAATTTATTTTTCATTTCACCAAAAACTTAAACCTGATTCTCAATTCAAATGATTCTCTCCCCCCCCCCCCCCCCTGCCCCCCCCCCGCCCCCGGTACAGCTAGCACAATGAAAAACCAGTTATTTGCACCATGCTACTCATAACAGATGTGAACATTTAATATCAATTGAAAATAAATGATTTCCCATTGACTGTCAATTGAAAAACTCTGTTTCCCTCACCACACACTCCTTAGCATCAGCTAAGCCCACAGGGGTAACCAGTGTCATGAAATCTACTTTCCATTAACCTTGCATCTCTATCAAGAACCACGGACAACCAGAAAGCTAGGAGAGAGAACCTGACACTTGCAGACAAGCTGATCAAGCAAATAACAAAATCTGGCTACAAGTAAATGAAAATCTGTTTCATGGCTTTTTGTATGTTTTTGTAAGATAGGCAATGAGGGGTCCTCAAAGCCGCTGTAACTCAAAACAAATGGTGGGACCGTACTATACATACATACTCCAACAGGAAAGCGCAATTGGGATAGGCAGAGGTACATGTGGCATTCTGGGGATTAAACTTGCAAAGTGTTAATGTGGTCATGTGGCAGGTTTTGCAGGATTTATAATCCATTCATCCAGCCCATACTTCTTTAACTTGCTGGCAAGAATACTGTGGGAGACCGTATCAAAAGCTTTGCTCACGTCAAGGAATAACACATCCACAGCTTTCCCCTCATCCACAGAGCCAGTTATCTCATCAGAGAAGGCAATTAGGTTAGTCGGGCATGACTTGCCTTGGTGAATCCATGCTGACTGTTCCTGATCATCACCTTCCTCTCCTCTAAGTGCTTCAGAATTGATTTCTTGAGGACCTGCTCCATGATTTTTCCAGGGATTGAGGTAAGGCTGACTGGATCCTCCTTCTTCCCTTTTTTAAAGATGGGCACTACATTAGCCTTTTTCCAGTCATCCAGGACTTCCCCAAATCATCATGAGTTTTCAAAGATAATGGCCAATGGCTCTGTAATCAAATCCGCCAACTCTTTTAGCACCCTCGGATGCAGTGCATCCGGCCCCATGGATTTGTGCTCGTCCAGCTTTTCTAAATAGTCCCGAACCACTTCTTTCTCCACAGAGGGCTGGTCACCTCCTTCCCATGCTGTGCTGCTCAGTGCAGTAGTCTGGGAGCTGACCTTGTTCGTAAAGACAGAGGCAAAAAAAGCACAGAGTACATTAGCTTTTTCCATATCCTCTGTCACTAGGTTGCCTCCCTCATTCAGTAAGGGGCCCACACTTTCCTTGACCTTCTCCTTATTGCTAACATACCTGTAGAAACCCTTCTTGTTACTCTTAACATCTCTTGCTAGCTGCAACTCCAGGTGTGATTTGGCCTTCCTGATTTCACTCCTGCATGCCTGAGCAATATTTTTATACTCCTCCCTGGTCATTTGTCCAATCTTCCACTTCTTGTAAGCTTCTTTTTTGTGTTTAAGATCAGCAAGGATTTCATTGGTAAGCCAAGCTGGTCACCTGCCATATTTACTATTCTTTCTACACATCAGGATGTTTATTTCCTGCAACCTCAATAAGGATTCTTTAAAATGCAGCCAGCTTTCCTGGACTCCTTTTCCCCTCATGTTATTCTCCCAGGGGATCTTGCCCATCAGTTTCCTGAGGGAGTCAAAGTCTGCTTGTCTGAAGTCCAGAGTCCATATTCGGCTGCTCTCCTTTCTTTCTTTTGTCAGGACACTGAAGTCAACCATCTCATGGTCACTGCCTCCCAGGTTCCCATCCACTTTTGCGTCCCCTACTAATTCTTCCCTGTTTGTGAGCAGCAGGTCAAGAAGAGCTCTGCCCCTAGTTGGTTCCTCCAGCACTTGCACCAGGAAATTGTCCCCTACACTTTCCAAAAACTTCCTGGGTTGTCTGTGCACTGCTGTATTGCTTTCCCAGCAGATATCAGGGTGATTGAAGTCCCCCATGAGAACCAGGGCCTGCGATCTAGTAACTTCTGCTAGTGGCCAGAAGAAAGCCTCATCCACCTCATCCCACTGGTCTGGTGGTCTATAGCAGACTCCCACCACGACATCACCCTTGTTGCTCACACTTCTCAACTTTATCCAGAGACTCTCAGGCTTTTCTGCAGTTTCATACCGGAGCTCTGAGCAGTCATACTCCTCTCTTACATACAGTGCAACTCCTCCACCTTTTCTGCTCTGCCTGTCCTTCCTGAACAGTTTATATCCATCCATGTCAGTACTCCAGTCATGTGAGTTATCCCACCAAGGGTACGTCTATACCCAGCCGCTAGTTCGGCGGCTGGCAATCGAACTTCTGGGTTCGACTTATCGTGTCTTGTCTGGACGCGATAAGTCGAACCCGGAAGTGCTCGCCGTCGACTGCGGTACTCCAGCTCGGCGAGAGGAGTACCGCGGAGTCGACGGGGGAGCCTGCCTGCCGCGTGTGGACCGAGGTAAGTTCGAACTAAGGTACTTCGAACTTCAGCTACGTTATTCGCGTAGCTGAAGTTGCGTACCTTAGTTCGATTTGGGGGTTTAGTGTAGACCAAGCCCAAGTCTCTGTTATTCCAGTCACATCATAGTTCCTTGACTGTGCCAGGACTTCCAGTTCTCCCTGCTTGTTTCCCAGGCTTCTTGCATATGTGTATAGGCATTTAAGATAACTCGCTGATCGTCCTGCTTTCTCAGTATGAGACAGGAGTCCTCCCCTCTTGTGCTCTCCTGCTCATGCTTCCTCCTGATATCCCACTTCCCAACTTACCTCAGGGCTTTGGTCTCCTTTCCCTGGTGAACCTAGTTTAAAGCCCTCCTCACTAAGTTAGCCAGCCTGCTTGCGAAGATGCTCTTCCCTCTCTAGGGACCTAGGCCAGTGGTTTTCAGCCTGTTTATCATTGTGTGTCGCATATGTGGCCCACAATGTGTTATGTGGGCCACAGATTGAGAGCCGCAGTGCTCCCCCCAAACCACCCACAGTCCCCTGTGCCCAGCACCCCTGCCCAAAGCAATGCCAGGAACGGAGTCCTAGGCGCGGCCTGGGCAGCTGGACCGCAGGACCCCATCATGCGGGGCTGCGAAGGAGCCGGCAGCTGGACCTGGACCCCGCCATGCCAGGCTGGGCACCAGCCAGCAGCTGAAGTCAGACCCTGCCGCACGTGGCTGGGCAGCAGCCAGATCTGGACACCGAGTGCCGGCGCGCAGGGATGGGCAGCCAGGACCTCCGGCACTGGACCAGAAGCGGAGCACTTGGCGTGGGCCAACAGCCAGGACCTGAGAAGGGGGGCCAGGAGTGGAGCCCCACCTAAAACCTGGGAGTTCTGTAGCCCCCCCAAACCTCTAGCTCCCAGTGTTCCCCACCCCCTCACTGCCCAGAGCCCTGCCCCAAACCGACCCACATACCCACACTCCCCTTGTCCCCCTATTGCACTCACCAGCCCCCTACTGGCAGGAGCACTTGTGCAGGCTGCAAGATGCTGTCTCCCCCTCAGCCAGCTCCGCCCCCTGCCAGACCAGAAAGGCAAATTTTGAATTTTTTTTAGCACACAGTTGGACTGCAGCTGTGTGCTAATTGGGCCGCACGCAGCCTGCAGGTTGATAACTGCTGACCGAGGCCTTCAAGTCAGTGGGAATTGGATGCTTTGCATACCCCACCTTTTCAACCTACTAAACCACAAAAAAAAATAAAAATAAAGGTGGCTTCATTGAGGAGCAAATTAAACTAATTAAACTCAAGCGAGCTAAGATTTGGCTCACAATTTTACATTTCTGATTAAATGGTTAGCCCAATGCTAACCGGCAGTCCTCCAGTTTCCTGCAGGTAATGAGTTCTGTTACAACTTGGATAAGTCTTCCTCTTGCATGCGATGTGTATGTTACCACAAAACCACTCCAGAGAGGTGTTATTTCTCTACACAGACTGCATTTTTACATGACGAATTACCATGCTTGAATATAATCCCGACATGGCTCTCAGAAAGAGAAAGAGTCATAACCCTAGTAAATTACAATTTTTCAGTCTCTACAGCCTTGCACTTGGTCATTTACATTTGTCCCAAGCAGGTGTAAAATGCTACCATGCTTTATGCTTCACGTTAGTAAAGCTTTGATATTGTCTCGCATGACCTTCTCATTAACAAACTAGGGAAATGCTACCTAGATGGAGCTACTATAAGGTGGGTGCATAACTGGTTGGAAAACCTTTCCCAGCGAGTAGTTACCAATGGCTCACAGTTATGCTGGAAGGGCATAACGAGTGGGGTCCCACAGAGATTGGTTCTGGGTCCAGTTCTGTTCAATATCGTCATCAATGATTTAGATAATGGTATAGAGAGTACACTGATAAAGCTTGAGGAAGATACCAGGCTTGGAGGGGTTGCAAGTGCTTTGGAGGATAGGATTAAAATTCAAAATGATCTGGACAAACTGGAGAAATGGTCTGAAGTAAATAGGATGAAATTCAATAAGATAAATGCAAAGTACTCCACTTAGGAAGGAACAATCAGTTTCTCACATGCAAAATGGGAAATGACTGCCTAGGAAGGAGTACTGCGGAAAGGGATCTGGGGGTCATAGTGGATCACAAGCTAAATATGAGTCAACAGTGTAACATTGTTGCAAAAAAAGCAAATATCATTCTGGGATGTATTAGCAGAAGTGTTGTAAGCAAGACATGAGAAGTAATTCTTCTGCTCTACTCTGCACTGATTAGGCCTCAACTGGAGTATTGTGTCCATTTCTGGGCGCCACATTTCAGGAAATATGTGGACAAACTGGATAAAGTCCAGAGAAGAGCAACAAAAATGATTCAAGATCTAGAAAACATGACCTATGAGGGAAGATTGAAGAAATTGGGTTTGTTTAGTCTGGAAATGAGAAGACTGAGCGGGGACATGATAACAGTTTTCAAGTACATCAAAGGTTGTTACAAGGAAGAAGGAGAAGAATTGTTCTTCTTAACCTCTGAGGATAGGACAAGAAGCAATGGGCTTGAATTGCAGCAAAGGAGGTCTAGGTTGGACATTAGGAAAAACTACCTGTCAGGGTGGTTAAGCACTGGAATAAATTGCCTAGGGAGGTTATGGAATCTCCATCATTGGGGATTTTTAAGAGCAGGTTGGGCAAACACCTGTCATGGAAGGTCTAGATAATACTTAGTCCTGTCATGAGTGCAAGGGGCTCAACTAGATGACCTCTCGAGGTCCCTTCCAGTCCAATGATTCTATGATTCTGTGCTCACTTTGCACAGACAAAAAGATGGCACAAGATACAGCAAAGTGAATATTTAGGCTCAGTGGGCCTGACACCCAGCTTCTACGAATCATCAGAGTTTTTTGACATCATTGGAACTACGATTTACATCAGTTAGGATTCAGCCCAATATATGCAGTCAATTGTGTTTAGAACACGGGTAACTTATAGTGTCTTTCCTGTACTTTGACTAAGTCTTTCTACTGCCCATTGCAAATATGTAGCAACATCATGATCTTACTTCTTTTTGTCCTCCTACTAGTGATTAATGTCACCATGGTTAAGGTCAGCATTGTGATTCAGCTGCTTTGTATTAAAATACTTCCTGTTGTCTTTGAGTGACAAAAATGAAATTTTTTAGCAGATGAAAAAGGGAAATCAGACACATAAAAAGAGCCACCACCTGAAACACTGCAAGTTCCTACCAGAGCAGACAATTTCAAAGGAGTACTAAGCTCAGTTCTTCCAGACGTTGTTTTCTTATTATGAGGTTCAGCTTCACGAAAGAAAATCCCCAGGCAGAAATATCAAAATCCTCACACGCCATTGCGTCAGTTAGTTGTTTGGGCTTTTGTTGTTTCCATTCTCACAAATTAAACCTGTTCCCACAGTTCACACAAATCATCATTATCTCTATTGCTCTGAGAATGCTAGTTGTTTAAGAATGGTTAATGGATCCTTGTTAATTTCTCTCTGTTAGGAAGACGCCTAGAAGCTATGGCATTTCATCCATGAAAAAGTCCATCTTCTACTTCCAAAGTGTACAAGGTGCTGGGCATTTCATGTAATAAGACCTCAGCACCACGGACATCTGACTTCACCGAATGGGTGGGGCATTCCTGTCAGTTATTGACAGAGCTGAACATTGCTCATCATCTTTTAATTTTCTTCTAAATTTCCCACTCATTTTTTTATTTATTTTATTGGGGGGAAATTTTTTTTTGTTTTTTTGCTTGAGAACCAAACATTGAAATATTTTGAGTTTTCAAAAATATCTTCGGTAAAAAGAAGTCAATTTTAGGTAAAATTGTTAGCAAACCTCCCCCCACAAAAAAGCAAAAAAAAAAAAAAAAAAAGAGAGAGCAAGAGAGAGAGCATGAGAGAGAGTCAAAACCCCAGAAAACATCACTGATTTTTTTGTTTCTGATCTTTCATTGAAAAACTGAAACATCTGAACTAAAGTGGATGTTTTCCACACAAAAATGTTCATTTTGATCAAAAAGCCATTTTTTGTTGAACATTTTTGGATCGGCATTCGTTTTTTGAGGGACCACCAGGAAAACGGAGCAATCGTTTCCATTGCTGAGTTGTTTGCTGTTATTTACACCAAGAACAAGTGATTGATTGATTGATTGTATTCCCATACTGTCTAGCAGTCCCATTCATGGACCAGAACCCCACTGCGCTAGGAGCTGTACAAACTCAGAACAAAAAGATGGTCCCTGCCCGCTGGCGCTTACAATCTAAGTATAAGGCAAGAGCCAACACATGGATACAGATAGATGGGAGAACACGAAGAAACACGAGACAATATTGTCAGTAGTGGTGTCAGCAGGGGTTGGCTGATTGGGGTCTGATTCTGTTATCCCTGACTCCAGTTTTACAACAGAGTTACTTCTGATTTACACAGGCATGAGTGGAAGGCGGGTAAGGCCCTTATAGCCTGTTGTTCTGACCATATGTGGAAATGCTGGGTTGTGACTCCAGACTTCAGTCCCTGGTGATCAGTGAAAATGTTAGCTGGGGGCAATGACACCATCACTCATGGATGTGATGCCTGACCTTGCCTGGATCACCAAGTCCTGGATGGATGATGACTCAGCTAGCCCTGATGGACGATGAATCAGTTGGCTCTCTTTCTTTGCCTGGGCACTTGGTTCATTATGAAAGTTGGTGGGCCCATAGAGCAACTGTATATTTTGTATCTGACCTGAGATCGTGTGCTGTTAAGTCTCCCAGGCTGTCTGGAACATTCCGGCACCCTCTTCCAGGTTCCCACGTTTCATTCTCCCACTTGCGAGAGGAGCAGAGCTGTAAGGGTGGGAATTTCTGTTTCAACCATAATGTAAGTTCCAACTCCCCCCTCCCCCGTGCACACACACTTTTTGACAGACAGTATTCAGTCAGCTCTACTTTTAACTCCTCTGAAAAATCTAGAGCCCCCTATATAGGTTTGGTGATTACTTCTCTAGTGGTCCATATCCCCAGGGAGCTAGTTTGTGGCTGTTAACAATTAAAGTCTCCTGGCACCAAATCTGCTTATTATGACCTCTTCAGGCGTATGTAAGATAAGCAAACCAGCATGGCAATGAATGTTGAGTAACAGAAATCTAATGAAATTTCATGGCTCGAAGGCAATATATCCATGCAAGGGAGTGTGGAGGAGTAACAACCCCCTTTTTACACTTCACACAAGCTACCAATTCTTGGACCTGGGCCTGTGGAATTTGCGAGAGGCAGATATTGTGTTCTCCCCGTTCCCACCCTCCCCTGACTCATAGGCCAGCACAGCTGTGAGAATTGCTATCATTTTCTGTTGATATAGGCCAACATAAATGATTAGCTCACCCACCAGAGCGAGGATAAAGCAGGGAAGAAACGGTGAGTCAGAGGCACATCTCTGACACGCCAAGCTTCCTGGGCTACTCCTCTTGCTCAGGGTTGTGTCACCGCTCATGGCATAAGAGCAAGCGCTACTGTTGCATGGTCCATGGTCCTCTAGCAGGAAAATTGACTCCCTCCCCAGCCACTAAACTTCCCGTGTTTATTATCTCTCTCTGTCTCCACACCAAATATGCACCATTTACAAGTATGGAGCCCATGCAGTGAGGCACCTAAACACCTTTAAAAAAATTGGGTGTTAGGGACGTGGCAGCAGCCCAAGTCTCACTGAAAGTCAGTGACACTTCAGCTTCTAAGTGCCTCAATCACTTTTGAAAATGGGACCTAGATTCCTTAGTGACTTAGATGCTTTTGAAAATGTCACCATTAGTAAACCTCTCTGGAGATGGAAAGCAATCCAGCCCTCTCTTCCTAATGCCAACCAGCCTGTAAAGTAATTCAAACTTATATTGCTATTACTGATGTTATGCACAGAGGGAGCAGCTGATTTATACACACAGGCAGCAACTCCTGTTAAATAAGAAGGTGCTATTTTCACGGTCCCTTTTCAGAGGAGAACAGCACATTAAATTTAAACTGACTCTGTGGTGAGCAAAATCTTCACAGGCGTATGCATTACCCAGATGTATGTGATTTACTTTGCTGAGAAAGCCTGAGCTGAAATAGAGCTTTCCTGAGCACAGTTATGTACAACCAACCTTACAATGCAAATGGCCTTTCTTAAGTAGATCGAGACCATGCTCAAGGCAAGTGCTGTCTCTTTTTGAGATTCAGTGCATTTCTGATGTGTTCATGCAGCGATGGCCGCATATGCCATTCTGTCTCTTAAAAGGCACGAAATGTAATATCAGTCATTAAGTCCAAGTATTTCCCTATTCATCCCCTGCCTCTAGAAATGTGTCTCTTTGTTCTTAGTCATTAATTTTGATGTCAAGATGAAACCACCTGGTCACATCAGCCATGCAATCTCCCGCGCGGTACGCCTTCGTCAATTTTGTCTGGATGAGGAGTGCTGCCCAGAAATGAAACACAATTTTAAATGAAATGAACAATAGTTGACAGGCGGCAGCTGAACCAGCCAGATGCCCCCTTCTGCCAACAGAAGGCAAACATGTCCAGAAAGGGATTTAATTTCCCGGCTTGCCCTAGTGGAGAAAGGGAGTTTATCGGCTCTGCCTGCACTTGTAGGGCTCTGCGGCTAGATGGTCACCACTCTGACTTAGATCCCCAGGGCGATAATGAGCAGTGAGACCCCCTTTCTTATTTCTCTGCATGGCCTGCTTGGACTGGGGAGGGGAGAGCAAGGACTCTTTCCCCAGTACTTCCTCTGGTCAGCAAGTGCAGAGAGCGGCTGGGGAGAAGGAGGGTCTCTGAGTCACTGGCCAAGCTGGGCAGGTGCCTACAGGGGACTGAACTAGTACAGGAAACAGAGTGAAGTATCTTACTCAGCCCCCCACCGGCATTCCAAGTAAGTTGGGGCAGCAGGAGAGGAGTTGTGACTCTCGGAGTCATGATTTATTCCTTGCTCTTCTCCCGGGGAAGTGCAGCCACAGGCTGCCCACTGTGCAAGACAGATTGTAAGTTACAGTCCATAAGATCATCCTTCCAGCTTGTGAGAGAAGCCCACAGGATCCACCCACAGTCATTGCATTTTCCATAGTATCTCCCCTACTGCAAGTTCCACAGTGCAGCGAATACAGCAGCACAGACCATTCTTTGGCATCCTATTTTTATGTCTGGCTTTTTTTTTTAATGGCATCCTATTTATATGTCTGGCTTCTCCAGGTGTAAAGTATTTCAGGGTTACAACACCTCTGAAATAAGCAAGAGCATCAATGCTTTATCTTCCCTATCAAGCATTTTTCAATAAACGTTTTCAAATGCAGAGGGAAAGTATTGGCCTATTAACACTCATGCATTGCTCTTTGCCTTACACCAGGAATGATGCATGGATAATTCCCTGTAAGTTTCATATTCAGTGGATGTGGACAGAACACAGAGCTCTTAATAGTCTGTCTTAAAGGCATATGATTCAGCTAAAAATGAGACCGAGCCTCTTTTCATTGTCCAGTGAGAGTCTCTTTGTTAGCAGAACTGGTTTCACTGGCTAATTTTTACTAGCACAAAACACGACAGATAATTTGGGGGCTGGACACTCGGGTTCTCTGATTATTTGAACCTTGCTTAGCTGGAGCATGAAACCTGAGATGATCAAGTTTGTGTCACATGACATGAGGATGCTTAAATTACCCAGAAATAGCCCCACAGAAATGTATCCTTCCTCAACGTTACACCTCACAGGCAAATGGAATTATTTGCATGAATTGTGTCTCTTTGCCTAAACAGTTAATCAAGTATGAGTGCAGCATGTGTTACGTGAGACAATGGAAGGCGCCATCCTTAGGGGATAGCACATTTGAATAATGAGCTTAATTTTCCATCATTACAAAGTCGCTATCTTCTCCAAAATGAGATTTATGCTAGTTTCCACACCTGTTTCGTCCTCCTGATGTTCTGTTCTTTGTAATGAGTTGTTTGGGAGCATGCAATGCAGCCCATATTTCTAACTTAGCTCTTTTATTTTTAACATAAATATTTTCCCCACCCTTGGGAGCAATGGACCTTTTTCTCCTGTTCTACCACATCAGTTACCGTGGCAGTTACTCCTTTCTCATCAGAAATAAAATTCATCCTTCCATTGTCGACTCATTTTGGTACAAAGCTTTTAACATTTCTTTTCTTAACCAATGTTGAGATGAGGGATGGGCCGAGATGGGGTAGAATAAAACCAGAACTAACCGGACCAGCTGCCAAGATTCACCCCCAAGAATTGTTGCTGAGTTGGAAAATATTTAGTTAATCTTGGGCCCAGTCCTCCAGTCCTTATTCAGATCTCTTTCAGGCAAAATTCCCAAGGAAACCAGCAGGAATTTTGCCTATATAAGGCTTGCAAAAGGACTGTGAGATAGAGCAGGAACTTTCTTCGCTCACTCCCAACATGGCAGAGGTTTTTCTCATGAGATCAGACCAAAGATTTCAGGTCAAAGAGGTTCAGATAAACTTCCGGGACCACGTCATGCGCTTTCTTCTCCTGACTTTCAAATAAAATTCCCATTGATTTCAAAGGACATTTTGCCAGAAACACTGTTAAGTAAAGACTTTAGGATTTAGCCTTTGCCAAGTATATAAGCCTTTGGCTGCTTCTCTCAACTAAACTAAAGAGCTGAACCTTTGGAGTTATTTGCAAAATAGCAGGTTAGAGTCACATAGGATCACTTCTTTGTTTTCAGTTACCATGTAGTTTGCACAGCCACGTTTTGTTTTATGTTTCAGATTCCAATGAGTCCCAAGTGAGACAAAATGAAACTCAGTTCAAACCAGCTAGTTTCAGATTGAAACCATACATCAATTCAGCTCCATTTGAAATTGGGCCCAAATAGGTAAATGAGTATGACGGCAGACTTTTGTGATTTATCTTTGTATTTATTAGTTATATTATTTATTTGTATCACAGTAGCACCTAGATGCCCTGACTGAGACTTAGACCCCATTGCATTAGGTGCTGTACATACACTATGGGTGTCTTCACTACGGGGGAGATTGACACTCAATCGATGCAGCAGGTGTCGATTTAGCGGGTCTAGTGAAGACCCACTAAAACGACAGCAGAGCGCTTTCCGGTCAACCCCGGTATTCCAACTCCCCAAGAAGATTAAGGTAAGTTGACCGGAGAGTGTCTCCCATCAATGCAGCACAGTGAAGACACCCCAATAAGTCAACCTAAGCTACATCTACACCAGTTACTTGAATAACGTAGCTGGAGTAGCATAATTTAGATTGACTTACCCCAGTAGTGAAGACAAGCCCATAGTAAGAGACAGTCCCTGTGCCAAAGAGTTTGCAATCTACAGTCTAAATAGACCAGACTGACCGAAAGTGGGAAGAGAAACAGAAGCACTGGAAGATTAAGTGACTTGCCTGAGGTGACACAGCAGATCAGTGGCAGAGCTGAGAATAGAACTCATACTTCTGGGCTTACACACTAGTATCATTATTCATTGGACTGCAATGCCCCTCCTGTGTTTGAGGAAGGAAGAGTTTCTTAAAACGAGAAGCTAGGAATATCAGCCCGATACCCTGACTCACCATCTCCTGTTCTATCCATTGGACCATGCTGCCTTCCAACGTTAATACTTCACTCCTCCCCTTCTCTCAACCCCACCCCAGGATATCGGCTGCCTCACGGCCTGTGGTACTGAAAAAGTCCTACCACAAAGACATGAATACAATGACATGAGGGAACTGTATTTTCTAGTATCAGGGGGTAGCCGTGTTAGTCTGTATCCACAAAAACAACAAGGAATCCGGTGGCACCTTAAAGACTAACAGATTTATTTGGGCATAAGCTTTTGTGGGTAAAAACCCACTTCTTCAGATGCATGGAGTGAAAATTACAGATGCAGGCATCATATAATGACACATCAAGAGAAGGGAGTTACCTCACAAGTGGAGAACCAGTGTTGAGAGGGCCAATTCGATCAGGGTGTATTTTCTAGTTCCTTCTTTGCTCTGAAAAGTAGATGAGATATGTTCTCCCTCTTAAAAGTAAATAAAGTACTAGACACAGATGGTCCAACCCGCTACCAAAATGACTGTAAAGTTATAGATGTTCAACGGATGTTAATTTCCCATCATGCCCATTGGAGGACTGATGTCAAACTGGCGGCAGGAAAACTCAAGCCAGAAATTTCGACTCTGTATTTAAAACGGGGCTGATGGTAGAACGGTTGATACCGAGCATGTCCTGAGAAAGGCGTTACACCTACTGGGCACCCATCAGTCCCCTTGAAATCAGTGAGCCAGAACTTCAGATTCTTAGATTCCCATTGATATCAATGCAATTTGCGCATACGCAAGAGCTCCCTTGTATTTTTTAGGCTCATCGGGCTCATTCAGCATAAACCGGACGTATTGATGCACGTCATGTCGCTGCTACGCAATACCTCGGGAACTCTTAGGGTCTGAAGCTCCTGCTCAAAGTGCCACATTTTGGGCAACGATTCATGTTAGTCCATCCTTGCTCCCAGGGCCAATAGGTTAGCACTGTGTGCATTCATCATCGCGTCAGGAACAGTAATATTAGCTATTTAACAGAGACAGGCAGAACCCCTTAGTAAAACAAGGTAATTCATTAAGGGGGTACAGAGTGTGGCTGTAGTTTGTATAGACATACCATGCCTTGCTTTAATGTAGCTAGCTCTGGTATTGGAACGGTAACAGCATTGGCTTCACCATGGATTGTAAAAGCCCACCAGGAACCCTACGTAATTACTCATGGGGCTAGGCCGCACTGAAACCCATGCAGCCACTGCTCCATGGCTCCAGGAGCCAAGCTAGCTACATTAAAACTAATTCAGGTGTGTCTACACAAGTTGAAATCATACACCAGGATTGCAGTATAGACATTGTGACAGGGTCCCCATGGGCGCAACCTGGACTGCGGGACCACTGAGCCCTCCAAACCACCAGCCTGGGCTGGCTTTCACACTGTGATGCTACAAGCTACAAGCCTCTGGCAGGCACTGCATTTACACACCCAACTGAGTTACATGAAAGATCTCCCAGCCAATCATGACCCATCAATAGGAAGCGTTCAGCCAATTCCCCCCAGCTCCCCAGCCTTGCACCCCAGAAATATACCATATAGCTCTGCTCAAGACTCCCTTATGCAATGTAAGCTCATTAATAAGTTTGCCACGTCTTCATAGGAAAGTGGATATGCACCAGCCTTGTACTCTGAGCTAAGATTCCCCAAACACTTCAGCCAAAACCACAGTTTTAGATAACATATAAAACAGATGTCGTAACTACAGAAAGCTAGATTGTAAGTGATTATAAGCAGAAGACATAAAGATCAAAGTAGGTTACCTAAGAAATGAAAATAAATTCACAGTCTAAAGTCTAACTTAAACAGACGAAAGGCTTGTCCACACTGGCATTTTACAGCGCTGCAACTTTCTCGCTCAGGGATGTGAACCCCCTCCTCCCCCCGAGCACAGCAAATTTCAGCACTGTATAACGCCAGTGGAGACAGTGCACCAGCTTCGCTCCTCGTGGAGGTGGATTTTTTAGAGCGCTGGGATACATACATACAATTATAGTACATACAGCTCAACAGGATATTAATGTTTAGCAGATCAAGACTTTTTAAATGATACTTCACAAGGTACACTTTGTACAAAACAGATCATAATCATATGACAGTGGTGAATATGGGGGCTCCAGGGTGCTACTTTGAGGTACAGAGTGTCACAGAGACACCCTCAGACTTTAGGCTATGGGAGGTGTCAAAGTGAAATTGCAATAATGGGAAAGTGTTCAAAAATGGGCACAGCTGAAGTCCCCTTTCTGTGTGTTTCAAACAAATATGACGGGAAATGAGTCTCCTCATTATACGGGAAGAGACAACAATCTTTATATGGAAGGCTGCATAAAATTGTAAAATATTATGATCTTTTTTTATTGAAGACCTCTAACACCTCAATTTTTTGCAGCCGGACTTTGAAATTTGGCAGAGGAATAGCCCTGGGGTCAAGGAAGTGCCTTTTGCTGCTGCATGAAAATCCATTCAGATTTGGCTGAGTTATAAGATGTCAGAAATCACCACTGCCCCTCCATGTTTCACACAGCATAGTTTGTTTTTGACTTGCTGCTAGGCTGCATGGAGCCTGCCTTACATGGTTCAGTGGCTTCAGATAAAAATGCAGCAGTTTATCTGTAAGGGGGATTGGATGTTGCAAACAGTGAATAATAAAGAGCACAAACATGGTTGAACTTTAGAATTCAAACTGATATTTCCAAATGCTTTTTCCAGTGCCCATCCAGCAGCTAATGATGAGGCTAAAGTTTAAAATGGTAATTTCGACTTATGGTGTATGTTTAGCAGAGAGCATTTCCAAAACACAAATGCAAGTTGTGATGAATGGGGGCTATATCTGTACAACTTAGGAATTCTGACTGGTATTGTGAAGCTGTACTGTGAAAAACTGCTGTATTGTGAGTGTTTAGATGCATGTGGATCCACCACTGCTGATAGAGCCTAAAGCAGGTATACCCCAGACATATACAAAGGAAAACACTTACGGTTAACTACAGCACTTAGACCTCACAAATGTTATGCAAAAAGATGCTGTATTCTTATAAAAAACAGTTTAGCTGATTCCTCTGGAGGGAGGGAGGAAGGTAGGAGAAGTGGAAATTTATCAGGAGTAGAACAAAACAGGCCAGGTGACAGAAGGGGTTTAAATAAAGAAACACCCAGGAACAAGGGGAGTGAGACAAGGAGAGTGGGACAGGAGACACAAAGGTCACAGAATCAGTGTGAGAGGCTCCAGGAGGAAAAGTCACCCAGCATGTAGAAGCTTCATGGGGCAGGGTGGCCCTGCCCTCCTGCCTGAGCTCAGATGGCTGCAAGGGCTCTGGACAACACAACCGTCTCAGACCCCCCCCCCCCCAGGCTAAAGAATGCCTTGGAGTGGTGAGGAAACTGAGGCAGGGACATTCAGTCAGTCTTTATTGCTTTGTAGGATCTGCGTTCACCTGTGCTTTGCATGATTAAGTATAGAAGAGCATAAAGATGTTAGACTGTGCAAAGTGTGAGTATATATGCTTTATAACTGCTGCATGTAGGGTGACCAGACAGCAAGTGTGAAAAATCGGGACGGGGGTGGGGGGTAATAGGAGCCTATATAAGAAAAAGACCCAAAAATTGGGACTGTCCCTATAAAATCAGGACATCTGGTCACCCTAGCTGCATGGCCCTGAGAGAGTTAAGCTGTGAACCAGAAGTGTCACACCTTTTGGGTGGTTTCTAGGAGAGGGATGTGATTAGGTAACCACGGTATCTTGGGGGTCAGCGCTGGACCTGAGACCTAGGACAGGTGGGCTGAAGAGCCCCATTTCCAAATAGGGACTGAGAGTTAGTGTCCAGAAAATGGGCGGGAGAGGCCAAGGGAGGAACTAATGCTGCCTGCTGGGTCTTCAGAAGCTTAACACACCCCCAGAGATCCAGAGCAACAGAGGCAGTCCTAGTGTGTGGCCAGCAAGGGGTGCTCGTGAAGATCTGTGACACAAGGGAAGTCCTATCTATATTGACAGGCTGTATTATGTGTTTTCTGAGGTCTTTACTAAGACCAAGCACACTCACCATTAGCATTCAGACAAATGGATTCGTTTTGGGACACGAATCGCACATTTTCTAGAAATGGCAGCTCTCTCATTCCACATTCAGAGTCCGCGCCAAGAAATGATTGGGCTGAGTCACAAGCAAAAGCAATGTCCAGATTGAGAGAGATTCCTCAACCGGAAAACCAAATAGACATGCACAACAATCGCCCTAAAAGAGAAAGTGAAAACTGGAAATCTAGGCTGAACAATTGGAAACTGTGGCTGATCCTTACTCTGCTATTCAAAGGCACTGAATATTCACCATAACAGCCTGCAGCTACAATGGTGTATGTCATGCTTTATTGATCCTTGGCACTCTATTTTACCAAGGTCTCACGGCTTGGCCAGAATCCAGTTGTGAACTCATTCAAGGTGTTATCATGGGAAAGGTTTCTGACTGCCCAATAACTGAGTAGATCCATTGCACACTTCAGCATCTCATCAGTGACATTTCACCAGGAACACTGTATTTCGAATATCCCATGAGTAAGACTACATCAATACAGACCCCTGTAGTATTTAATGCTGGGAGTGACGATGGCCAGCAAATGTCAGATAATGGAACATTGGGCAATGAGACTGACACGTGGAGATGAGGTGTGGACCCTGCCTGTAAGTGAAATGGCTTTTTGATCTGCAACATTTCAAAGAGTAAATGCACCAGTAAACCGAGCGGTGGCTGAAATTTGCAATGCTCCTTCTCTAGTCTAGTTTATTTTGCTCTATGCAAATCCTTGCCAGCCTATTACATCTGGAGAGAACATTAAAATTGGCAAAGGCCTGAAATACACTGCAGCTGATTTTTTCTCTGCCACAATGTTCTGATTTTTCTGGCGCAGGGTGCAAGGAGGTGAGTGGTGGTGGTGGAGAAGTGTAAGGGGCCATGAAACATTTTCTCTGTAAATTCTGCACTAGTTTTTCTTGTGGCAAAAAACACACTGTTTCATTCTTTACCGCACCAATGTATTATAGGCATATACAGAGGCTAAGGCCCAGATTCACAAAGGTATTTAATGGAAGGAAGGAGCCTAAATACTTTTTGTGGATCTGGGCGTAAGTGCGTAACTGAACGAGGGAGAGATGATACAGGGCAGGTTAATAGTTCTGGCAAATGGCCTATAAATTCTGATCTCCTGCCTTAGACATTGAAGTCACCTCTGCTCTCTCTTCTGAACTCCAAGAGATCATCAAGGTCTTCAAGGGTGAGACTCTGCCTTTGATTACACCAGATAAATACAAAGTAGCACCATTGTGTTCAGTAGCATTAATTCAGATTTAGATTAATGTGAGTGAGAACAGAATCTGGTACCTAAGAGACTGATCCAAAGTCGATTGGAGTCTTTTCATTGACTTCAGTGGTCTTCAGATCAGCCAGATTTCTCCAGTGGGTAAAGCACAGGACCGGAGTTGCTAGATGTAGATTCTGTTTCCAGCCTCTGTCACATGGAACCAAATGATAGCTGCCCCTGAGTGTGCTGGGGAGTAGGGGGACAAAACAATGAAGAGAAGCCATTCTTCCCATAATGCATCTGGACAGGAAACGGCCTTAATATGCTTCTCAAGTTAATTAGTCTGAATCAGCCCGAATGCTTCTAGGCACTCAGCAGTGTCCAATGCTGGCTGTCGGCTAAGCAACCATGATCTAGCCCCATGTCTAGTATTATTGGGATTTGGTTAATCCCAGCTCAGTTTATCTGGGGGACAGAAAAAGTTCTTCCCGGGCACAATCTCATATCGTACATGTGTTATTGTCCTGCAGATCAGATGTTCGCTTTCTCTTTAAAACAGAGACCCAGTGCAGGATACTCAGCTAGTGTGAAGCTGTCTGGCTCTGAAGCCCATAGCTCTCAAACTGTTGCAGGGACCATTGATGGCAGTGGTGTTGGACGGAGAATCGGCTGGTCACCCAGGATTGGCTTCTCCTCCTTGTTTCCAGCTGTTCTATTTAATTAAAAGGCCATTTATGGTATGTCTACCCTGCATACAAAGCCCAAGCTCTGACTCAGGTTTGAGCCCAAGCCCCTCTTCCATCCACACACAAATGCTCTGACTCGGGTCAGCAAGCACCCAGGTCCTGGACCTCCAGTAAGGGGGTGGGTCAGAGCCCAAGTCCCAGCGTGACTCAGGTCCATGCCCTCTCATTTTGCAGTGTGGACGCAGCTCAACTGCAGATCCCAGTGAGCAGATCTGTGGAGTGTAGTATGGACATGTTAGCATGGCTGTGGGACCCAGGTCCAGCAATTGTAAGCCTGGGTTACACTGCAGTGTGGATGCTCAAGAACAGGCTTGGAAATACCAAGTCCACAAGCCAAGGTCCCACAAACCTGGGTTTACAGGTGCAGTGTAGACATACACTTAACATGCATTAAATCCTCTCCTAATGTTCGTTTTCCAGGGAGACAATTGCTGTGGTTGCCACAGGACTCTTCTGTGATGAGGAACAGGAAGGAAGGCTGTCTGACTCCACACCACGGTGAATGGAGTGAGGAGTCCACCCCCTAATGAATGGAGGGGGGTGGTCTACATAATATAATCTCTCTATTAAGATGCTCATCACTATGGGAGAGTTTAAGCATCCTGGAAGCAGAGTTTGCGGACCGAGTGAGCTTGCCCTAGACGGTGCCTTCTGCATGACTGAAACATAAAAGTCAGAACTGGCGGTTAACATGATATCAAAAGGGCTTGGACGTACATAGAATCATAGAACTAGAAGGGACCTTGAGAGGTCATCTAGTCCAATCCCTGCACTCATGGCAGGACTAATGATCTAGACCATTCCTCACAGGTGTTTGTCTAACCGGCTCTTAAAAATCTCCAGCCTCCACAATCTCCCATGGCAATTTATTCCAGTGCTTAACCAGCCTGATAATTAGGAAGTTTTTCATAATGTCCAACCTAAACCTCCTTTGCTGCAATTTAAGCCCATTGCTTCTTGTCCTATCCTCAGCGGTTAAGAAAAACAATTTTTCCGCAGTACTCCTTCCTAGACAGTCATTTCCCATTTTGTATGTGGGCAACTGATTGTTCCTTCCTAAGTGGAGTACTTTGCATTTGTCCTTATTGACTTTCATCCTATTTACTTCAGACCATTTCTCCAGTTTGTCCAGATCATTTGGAATTTTAATCCTACCCTCCAAAACACTTGCAACCCCTCCCAGCTTGGTATTGTCCACAAACTTTACAAGTGTACTCTCTTTGCCATTATCTAAATCATCAATGAAGATATTGAACAGAACCGGACCAGAAATGATCCCTACGGAACCCCACTCGTTATGCCCTTCCAGCATGACTGTCAACCACTGATAACTATTCTCTGGGAACGTTTTTCCAACCAGTTTTGTACCCACCTTATAGTGGCTCCATCTGGGTTGCATTTCCCTAGTTTGTTTATGAGAAGATCATGCGGGACAGTATCAGAAGTTTTACTAAAATCAAGATATACCACATCTACCACTTCCCCCCTAGCCACAAGGCTTGTTACCCCATCAAAGAAAGCTTTCAGGTTGGTTTGACATGATTTGTTTTTGACAAATCCATGCTGACTGTTACGTATCACCTTATTGTCTTCTAGATGTTTGCAAATTGATTGCTTAATTATTTGCTCCATTATCTACATTAAGGGCTAGAACTTCTTGCCCGGCTTTGCTGCTTGAGAATTGCCAGTGCCTAAATCAAGAGATTAGATGCTTAATACTAATCCTAAATATTCCAGAGTGGCAGGGAATTAATCAGCATGATTTTGCTAGTCAATACCCCTATGTCTGCTTCCCCAAGGGCCTGTGACAGTTGCTGTATGGGGGAAGGACCAAGGTTCCTTATGTAC
This sequence comes from Trachemys scripta elegans, assembly GCF_013100865.1. Taxonomy (NCBI): domain Eukaryota; kingdom Metazoa; phylum Chordata; order Testudines; family Emydidae; genus Trachemys; species Trachemys scripta. The sequence continues at coordinate 7,800,402 of NC_048299.1, read as the reverse complement.
TCAAATGAGGCCAACCCTAATTTGTTGGCATTAGGGAGATAACCCTTTGACTGTTCAGGGTGTTTAATTGTGATAGGGAGGATGGGAGTGAGGGTAAGGCACTAAACTGGGCCTCAGATCTGGGTCCAGTCCCTGCACAATAGCACTTACCAACCTTGCAGAGGGATTTCGAGGCTTCATTAATTAATATACATAAAGTATGTTAAGATCCTTGGATGAAATAATAATGCAAAGTAGTTTTCTTATTCCCAAGAATGAAAATTCCTTTAAACTCACCACGTGTATAACACAGGTTGTAGAATTTCACCCAGTTGCCCCTGCGTTAAGCACAATAACTTCTGCATGACTGAAGCCACTTCGAGGCAGGCAACCAGTCGTGAAGACATCAAATGATGGAGAATCTACCACTTTCCTTGGCAGTGTGTCCCAATGGTTAATCACCCTTCTGTTAAAAATGGCTGCCTTATTTCCAGTTTGAATCTGCCTGGCTTTAACATCCAGTTATTCGTTCTTGTTCTGCCTGTCTCCACTAGATTAGAGAGCCCTTTAGTACCCAGTGTTTTCTTCTATTTTAACCTGGTATATTACATCAAAATATCCATTCCATGCCATCTGACTCATTGACTTTGTTCCATATATCAGTGTTATTGCCTGAGGAGGAAAGAAATAAAAATATTCTGTCTCGTCACATGAGGGTTTTCAGTGAGTTATGAGCCAGGATTTCTCCTATGTCTGTACTACGAAAGTAATATTTGAACAGTGCCTCTCATCTTGCAAGATATCAAAACAATTCAGCAATGTATTAAATGTGCCCATCACCGAGTGCATTTGCAAAAGGAAAATTAAAAATACACACAATTAGTTGACAAATGTCATCCCAGATTGTCTCCAATCCCACACGAGAGTATAATACTTTCCCCACAATCCTCCCTTGTAATGAATCTCAGAGCTGCTGACAACAAACACAATAACAATGTAAATCACACACAGGTGACAAAGGGAGAGGGACTAGAACCCTAGTTTTCCGTTCCAAAAACACAAGGCTCTAATACTGGAGCGAAAGGAGAACTGTTTCACCTACTGGGCATCCCGGAGTCCCTTTGCCTGTCTTTTGCCAGCCTTTAGAGAGCTGGTTCACAAAACCAGTACATTGCAATGCGAGTAGCCCCAGTGATTCCAGTGGTATGGTACTAACTTTGCTTAAAGTTAGGCACATGCTTAAGTATGTTGCTGAGTCAGGTCACTAGTAAGTGAATAATACATTTCTAACTGGTCGCCATTGCCTCGTAGCAGAAACGCTGATATAAATTGCTACTTACGTTCAATCTAGAGATGATTTTGTATCACAAATCTTAGCGATAAACATCCCTAAATGTTGGGGGCAGTTGGATCTGGATCTCAATCCAAACTTTGCAACTGGTGAACTAATTACTTAACGGTTCAGATCAGAACTCCAGATCCAAAAGGTCCTGAAATGTGATTTTATCATTTGATATATGCAGCCCCCTTCCTGTTCACTGGCCCAGAGAGGGGAAGCGTGTCTTGGGAATTTTTACACAACTTTGGGAAACAGGGCCTGAGGCTCCTCTGTGTGCTCAGACCAGACCCACTCAGACAAACCGCCAGGAACAAGGCTTCATTCTGTAAAACATAGAACAGGATGACAGTCCAGCAGCCTCCTTTCTGCTTGCCTGCCACGTGCTCCCAGTGTCAGTCAGGGCTGAGACCTCCTGCTGGGAGGGCAGAGGGTACATTGTGTAACACAACCCCCAAGTTACAAACATGTTCTAACTCCCACAATAACTAAATGCCAAAACAAACAAGCTCATGTTCTCCTTTTGTGTCATTTAAACTCCTCTCAGGTTGCTCTTTGAGCCCTTTTTGGTCCTACCTGAAAAAAACATAGAACAGGATTACAGTCCAGCAGCCTCCTCTCTGCTTGCCTGCTAGGAGCTCCCAGCTTCAGTCAGTGCGGATACTTCCTGCTGGAGGGCAGAGGGTACATCCTGGCAGGAACCAGGAAGTTCTCCCAACATGACGCAGTTTGTAGTCCACAACTTAGAATAATAGAATCATAGAATATCAGGGTTGGAAGGGACCTCAGGAGGTCATCTAGTCCAACCCACTGCTCAAAGCAGGACCAATCCCCAACTAAATCATCCCAGCCAGGGCTTTGTCAAGCTGGGCCTTAAAAACCTCTAAGGATGGAGATTCCACCATCTCCCTAGGTAGCCCATTCCAGTGCTTCACCACCCTCCTAGTGAAAAAGATTTTCCTAATATCCAACCTAGACCTCCCCCACGGCAACTTGAGACTATTACTCCTTGTTTTGTCATCTGCCACCACTGAGAACTGCCTAGCTCCATCCTCTTTGGATGCCCCCCTTCACGTAGTTGAAGGCTGCTATCAAAACCCCCTTCACTCTTCTCTTCTGCAGACTAAATAAACCCAGTTCCCTCAGCCTCTCCTCGTAAGTCACGTGTCCCAGCCCCCTAATAATTTTCATTGCTCTCCGCTGGACTCTCTCCAATTTGTCCACATCCTTTCTGTAGTGGGGGGCCCAAAACTGGACACAATACTGCAGATGTGGCCTCACCAGTGCCGAATAGAGGGGAATAATCACTTCCCTTTATCTGCTGGCAATGCTCCTACTAATGCAGCCCAATATACCATTAGCCTTCTTGCCAACAAGGGCATACTGTTGACTCATATCCAGCTTCCTGTCCACTGTAATTCCCAGGTCCTTTTCTGCAGAACTGCCACTTAGCTAGTCAGTCCCTAGCCTGTAGCAGTGCATGGGAGTCTTCTGTCCTAAGTGCTGGACTCTGCTCTTGTCCTTGTTGAACCTCATCAGATTTCTTTTGGCCCAATCCTCCAATTTAGGTCACTCTGGACCCTATCCCTACCCTCCAGCTTATCTACCTTTTCCCCCAAGCGTAGTGTCATCCGTGAACGTGCTGAGGGTGCAATCCATCCCATCATCCAGATCATTAATGAAGATGTTGAACAAAACCAGCCCCGGGACCGACCCCTGGGGTACCCCACTTGATACCAGCTGCCAACTAGACAACGAGCCATCGATCACTACCCCTTGAGCCCAACAATCTAGCCAGCTTTCTATCCACCTTATAGTCCATTTACCTAATCCATACTTCTTTAACTTGCTGGCAAGAATACTGTGGGAGACCGTATCAAAAGCTTTGCTAAAGTCAAGGTATATCACGTTCACTGCTTTCCCCATATCCACAGAGCCAGTTATCTCATCCTAGAAGGCAATCAGGTTGGTCAGGCATGACTTGCCCTTGGTGAATCCATGCTGACTGTTCCTGATCATCTTCCTTTCCTGCAAGTGCTTCCGGTCTGTAGTTCCCTGGATTCTCCTTCTTCCCTTTTTTAAAGATGGGCACTATATTTGATATTTTCCAATTGTCCTGGACCTCCCCGATTGCCACGAGTTTTCAAAGATAATGGCTAATGGCTCTGCAATCACATCAGCCAACTCTCTCAGCACCCTTGGATGCAGTGCATCCGGCCCCGTGGACTTGTGCATGTCCAGCTTTTCTAAATAGTCCTTAACCTGTTCTTTCACCACTGTGGGCTGCTCACCTCCTCCCCATACTGTGCTGCCCAATGCAGCAGTCTGGGAGCTGATCTTGTCTGTGAAGACTGGGGCAAAAAAAGCATTGAGTACTTCAACTTTTTCCACATCATCTGTCACTATGTGGCCTCCCCCATTCAGTAAGAGTCCCACGCTTTCCCTGACCTTCTTCTTGTTGCTAGCATACCTGTAGAAACTCTTCTTGTTGCCCTTCACATCCCTTGCTAACTGCAACTCCAATTGTGCTTTGGCCTTCCTGATTACACCCCTACATGCTCGAGCAATATTTTTATACTCCTCCCCAGTCATCTGTCCAAGTTTCCATTTCTTGTAAGCTTCCTTTTTGTGTTTAAGTTCAAAGATTTATCTGTTAAGCCAAGCTGGTCGCCTGCCATATTTGCTATTCTTTCTGCACATTGGGATGGTTCATTCCTGCGCCCTCAATAAGGCTTCTTTAAAGTACAGCCAGCTCTCCTGGACTCCTTTCTCCTCATATTAGCCTCCCAGGGGATCGTATCCATCGGTTCCCTGAGGGAGTCAAAATCTGCTTTTCTGAAGTCCAGGGTCCATATTTTGCTACTCTTCTTTTTTCCTTTTGTCAGGATCCTGAACTCGACCATCTCATGGTCACTGCTGCTCAGGTTACCACCCACTTCTACTTCCCCTACCAATTCTTCCCTGTTTGTGAGCAGCAGGTCAAGAGGAGCACGGCCCTTGGTTGGTTTCTCCAGCACTTGCATCAGGAAGGTGTCCCCTACACTTTCCAAAAACTTCCTGGATTGTCTGTGCACTGCTGTATTGCTCTCCCAGCAGATGCCAGGTTGATTGAAATCCCCCATTAGAACCAGGGCCTGTGATCTGGAAACTGCTGTTAGTTGTCCGAAGAAAACCTCATCTACCTCATCCTGCAGGTCTGGTGGTCTATAACAGACGCCCACCACAACATCACCCTTGTTGCTCTCACCTCTCAACTTAACCCAAAGATCTCAACAGGCTTTTCTCCAGTTTCATACTGGAGCTCTGAGCAGTCATACTGCTCTCTTACATACAGTGCAACTCCTCCCCATTTTCTTCCCTGCCTGTCCTTCCTGAACAGTTTATACTCATCCATGACAGTGCTCCAGTCATGTGAGTTAGCCAACCAAGTCTCTGTTATTCCAATCACATCATAGTTCCTTGACTGTGCCAGGACTTCCAATTCTTCCTGCTTGTTTCCCAGGCTTCTTGCATTCATGTACAAGTACCTAAGATAACTAGCCAATTGCCCTACTTTCTCAGTATGAATCAGGAGGCCTTCCCTGTTGCACCCCCCTCCTTGTGTTTCCTCCTGGTATCCCACTTCCCCACTTACTTCAGAGCTTAGGTCTCCATCCCCCGGCGAACCTATTTTAAAACCCTCCTTACTAGGTTAGCCAGCCTGCCTGCGAAGATGCTCTTCCCTGCCTTTGTTAGGTGGATCCCATCACTTCCTGGAACAACATCCCATGGTTGAAGAATCCAAAGCCCTGTCTCCAACACCACCTGTGCAACCACGCATTTACCTCCACAATTCAATGGGCCTTTTCCTGCAACAGGGAGGACAGACGAGAACACGACTTGCGACTCAAACTCCTTTATCCTTTTTCCCAGAGCCACACAGACTGCAGTGACCTGCTCAATGTCATTCTTGGCAATATCATTGATGTCCACATGGAGAAGTAGGAAGGGGTACCAGCCCGAGAGCTTGATCAGTCTCAGCAGACATTCCACCACATCCTGAATTCTAGCTCCAGGCAAGCAGCACATTTCTCGAGTTTCCCAGGCTGGACAGCAGATAGATGAATCTGTCCCCTTTAGGAGGGAGTCCCCAACCACCACCACCTATCTCCTCCTCTTGGGAGTGGTTGTCGTGGAACCCCCATCCCTAGGACAATGCATTCCATGCCTTCCAGTCAATGGGATCTCCTTCTGATCCCTTCCCTCAGGTGACTCTTCCAAACCATTTTCCGCCGTAGTACCTGTGCAGAGAGCCTGAAAACAGTTTCTTACCTCTACCTGCATTGGCGGTACATGGGTTCCTTCTTCTGGAGGTCACATGCTGCCAATTTTCTTCCCCGTTCTGCACTGCCCTCTCTGTTTCTTCAGCATGCTGTGCCTGCAGTAACAAATGCTGACTTCTATCCTGAAAGCCTTCATTTTCTCTGAGAGAAAGCCAAACATGGCACATCCTGTGCAGGTCACAACAGCTACTCACTCACTATCCATATTGTCTTCCTTCTAAGAGCCTCTTCAGATGTTGTATTTACTGCTCACAGAAGCCTGAAAGGCAAACTCTGTGGGAACTCCTCCCAGGTGAACTCCCTCCGTTTGCTTCTCATTCTCTATGTGTATACACACACGGCCAGTGCATGAACCTCCAGCTCAGGGAAGCTACCCCCTAGCACTGCCCATTGCACCCAAGGCCACACCCCATCAATACCCACCCCCACTGGAGCCCAGAGCATCCCCCCCTGGAGCCGCCAGCCCCCACCCCAGGCTAGATCCCCCCAGCTCCAGAGCACCGGGACGGCGAGCGGCGCAGCCCGAGCCGGGGCCACCCCACAGTGAGACTGGACTCCAGCCATGGGGAGCAGGAAGAAGGAGGGAGGAACCTTGGGGTGGAGCGTGGGCAGGGCCATGCCTGGCTATTTGGGGAGACACAGCCTCCTCCAGCCTATGATACCCACCGCTCATGTATATATAATTAGCTTTGTTGTTTTCCCTGTTATATCTACTACAAATATAGCAATTTCAAAATAAATGAATACAATCAAACTAAATGCTCTATGGGATAACTAGCATCAGGCAAAACCATCTACAAATAAAACCATCCGATTCTTCCAGTTTGATCTGCACAAGTATGCAGAAACAATAAATAAGGTAATCAAACCAATTTTAATTCAGAACTGAAAGATACCATGCAGGCAGATGTTCTGTGCAACAAAAAGCAGCTCATGGAGAATATCAGTGGGCTGGGTAAGTAGGATCACGTTTCAGGACCATTTTGGCTTAAATTCCCTGTGCCTCATTTCCTCCATCCATAAAATTGCGATTGACCGTACTTACTTCACAGCATCATTGCGAGGCTAACTTCACTGATGTTTGTAAAGTGATTTGGCAATAGAAGCACAAAGCATAGAAGCACAAAGCACGTATTACTCATTTTTAATAATCAGTAGGCCGTGGAGCGGTAACCCACTGCTTAGGGCAGGGGTTCTCCCAACACATTTTTTGGTGGCCTCAGAGTGCGGCCACCAACTCTCACTGGTGGCCGCACTGACACTTTGTCCTAAAATACTTAATTAACTTTAGGATAAACAACTAAATATGCACAGGTACACATCCAATCGTTGTAATTTATATTTGTAGGGTTTTTTGGCAGACTCAATAATAAAAATAATGTGGCCTCCCCCTTTGGGAGTGATATTTGTATATTTGTTAATAGCACAGCACACTTAGTAGCTACCTGGGAAGCTATGAAAAGTGATTTAACAAACATACAAGTATCACTTTTCACAGATCCTTAGGAAGTCTGCTGTGAAAAGTGATACTTGCATGTTCGTTAATATCACTTTTCTCAGCAAGCCCCAGGACCCGTTATGCCCTGGATGGGGGTGGGGGAGCTGAAGGGGGAGGCAGCAGGGGCCAGAGGCGATGGTGGGATGGATGCGAGGCTGGGAGAGGCAGCGGGGGCCTGGGGCAATGTGGGGGATGGATGCAGGGCTGTGGGAGGTGGCAGCAGGGGCCAGGGGCGATGGGGACGAGTGATGAGTCCCACAGTCGCGTGGTCAGAGCCTGCCATGCAGACAGGGCCGGGGCTCAGTGCCTGTGGCCAGAGCCTGGAGCTGGGGACAGGAAACGCGTGGCCAGAGCCAGGGATAGGAGCCCACTGCCAGGCAGCCAGAGCTGTGGGTCAGCACGTGGGGCCAGTGCCTGCCGCCACACCCAGACCCAGGAGCTGGGTGCTGGAGCCCGGGGCTGCGTGGGTGGAGCCAGCGCTCGCTGCTGCACAGCCAGGGCCAGGGGTCAGCACCTGCGGCCAGCTCCCACCACCACGTGGCTAGAGCCTGGGAACAGAGCTGTGAGTTGGTGCCTGCTGCCGTGCAGCTGGGGCTGGGGGACATCGGCCCCTGGAGCCAGCACCAGCCACTATAGGCACCGAGTTTCTAATCTGCCGGAGGGCAGTTCTCCCCCGACTCCGCCCAGGCCCCGCCCCCGCCCCCATTCCACTCCTTCCCTCAAGGCCCCACCCCTGCTCCACCCCCACCCCGCCTCTTCCCGCCCAGTCCCACCCCTTCCCCTGAGCGCACTGCACCCTTGTTCCTCGCCCCCCCCCAGCACCTCCTGACACTGTAAAACAGCTGATCCGCGGCAGGTGGCAGGCCCTGGGAGGGAGGGGGAGGCACTGATTGGCGGAGTTCGCCGGTGGGCAGGAGGTGCTGGGAGAAGGGAGAGGCATTGATGGGGGGCTGCTGGTGGGTTCTAAGCACCCTCCATTTTTTGTCCCGTGGGTGCTCCCCGAGCCCCAGAGCACCCACAGAGTAGGTGCCTATGCCCACCACTGCGCAGCCAGAGCTCGGGACTGGAGCCTGGGGCCAGTGCCTGCTGCCACACAGCTGGAATCAGGGGTCGGAGGCTGAAACCCAGCAGCTGGAGGCCAGGGCCATGTGGCCAGAGATGGGGGGGGGTCAGTATCCACTGCCCCGCATGGCCAGGCTCCTGAAGTCCCACCGATGGAGCCTGCCACCCAACCCCCCCTGCTCCCAAGGTGGGTCAAGAACTCACCTTGCTCCTGCAGTGTTGTGCCCCAGCTCTCTCCAGAGGCGATGCAGGGCGGCGCATCCAGGAGCAACAAGGAGGAAGTCTGAGGGGCCGATGCTTTGCCCCTCTCCCCATCACTGCCCAGGAGGCTTTCGCAGCTACATGAAAAGCCCCTGGTGGCTGCATTCAGCCACAGTGACCGCACTTGAGAAACGTTGACTTAGTGTGTGTTGCTTGTCTCCCTCTGTGCCGCACAGGAGACTGGTACATTCAATGAACAGCCAGTACGCTTAATTCTGTAAGCCCTGTAGACAATCTGAACAATAGAAAAGAGGAAAATGTCATCAAGGAAACATCAGAATGGATGCGAATAGCAAGAACATTAAATACAAAGTGTCTTTGTCTTTCCAGAGTTAATATGAGTCCTTAAAATATAAGATGGTGATAGCGATCCTCAAAAGTGGGAAATTAGATTTGCTAGAGTTAGAGAATTGGAAGTAAATTCTGCTCTAATTTAAGTGGGTGTAAATCTGGAGTAAATCCACTGAAGTCAGTGGAGTTACTCTGTGTTGAGTGGTGTAACAAGGAGTAGAATTTGGCCCATGGCGTTGGGATGGGCTGTGTCCTGCGGAACCTGTGAGGCCATGCCCCATAAAACGTCTGTTTGTATTCAAGTTTTTATAGGTTAATGCAATGGGCCCACCAACGTTATTGTCCTTTTTCTGCATTCCTTTGGCTTGATTGCAAACTAATAAACACAATGCACTTAGATGGCTGTCAGTCTGAATAGGGAGTGTGCATGAGGCAAAGCCTGCAGTATTCAACAGCGGTGGCATTAGCATTGTCATTATGTAAGCGGGGGAATGGTCCCGCTATTGTGGGGAACTTTCCTGGCTTCTGCACTACCCCGATGAAGTGGGCTAGCGAAAAGATTTGAGTCCTCGCTCCCACTTCCTTTACCCAGAGGCCTCCCTGCCCTTGAGGACTCCCCTTCCACTCTCCTGTCTGGCAGAGTCCTCGTAAACCCCGACAAGGCTGGGCCCAGGATTCCTGGGGGGCTCGACCCCCAACCCTGCTAGGACAGGGGCTAGGGTGTCCCCACTCCGGGGTACTCTCTGTGCACTGGGCACCTCCCTGACCCACTGATCATTTCATACAATTTAAAGCAAATACAAGTTGTTTAATTCACAATTAATTTTAGAAAAAGAATAAGGACAAATGGGAAAGGTTAAAGGAAACACGTCACCCTGCTCTGTGGCAGGGAACATCACAAACAGTGTCTCTGGAACGTCAGGGCAGTTCACAGTCTGTTTCTTGTAGGTCCCAGGCTCCTTCTCAGGCCCTGGCCCTGCTGCAGAGACACTGCGGGTTGGCCACTTGCTCTGGCGGTGGCCACACGCTCTCAGGCTCTAGGTGGCAGGACCTTTCTTCCCAGCGTCGCCCCCGCCCCATCAGGGTTACGATCCCCCTCCAGGTCTGGCCTGCAGAGCCTCTTGGCTGAGGCATCTCCCTGCACTGGGCCCACTGCCCAGGGTCCCCCTCGCTCTCCCCAGCTGCTCACCGCACCCGGCTCCGGACTGCTCCAGCCCCAGCTCCACACTGCCTCAGCGCTGCTGCTGCTGCTCTGCCTTCAGCCCCCTGGGCTGCTTGTCTGGCCCCTCTGGCTCTGATTGGTGCAGGTCTCCTTCCAGGGCAGCTCTGCTCTCTCTGGGCCGTGCTTTGCTTCCAGCAGCTTAGCTCAGCCCCACTTTGTCTGACTCAGGCAATTCCAGTTCACACACAGAGGACAGGACCCCCCCTGGCCTCCTGATTCTCTGATTAGCCTGCCCGCCCTGTCAATCAGGCTGAACTGGAGCATTGGCCTGTCCCCATTGTTCCTGGGGACAGTCAGTCTCAAGCTCCTTATTTCCCATCAACCCGTCTCCTTTTAGGGCTGGGAGCTAGCCAACCAAAACACCCCCACTGAATGTTAGTAAGGGGCAACAGTCCCCTTACAATAGATTCATAGTGTTGGAAGGGACCTCAGGAGATCATCTAGTCCTGCTCAAAGCAGGAGCAAACCCCAGATACCTAAATGGCCCCTTCAAGGATTGAACTGACAACCCTCGGTTTAGCAGGCTAGTGCTTAAACCACTGAGCTATCCCTCCAGGCCCTCCTTTTCCCTGCTGCAGATAGCCTGAGTGTAATCACATCAAGGGCAATAAACTCAATCAAACTAAATGCTGTCAGGAATAACTAGCATTAGGCGAAATCATCTGCAAATAAAACCGTCATGGGCCTTCAAGTTTGATCAACGCAGCTGTGTGGATGGGATAAACAAAAGGATCAAACTTTATTAGAGTTAAATCAATTCTAATTCAAAACATAACATACAAATTTAAGAGAGACACATCCTCAATGAATGTTCCAACCTCCTTCTAGTTTCAGTTTAGTGTTCACGAAAAAGCTATGCCAATACAATGGAAAATCACATTAGTTGTGATGAGGATGCTTGACTTTTTCTTTAGCTGAAATGACTTTTTCTTTAGCTTGGCATTTTCCTCTCTCTTTCAGGCCAGCATTTTATCCCCCCTGTAGGAAAACGGGAACACAGGAATTGCCGCTGGATCAGATGCATGGTCCATTGAGTCTAGTAGCCTGTCTCTGACAGTGGACACCCAGCTGTCGCAGAGGAAGGGGTAAGAATCCTGCAATGGACAGATGTGAATAATCCATTAAATCGCATCCTGATCTTTAATACTTAGAGATTGGCTTAAGCCCTGAAGCACAAGGCTTACGATCCCTTCCAAAATGTGTTGTAATTAATTACGATAATTTGGGAATTTTTGATATCTATAAGAGGGTGGCTTGTCCCTAATGACACCTCAGAGAGATCAGGTGATTTCTCTATACAGATCAGCAGGAAGGTGCAAAGAGAGGCACGCTCAGGAAACTGTCAGAGACAGGGAGTGAGAAAAGACCCTGAGAGAAGGGAGCCGGAGCCTGAAGGCTGAGCTCCAGCCAAGTAACGCCTGGCAGTAATGACTGGATTAGGCCGCAGCTCTGGGAAGGAGAGCTGAGGACTCCCTATCTGGGGGAGAGAGAGACACACTGAACGGGGGTTAGAGCCTGGAGGGCTAGTGTGTTCACCTGGGGCCTGAATAAACTGGACCCTAAAAGGGGGAATGTTTTAAATATTGTGGCCTGTGCAGTTCTTAAGGGACCCTGAAGAGGGGGATACAGAGGCAGGGTGCTGCAGAGTGACTGCTGGCCACGAGGGGGCGCTCACCTGTTACAATATCCATAGAAAGGTCCCGTCCCCTTTTTAGACCTTCTAAGTTCTTGGCCTCAATGATTTCCTGTGGCAATGAATTCCACAGTCTAACTGTTATGTATTATCTGTATAAGTGTAATGCCTAACAGCCCCAGTCACTGACCAAGACCCCATTGTGTTAGGCACTGTACAAACAGAGAACAAAAAGATGGTCCCTGCCCTATACAGCATAATCTGTGACAAAGTGTTTCCTTTTACTGGTTTTGAATTTCCCACCATTACATTTCATGGAACGTCCCCCTTGTTCCTGTGGTATGAGACAGGGAGAACAGAAACGCCCGATCTCACCTTCTTTATTTTATTTGTCTGTCTACGGTAAACAATCCCAATCTTTTCGATCCCTCTTCCGGGCCCTTGATCATTCATGTTGTTCTTCTCTGAACCCCCTCTAGTTCTGCAGTCTCCTTGTGGAGACGGGTGCTGCATGTGGGATGCATCTGAGACTGCTCTGTAGTTCATTGTGGAGCTCCTTCAGTACTGAACCTTGTTTGGAGCACTGAAGACAATTCTGAGGAGGAGAAACAATCAAACAGATTTGCTGATGAGGCAGAGAGCAGGAAGGAGAGATGCAGCATCGTAGGAAACTGATCTGCAACTAGCTCCAGGGACTCTGTCCTTTCCCTTAGCGATGAAGGGCCCTGTTCACTCTGCTACTCTCCAGCCCAGTGTGACCAGCAGTGTGTAAATACCCTGGCCATCTACTATCGTGGACTGAGCACGCCTCATTCCACAATACAAAAGGACTTCACAGGTAAGTGTCCGGTGAACTAGATAATAAGAAGCAAGAACTACTGGCCCAGTGGAAGGCATTTTGTTTCCCCCACGGCTGACTTCGGTTAATAATATTACATGAAGTTAGATGGATGTGACTAGTAAAATATTCCGGTTGCTTCTTTTTCTTAAAGGACAGTTATGTTATTCTAATAACATTTCGTATTCTGTCTCTACTGTTCCCCTGCCCAGTCCCCCTATGCCCAGACCCCCATATGTCTGTTTTATGCATCTGGGGCATGATCCAGCAAGACACTTAGCCCATGCTCAACTTTAATTTGATTTCAATGGGGCAAGTCACTTGCTTAAAGTTAAGCCCATGCTTAAGTGCTTTGCTGGATTGTGTAGACTGGGAACTTTCTGGGGCAAAATTGTCAGTGTTATTTCTCTGTACAGCACCTAACACCATGGGGCCCTGAGCCTAGCCTGTGGTTGATAGGCACTACTGCAAAATAAAGAAACAATAGTAACTCTATGAAATTTCATGGGAAGCCAGAAAGTGTAGCTTTGAAGTAGCTTTTCCAGCTGCGAAAATTACTCTTTATACCCTGTGATGGGGTGCGTATCCCACACTGGTATTTGCTTTTATCTGTATTAACTGGCTTTTATTTTTAATATGTGTCAAAAATAGTAAAGCCCTGGACAGGCACTATTTCATGTTCCAGATCCATTGAAATAAATAACAGATATGATGATTCTCAGAAAGGAAAGAGAAATAGGTTTTGTCTCCCTTCCTCCGTGTTCTGTTGCTGGCATGATATTAGTCCAGGGCTCCTCGAGGAGGAAGTATTCCTTTAATATGATCAGGCTGCATATGCAGTGTGTATGTGGTTTATGGTGTACCCAGAATGTTTACATTCCAATAAGCATGCTGAGATTTTATTGTTGTGAAGAGCACCTGGAAAATGAGCTGAGAGTGAGGGCTAGAAACAGGAAACACTGCAATTTGGTGGACACATTAGTTTATACTCCTGAATATATGCTCACTTCCAGGTCACTTTTGATGGGGAATTCCCAACTAAAGTATACGATCCGTCCCACTGAGCTTTTGTCCTTGACAAATTCCCTGTGATTTTGCGTCATGGATACAACAGAAAGACAAAACTGAAGGATTTACGAGCAATACTATCTCAGAGTGGGAGAGAAATAGCTCCCATGTTATAAATATCCAGGGCCTGACACTTCTCTCAATTCCACTGAAATCAACGGACATACCACCTTTTATGGATGGGGAAACTGTCCCAGGAGGCGGGCTGTGGAAACCCTGGACTAAAGGGATGAGTTTTCAGACTGGGGATGCCAGGACCTGAATGACCCAGTCCCAGGAAGGAAGATTGTGGGGCTCTATACCTAGTGCTGGGTGAAAAGGGGGTCTCCGTTGGGAGCTGGACAATGTTGAATAAATTAGATCCCAAGAGAGGGGGAAATACTCGTTTTTTAAAGTGTTTTGGCGGTGGGTGGATTATTTTCAATAATCTGAAGGGAAAGTGAGGCAGGGAACAGCAATGGCGTGCCATCCGTCAAGGGGGCATGCTTGTATAGCAGACCTTATATTTGCAATATTGTAATCTACAGAAAAGCTATTTCCGTTTATTTTTCCATGTTCCTAAAATCTCTACCAGTTAATGATATCAGGAAGGGAACCCAATGGCAATAAAGGGCCACTAACAAAAAGCACTTAAGACGACTTCCCCCCGTCCCCTCTAAGCTAAGTGTAAACAAGCACACATGTTCAGTGTAATGCCAAGGGACAAGAACTGCCCTCTAGCTGTGAGCCTTCTGGGCTTACCCACCAGCTAGCCAACCTGCCTCTTCCACAGAAGACCATGATATTCTGTGGTTCCCACTGGGCTTAGGATGGTTTTAGGACTCATCTTCACTGCAGTGTTAGATTGAGGGAAAACTCGAGTATTGCCCCTCACCTAAGTTCCCTCTAAGCTGTGCGGCCGCGCAGCAGGCTATCAAGGGCCGGGCAGGAACACAGCCACAGGGGCCTGGACTGGAGAGGCACCTCACCCCTGGCCCTGATCCTAGCCCTGGACCTGCCACAGCGGGGAGAGGCACTCTCCCGCAGCCCCGGGATGCTGTGGCGAGAGAGGGCTGGGAGGAGTCCTCTCTCTCCACCACAGCCCTGGGGCAGCCTGCACCCCAAACCCCTCATCCCCGGCCCCACCCCAGAGCCTACATCCCCAGCTGGAGCCCTCGCCCCTGGCACCCCAACCCTCTGCCCCAGCCCTGATTCCCCCACACACACTCCAAAGCTCTCAGCCCCATCCCAGAGCCCACAACCCCAGCCGAAGACCTCACCCCCCCAACCCCAACCCTCTGCCCCAGCCCTGAGCCCCCCCCCCCACCCCTCCTACACCCCACACCCCCCATCCCCGGCCCCCCCCCCCCGCCTCCACCCCAAGCCAGAGCCCTCATTCCCCCCCACACCCCAACCCTCTGCCCCAGCCCTGAGCCCCCTCCTGCACCCCAAACCCCTCATCCCCATGCCCACCCCAGAGCCTGCACCCCCAGCCAGAGCCCTCCTCTTCCCCCTCCCTTGCACCCCAGCCCTCAGCCCCCTCCCACATATTGAATCCCTCAGCCCCCAGCCCAGAGCCCCCTCCCACACTCCAAACCCCTTGGCCCCACTCCTGCCACCCATCACCTCCATATTGGTGCCCATAACAAAATTCGTTCCACACATGGATGGGAAAATTAGAGGGAACAACTCCTGGGCTCAGAGGTGCTTTAAACTCCAGCTCACTGGCCTGCGGGGAGAGGCGCTGCTGATGCTGGAGCTAGTGAAGGCATGGGGATGCAGCTTCTCTGTGCGGCTAATAGGAACACTGCACCGCTCAAGGGGATTGCAGGGTGAGCACTCTCACTCCAGCTAGGCTAACTCGAGAGGAGCTCACACAAGCTAACACTGCAGGGAAGACACAGCCTGACCTTCAGAATTTACTTGCTTCTCATTATCCACCTTTCTCTCTTCTCCCTCTCTCTATTTTAATATCTCGTCCTCGGCTTTTCTCCTCTCTCTTTTCTCCTTGTTCCTACTGCTCTTATTTAGCCTGCAGGTACCCATTTAAGTGACCTACCAAATAGCAACAGTGACCATAAAGGATATGTTTCCACTGTAATAAAAGACCCACAGCATGGCCAGGGCTGGCCCAGGTCAGCTGATACAAGCTTGCAGGGATCAGGCTGTGGGATATAAAATAGCATTGTAGGCGTTCGAGCCGAGGCTGGCTCTGGAGCCCAGGCTCTGAGATCCCATGGTGGGGAGGGTCTCAGAGCCCGGGGTCCTGCCCGAGCTCGAATGTCTATACTGCTATTTTTAGCCTAATAGCCCCAGTGCCATGGGCCCGAGTCAGCTGACCTGGGTTCTGAGACTCGTGCAGCAGGATTTTTATCACAGTGAAGATGTACCTAGAGAGTCATGTAGTGTGGTACTTAACTACCGTGGCTGCTGTGTTGATATCAGTCTCTTTTGCTTATCCATGCGGGCGCCGAGTGGATTTCTGTCTGTTTGCAATTGATGATTGTTACTTGTACTTAGACTCGGGTGACCAGATGTCCCGATTTTATAGGGACAGTCCCAATATTTGGGGCTTTTTATTATATGGGCTCCTATTACTCTCCACCCCCATCCCGATTTTTCACACTTGCTATCTGGTCACCCTAACTTAGACCCACTTTGGTTTTTAAGCTAAACTAAATAAATACATAAAAGTATTTATTTGTAGATTCTTCCTCCTTAAGGGCCCAATTCCAACCTGAGGCCTTCTATTGACGTCACTTGGCTTTGGATCGGGCCCCAAAAGCATTGATTTGACATCTGACATGCGATTTAAACCAGCCAGTCCTAAATGTTAATCCACAAATCATTTGCGAGTTGTACCTTTATTGCATTCTATGTGGCAGGTGGCTTTTGCCTAGCAACGGGTCACCCTCCAAAGGTTTCAGTTCTGGGGTTTGTCTCCAAGAAGCATCCAAAAAAGTTCATCAAAAGATGCTATTTTTGAAGATAATCTTTAAAGCGGGGCTGGAACTCCCACAGGGAAAAGCCATTCCTGTGAGACTGCCAGCATTTCCCTCTCACGGCATTTTGATCCTTGTAAGGCTCAGAAAGGTTGTTGGGGAGAGGGGGAAAGAGGGAATCTGAATGAATATCTCCAAACCTTCAAGAATGTTCATTTCTAGATCTGAGCCAAGGTTCCGGGGTGATGGGGAGGGAACATCTGAACTGATTTGCTATCCCTAGTTTTGCTCGATAACCATGAACTTGATAAAAAGAAGAACAGGAGTACTTCTTCCTATGCATCCGAAGAAGTGGGCTGTAGTCCACGAAAGCTTATGCTCTAATAAATTTGTTAGTCTCTAAGGTGCCACAAGTACTCCTGTTCTTCTTTTTGCGGATACAGACTAACACGGCTGCTACTCTGAAACCTGTCATGAACTTGATGTAATTCTTAAGTACAGTAGTTTCATTTAAGTCAACAGGCCAGATTCTCCACTTACAATGGTTCCACACCAGTGTCACTCAGTGGAGTTACTCCTGATTTACTGGCATAAGAACGGGGAAAATCTCTCCTCAACTTTTTCCAGGAGCTTTCTAGTCATCATGTGCTCAATGTGCCCAGCCATTTTATGACATCGTCATCAGCCAGATGGAGAGCCAGTAGCCCGCCATCAGAATAAGTCAGTGGGCCCTCGCAGTGATACGCAACATAGTCTGAAGGTGACTGCAACTTTCTAGTGGTATACTTCTAGCCAGCTCCCTACTGGCACTGCAGTTTGGAAATTGGTGTTCAGCCCATAATTATAGTTATACCAACCTCACACCGGAGCCACTGCTGTGACATGGATAACAAATTACCTAAGGGCCAGCCAAAAAAATCATTGTGAAATATAACCAGAGAAACCTTGTATAGGGGATTAAATAGATAATGGGACTAGAAAGGAAAAAAAAGCCCCCATGCAATAATAATGGACAAATGTTTACTTGAGTCCCCACCTGCTGCTTGCATCAAATCATATTCCCCACACGCCAGATCTTATGTTATGTAATTCACTACAGAGGGCATCAGAGCTCCAGCAAACAGCATGACCCTCAGCAGGATAATAGCCAGCCGCAGAAATACCCATATGTGATTCTTCTCCAGGCTGTGATTGGGGAACTGCAATAGGAAGAACACGCACCCAGGGCCAGATCTCAGCTGGAATAAATTGATGAAGTTCCCTTTGTGGATTTACACCTGCTCAGGATCTGCCCCGGTGGAACTTTAAAACCTGGTCTTGTCCATCTCAGGAGACAGACCAGCTCTGAGAGAGAAATCATAAGGTTTAAGAACGGGCCATGATCATTGCAACCAGGAGAAACCACTGCTGTTAAGGGCAGTTCATTATACTGGGCCCAAGTCCTGAGATCCCGTCTCTTGGCCCATACAGGGGCCCGATGCAGACAAAAGCGTGTCGCGCCAGGTCAGTCAGTGAGGTTGCCCATCGTGGAGTTTCTTCACACTCTGCAGTGGGAGGGCTGAGCCTTGCCCCCTGTGAAAGAAGCAGGTTGTTCAGGGACCCCTGATATCTGAGGGGATTTGCTGGAGTTAAACTCCTCCCCTGTCCCTCCAGCTCAATGGAGCTGCACTGACAGGACCTCTCCCACCCCCTGCTCTTTAATCGAGCTAGGTTTTTATACCAGGCCCATCACTGCAGTATCCAGCTGCCTCTCTTCCCCCTGCCCTCCAGACGGGGTCCCTGGACACTGGGGCGCTCCACAGGCTGCAGTCACTTTCCTGCAGATTCGCCATGATGTTAGTAGATGACAACATGCAGGGTCCAGAAAAGCTGGGGAGGGGGGCAGGTAGGGACACTACTGCCCAGGAAGCAGATATCCCCTCCATGTGGGTATGGAGGTAAACAGTACACAGGGCATCCTCTGAACTTCCATCAACAGAATACACCCCCCGCCCCTTGACTTCGTTGGGAAGGGAGCCGCCTGCAGGTGGAACTGTTCACTGCATCGGAAAAGCTGCACCGAGATCTATTGAAGTACCACTCTACTCCTGAGTGGGTGGGCTAGGAGGGCTGGCAAGAGCTGGATCCTTCAATGGATGGTGGCATGTTTCTTCCACCCAGTCCTCTTCCACTCCCAGCACATTCAGCCAGCAGCTGTGGGCTCCCCCACTCCCACAAGGGGAAACTCGGAGGATGCAACCTCCCTGGGAAAACAAGAGATTTGCACACTGTTTCATATACCGACTGGTGGGTAATAACATGAGCGGCTGCCATGCTTGTAAAACTAAACTGGCTCTTTGTTAAGAGAACTATTTACATTAGGTGCTGCAATGAGCATTCAAGCCATGTGCACACAGACTGACCTCCGGGTGCCTCCTCCAAATTCTTCCCTCCTGGAACGTGTGCTCCCCCCTCCAAGTTCCATGCGGGCTGCTCCTCACAGGACCCAGCTAAGCTGAACTATCCTAGACCACAAAGCTCTAGCTGCAGCCCTGAGAATGAGAGGCAATTGGGAAAGGGGCAAGGGGCTTTGTAGCAAGGGAAACTGAGGCATGGAGGTTAACAATGGCACTTTCAAAATGGGTCCTGAAGTCAGACACCAACATTCATATTTAGGTGAATAAACTAAAGGAGAGCTTCTGGGGTTTGACACCTCTGAAAATCCACCTACTTATTCATGTGCCTTAGATATGGATGTGCAGCAAGACTAACATTTTTAAAAGTGGTGACTTGCTTGTGGGAGTCTCAATCTTCAGTTGTCCAGCGGGAGGCAGCTCTTGAAAAGGTAGGGGCAAGTCGGAGGGAACAAAGGATATTCAGCACCTCTGAAAACACAGGCCATAGTGCTCTCAAGATGGGCCTCATCCAGGAATCAGTGGAGGGGATTGTTTGGCCTGAGGGATACAGGGGGTCAGACTAGATGATCACAATGGTCCCTTCTGGCTTTAAAGTCTATGAACCTGGACATCCAAACACTGAGTCACCCAAAAGGAGCGGACGCTTCCAATTTTGGGCCTAGGTGACCTAAGTTTAGCCACCCAAGTTTAACTATTTTGCACCTCAGAGCCTGTTAATGATGTGCCTCAAACAAATTCTCATATCTGGCTGCTAAAAAAAGACCTTTTATCTCGACTCTTTCATACCACTAGATAACATGAGGGATTAGTCATTAAACACAGAGCTGACAGTTCCGCATGATGTTATCACCCCCTGCTCTGGTTGAAATGGCTTGAAAAGTCAATAAGCCTGTATTCAATCCTCTGCACGTGGCTATCTATGCAAATATGAGACTCACATAAAAAGTATTCAGATAGTTTGTCCCTCACAATTAGCTCTGTCCCATATACCAGGGTACTTCATAGCACCTCACTAATTTCATACCCCTTACTGTCATTTGCATAACTAATATGATTTGCTTAAATATCTCTTTAACTGATAGTAAAATAAAACACATGCAAACAGTCACCAGCCCTGTGAGGATTACAGGGTTCAAACTCTAAGCACACCTACCTACATGACCTTACCTGCTTATGTAGCATTCCCCCATGGCAATTTAGGACACTGCTTTTTTGCTGTCACCTGGGAGCCTTCATTGTTCACTGCCTGAGGGTTGGGAGCCAGGAAATCCCTTGTTCTAACCAACACACCCCTCTCCATTTCTCTCTTACCACAATCCAACAGGATCCGAAGCAGAGAGGAAGGAGGGTGGGTAGTGGAATACAGATAGGGACCGACATCTCGAAGAACCTCCAGTTACAGTAAAGTCTGGGAAAGGTACTCTGGGTATATCTACACAGCAACAACTACACACCGGCAGCTGGCCCGAGCCAGCTGCCTCGGGTGCGTGGGGCTTGGGATGTGGGTCTGTTTCAGAGGACCAAGCCTGGAAGTCTACACAGCAATGAAACAGCCCCGCAGCCCAAGCCCCACAAACCCAAGTCAGCTGACACAGGCCAGGCACAGGTGTCTAGGTGCTGAGTAGACACCCTCAGAGTGTGAAAATGAGGTGGAATATATTGCTTAGCATAAGTAGTTAACACATATTCAAAGACCTCTGCAGTCATAGGACAAAAAAAAAAAATGGGGGAGGGAGTTGGATTGTGGTAATAAGCCATAAATTCAGTGTCTTTATTATGACCCTGATTTTTATGTCTAGGAAAGTTATGAATTTATGACCCTCATTTTTATGTCTAGGAAAGTTATGAATTTAAGCTCCTCTTTTGAAGGTGTTGTGCAGGTTCCCTTTGTAGACAGGGACTGAGAGGTCAGATATGGAGCTATCGTTTTGTGAAAAGTGTTTGCCCCAGGTGACAGTGTGTTTTTTTTCTTTTTATTATTTTTCTGTGTGAGTTCATTTGAGGGCATTGGGATTGTCTGGTTTCACCTACCTCACTAGGGCATTTAGTGCACTAGATGAGGTACACCACATTGTGTTAGGCACGTGTAGACTCGTGGACCTTGAACGGTGTGTTGTGGGGGGTGCTGATCATAGTAACGATGGAGGTATGTCTGCAGGTTTTGCATCTGTTGTTATGGAAGTGTCTGGTGCAGCTTTGAGTTGTGGATCCTGGTCTGTGGGAAGCTTGCTTGTGATGATGAGCTTGGCGATGTTGGGGGGTTGTTTGAAGGCCAGGAGAAGGGATTTGGGATTCTTTCAGGATATGGTCCCTACTGGGTATGTGTTGTAACTGTTTAATGATACCCCGTATAGGTTCTAGTGTGGGATAATAGGTGACAACAAGGAGTGTGAGGTCATAAGGGGTTGTTTTTTTTTCTGTATTGAAGCAGGTTCTCTCAGGGTACTTGGGTGGCCAATTTCATGATGTGATTTATTTCTCTAGTACAGTGGTGGATTTAGAGTTAGTGGGGCCCTGTGCTCAGCTTCATTTTGGGGGCCCTTCCTTGGGACTTAGCCAAGAAAAAAGAACATTCTCTCTTATCTCCCCCCCGCCCCCTGTTTTTCATTCCTTTTTTCTTCATTCTCCTCCTATAAGTAATAGGAAGTAAATGAAAATAAAATGAGGTACCTTGATCGGTTTTATAGTCTAACTTATTTTTCCACAGACCACTTGAAAATCTCTGAGGGTCTCGGTGAACCACTTAATGATCTTTCCAAATATTGTTTGCACCGTTAGCTAAGTATTGTAAAGCACTTTGGATAAGAGCGCTTTATAAAAAAAAATGTAAAAAAACGTTGGGGTGCGGGGTCTGGCCAAGACTTAGGGTGTGGGAGGGGGCTCAGGGCTGGGGCAGGGGGTTGGGGTGTGGAGCACTTACCTGGGGCAGCTCCTGTTTGGTGCGAGGGGTGCAGGTGGGGATGTGGGGGTGGGGTACAGGAGTCAGGGTGGGCAGGGGGCTGGAGTTGTGGAGGAGGCAGGGGGTGAGCGGGGTTGCAGGAGTCAGGGAGGGCAGGGGTCTGAGGGTGTGTGAGGGGGTGCAGGAGTCATGGCTGGGAGTGTGTGAGGGGAGTGCAGGAGTCAGGGAGGGCAGGGGGTTGGGGGTGCAGGCTCTGGGAGGGAGTTAGGGTGCAGGAGCGGGCTGGGGGTTGCAGTTCAGGGTCTGGCCAGGAGTTAGGATGCAGGAGGGGGCTCCAGTTGGGGCAGGAGGTTGGGGTGTGGAGCGCTTACCTGGGACAGCTCCCATTTGGTGCAAGGGATGCAGGTGGGAATAGAGGGGGTGCAGGAACTCCCATTTGGTGCTCAGGGAGTGTGTGGCGGGGGTGCAGGAGTCAGGACATGGAGGTGTGGGGGAACCTGGGTATGTGTGGGGCGCTCAGGAGTCAGGGCAGGGGGTTGGGGTTGTAGGCTGGGGTCATGGGGATTCTCCCAGCCCTCTGCCCCACCCCATCCCCCTGCCCTGAGCGGCTCGCAGCAGAGGTCGGGGTGGGGGAGTATGTGTAGGGGGAGGGTGGGGGCCCCGCCTTTGCTCCGCCCTGCCCCAATTCCATCCCCTTCCCCAAGGCCCCACCCCTGCCCCCGCCTCTTCTCCACCTCCTCCCCCGAGCGCACTGCATCCCCGCTCCTCCCCGAGCGCCTGGAGTGCCGGCAAACAGCTGTTCAGCAGCGGGGGAAGCGCTGGGAGGGGGAGTGGCGGGAACCCGGCACGCTCGGGGGAGGAGGTGGGGGAGGGGGAAGCTTGGCTGCCAGTGGGGGTGGAGCCTGTAGCAGGAGCCCCAGGAGCCACCAGGACCAAGCTTCTGCCCCTGCAGCTGCCCGGCCCTGGGGTCCCCTGTTGTTGGGGGGCCCCGTGCCAGGGTACCCTGCGTTTCACTGTAAATCCGCCTCTGCTCTAGTGGAGTGTCCTTGTGTGGTGAAAGTGGTTTTAAGGAGTATATCCCAGACTTTCTCCTCATCTGGCTTCCCATCGGCAGTAAAGGAACCTCTTACTCCTTCTTTACCTGGCCGGATCACAGCTCCTCTGCAGTTCATCATCCTCTATGTACAGAGAAAAGCTAGTGCCAAGCTAAAAGGGTGAACAACTGAATTTGAAGTCAACCTAATCTGATATGAAAGGGAGATGCAACATACATCAGAGGAGAGGTATATTAATCTAAGCCAGCCATTTGACCTGTGGTTTTGCTGTTAATTAACTCCACACTCGCACTATACAGGCAAACAACTCCGGTGGCATTATTTTATTCAAATGTATCCCAGTGCAGAGGGCTCACACAAGGCTCTAGGTGACAATTAAGCCCCCATGTTAGGGATCTTAAGCAGTGCATAGGGCATTGTGTAGATCCTCAGCACTGGGGTTTATTTCACTCTGGGTGAAATTGGAGACAGGAGAATTATACATAGGAAAATCTGCCCTTCAGTGACTTGTGCAAAAAGTAGCAGCGTCAGATTTTTTTACCAAAATGCACAGAGAAGTTAATATGTTTGCATTGCAGTAACATTCTGCTCATCTCCTCACTGCCCTGAGACAGGATGGTTATGTATTCAGCCCTGGTTAAAGACAGTCCGAGCTGTGGGGGGAAGGTGTAAAATGCATCTATTCATTCTCTGTCTTGTAGCAAAAGGAGGAAGTAAATATTGGCTTGGGCTCTCCCACGTGACAAGGACATTAATCTTTGGAACCCAGATCCAGAATATTGATTAGAGGCAGCTGGAAAGCATTGGCCCAGTGGTTAGGGTGTTAGCCTGGGATGTGGGAAACTGGTTCATGCCTGTGTTTTCCTGTGGATTTTCCTTGTAACATTAGGCAAGTTACTTAGTTGCTCTATGCCTCAGTTTCCCATCCGTAAAACAGCAACAGTAGCACTGCTCTACCTCACAGGGGTGGTCTGAGGTACTCAGATACTATGGAATAACAGCCAAATAAGTACCCCAGAGAAATTGTATTTCAGTCTCTGGTATGTCAATGCCATTTTACACTAGTACATTTTCTTAAAGAGTTACTTAGACTTCTCTTTAATTCCCCCCCCCCTGTTTCTTAAACTATCAGAAACTCTCCCCCCGCCCCAAAAAAACCCTATAAACTTCCCAGTGCAAAGGAAACTTTAATCAGCTGGCAGAACTGTAAAACCTGCATTATCTTAAGTAACCCACAGAAGTTCATATTAATCATCATATAAATGAATGCAGTTTCCATTAGCAGAAATAACTCTGTGCATGACCTGGGGTCTTTAAAGATCTTGGTTGCATTAAGAAGATAAAGAGCCATTGGGCTAGAGATAAAAGACTAATTGTCATGAGGGTGGTCAATCTATGTGTGCATAGAGAGGCAGAGGATATTTCCTGTGCAAAATACAAGCAGGGACAGAGTCCTCCATCCATCTGTTTGGCAGGACTAATTAGCAAAATGGGGCCTTCTGATTAGAAATCAAAGATGACCAAATGGCTGATTTATGGGACTTAAAGGAGCATAATAATCTAGTGGTTAGAGTTAGGGACTGGGAGTTATAACAAAAGCTGGTTGAAACACAGGAGAAAACATCTCATGATATTTTTTTTTTGCTATAAAAAATAAGTTTTTGATGCACATTTTAATCAGAATTTTGAACCATTTCAGCCAACTCTTGGCCTGACTCCTGGGGTTTGCTTCCCAGCTGCATCACTGCTTCTCACTGTGACCTTGGGAAAGGGCCTTCCATGGAGTTATGCTGATATACGCCAGCTATAGATCCGGTCCTGAAACCCTGTTTCCTGACTCCAGTCACAGAATCGGAGTAGTGGGATGGTGGGGGAGGGAGGGTGTAATCGAGTGGTTAGAGCTGTGGGCTGGGAATTGTGACTGCTGGGTTCTTTTGTTACACTGCCACTGTGACAGCCGTGTGGGGCTTGATCCTTCATGGAGGGAGCTCATTTCCCAGCGACTTTGGCATTTTGCAGGACTGGGCCTTTATTTCAAGTCCCTCCTTTGTGAAATAGTAATGAGCATGCCCCACCTCCCGGACTGTGGCTCCATACTCACCAGGGTTTTGAAAGATCACTCAAACCCTCAGATAAGGGGTGAGGTAAGTACAGAGCATCACTAGAACCTAACGTCCGAGGTTGTGTTAATCTTTTATACGAATCTGCAGGCTAATAATGACAATGGAGTTCCTGGGAACTCCGGGCCATTCTACCAAGAAGATTGTCCCTGTCCATGGTGCTACTTTCTAAACAAATACATACAGGCCTACACTTGTGATCAGCTAATATTTTTCTGGCGCTATCGCTGAAAGAAGTTTTCAGAAGGTTTCTCTGGGTCCTGTTGTTTTGTTATCCTTAGTATCCATAAGAATGATTAATAACTGTCTTATGTTTATTCAGCACCTGTCCCCAAATAGTCTTTAGATACCTTAAAATCCAACCAAGCATGGTGATAAGTGAGGACTGGGAGAGTGTGGTGGGGTCATTTTGCAATTGCCTTCTGAACACAGCCTATGGGAAATGAACAGGAGTACTTGTGACACCTTAGAGACTAACACATTTATTTGAGCATAAGTTTTCGTGGGCTACAGCCACAAGTACTCCTGTTCTTTTTGCGGATACAGACTAACACGGCTGCTACTCTGAAACCTGTCATTATGGAAAATGAGACTCAGTCCACGGACAAGAACTTCGACATCGCTCCAGTTGGGTGTCTCATCAAAGCAGCAGAAGGACTGAATGGGCATGAATACTGGGTGACTCTCCACTGCATATGTGATCCCCCAGGGCCGGGGGAGAGGGGGACTTTTAGTATTGGTGTTGCTTGTGCTATCTCCATGGCTATGTCTATAAACAGACACCTGTCAGGGACGGTCTAGATAATACTTAGTCCTGCTTTGAGTGCAGGGGACTGGACTAGATGACCATTTGAGGTCCCTTCCAGTCCTATGATTCTATAGCTTTATCAATAGTGCACCTATCCATATAACCACATCACCTATCAGGATTTGGCCCTATATATGTCTGTATAAACCTCACACAATTCCCTTGTTCCTAGACCAGCAGCACCTGGGAGTGCTATATATACAGCACCATCAACTCCTGTAGGCAGTCTGGGATGGCCTCATATTGCTCTCTAGTCACACTTCTGGACAATATAAGCCCCAGCCTAGACCAGTGAGCCACGTCCTGCCCTTTTCTGAACGACACTCTGACTGGTGACTTTGGGGAAGGGAACTGGAAAAATAAGGCAGCGCTTTGACATTTGGCGCACACCGAGGGAGAAAGCAGTGATGGGCCCAGACCAAAATCTCAGATCCTGCCCCCATCCTCACCTGCACCTTGGTAAAGTTCGGATCTGATTCGAACCTGGCAGCTAGTCCTTATGTCTATAATTGTTCAAAGCAACACCCCTTGTCTGAATACCCTGAGCTTCAGCCCCTCTCAGCAGTAAAGGAGCTGATAGTGGTACAGATGTTATGGCATTCATTTATAACCAGCTGCCCCCCCCCCCCATCATCATCCCCACCTCCCTATTTGACATTGAACCTGAGATCAGCACTCACATTCACCAAAATGACCACTCACTCCACTAACCACTGCTCCCTCGCTAGTCCCCCCTTTCTGCATTCCTTCTTTTTGACAACTACCTCCTTCTCTTCAGTACATCCCCACCACTCCATGCCCCAGTTGCTTCAGTGTCCTCCAATCCATCCATGGCTCTTGGCTCCCTGCCACTCAACACTTTATTCCCTTTACTCTTGTCAAATCCTACCGCTCTCCCCTGGTTATTAACTCGAAGTCTCTTCCTCCACTTCTTTACCCTGGCTCATCTGCTTCCAGGCCACTCTTCGGAAAGTCCCTCTGGAGTTTTTTCTTCACAGCCAGGACCCTGTAGGTAATTTCCCTTGTTTGGTGGGACCAAAGACAAATCCAAAACCCAGGGCCATATAGTCCATCCTGCTGTGCCCTTCATTAATCACATATTCACAACTCATGCTGCTGCATTGTCTCCGAAACACCCACCCAAGCCTGCTGATCACTCATAAATTCCCTTTTTATGCACACAGATTAATTAAAGGGCCACTGCATAGTCCTCCGTGCCTCCACTAAGCCTCTAGGATGTTAATAAACAGAAGAGAATCTGATTTAAACAACCCCCATTCTCATTAACATTCTGTCCTGCTTTTCTTGTGGTAACACAGAGTGAGCCTGGCAAGCTGAACATGCCCAGTGCCAGACTGGGTCTTATTTGGACTGAATATGTGTGTGGAGAGTGCCCAACGCATGGTGGGCACTGCCAGAACACAGAGAGATCAGAACGTTTGATGAATGGAACGCAGAGGGCTAACACTAGGTCGTCCTTTCTCATTTTGGCTTTAGTCACATTTGACAACAAGTACTGTGCTTTGAGAGGAAGGGTGGTCCTGTGGTTAAAGGCTCTGGGTTATAAGGCAAGAGATGTGGGTTCAACTTGTAGCTCTACCACAAAGTTCCTGTGTGACACTTGGCAAGAAAGCTATGTCTGCATCTATGTTAAGTACTTCTATTGCCACCGTATGGGAGCACATCACATTCTGTAATGTGTTTGTCCTTCTAGCCCCGTCCAATCCCCACTGTGAGTTAAGGCAGCACTTTTATACACATTTTACAGATGGAAAACTAAGGCACAGAGTGATTAGGGGCTAGACCTACAAAGGGGACTTAGATTGAGCACTGCAGCACCTAATGTTAGGTGCCCTGCCACCTAATGAAATTCACATCCCTGAGTTAGATGCTTTGCCCCTTATATAATGCAAGGGGAGAGATAGGTGTGACTTGGGTATGCCTTGTTGCCAGCTGGTGGCAGGCCCGGGGATGCACAGAGCTTTACAGAGACCCCCTGGGTCAGATACATGCATAATAATTCACTAAAAGGTGGCATGAGGTCTCTACCAAGAACCAGTAGCTCACTGGACATCACAATCACTGTGAAATGTGTGTGCAGATAATATTTAAGGAGTTATGTGTCTGTACTGAAAATGATGTTCTTAAGGCAGGTATAATGTGTCTCCGACAGATCCGTTCCAAACAAGAGGTAACAAACACTTATTTCTCTCTCTAGTCATGTGTGTACTGGCCATTGGCTCTCCTAGTGGATGCCTGTTGGTGTACTGAACCGAATGCTAATCAAGAGATTGCAAACTCTTCACGTGAGGAAACGTACAGGAAAAAATAAACAGCAGGTGGGGGTCCTGTTTAGGAGTAAAGACAATGGATTGCTGAGGTATATCTGAGAATGGAGAGGTACATTTGGCATCTTTCACCAAGTAGGCAAGTTGGCAGTGCGATTTGTCTCATTAATGGAAGATCACAGCCAGGCCTGGCTGAAATGCTGGAAGGACTTTGAGGTGAGCTTTGCTCTACAGGACAAGGAAGTGTCCAGTTAAATAAGTCTAGGTTCTAGAATGTGTTTTATGGTTTTAGAACACATGCATCCATTCGTTTCCAGTACTGCTACTTGCTGTCATTGAAATCTCTTCTCTTGATTATATAAACTTTAGCTTGTTTTCACTATAAACGTGTCTAAGTGCTGTGTGTGAAGTGGAGCAGTGACCTGAGGTGGAACTGGTAAGTGGGGGTGTGCTGCTTCTTTGAGGGAAGCAAATCTGGGAACACTGTGACTGTCCAGTGGATCAGGGGCTGGACACTCCTGTCCCGGGGGATGCTCAGAGGTCTTGGGGGGTTGAAACGTGCCTATCGCTAACCAGTTGAGAGAGAACAGGGCCTTCATGAGGGCAGTACTTCTGTTGCCTTTGGCAAGAGTTGGAGAGGTGACCCCCAGCAGGCTTCCTCACGTTAAGGGCAGGTGGAAGCGAGGTGCCTAAGCAAGCCAATGGGAGATACTGAGGGGGGGGGGTCCTAGGCCCCGCCCCTTCAAGGGACTTAGGTGCCTATCGCCATTTGGGATTCACAGCTGTGAACCTTCTCTTGGAGTTAGTCCTCTAAGCTATTTCTTGTGAAAAAAATTGCCAGGGGAGGAGCCCTTCTTATAAACGTTAGTCAGTGGTTAGCGCACTCACCAAGTATGGGAGAGAGAGGGATTCCGTTCCCGCCTTTGCCTGATGTGGAACAGTGATTTGACCCCACATCTGGTGCAAGGGTTCTATCCACCAAGCTATAGGGTCATCTAATGTGGCGCTCTTTCAATTTTTCCTGGAGAAGCTGATCCACTGTGTATAAATAGTCATTAGGTCAGGCTATATGCATCAGAATGACTCTGTAGTCCAGGCGTTAAGGCCCCGCACCTGGAATATAGCAGAGCTGAGTTCAAGTCCTTTGCTCTGATGAATATTTAATTCCTTATACACAGTGGAACAGCTTCATCAGGAAAGACTGAGAGAGATGGAGCTACATCTGTTTATATCAGCTGAGTATCTGGCCCATCCAACATTAAACCAGAGTGTTCTGTTAGAGAGAAATATTTAGCAGTAGGACATTAGTATTTCATATGCCCGTACAACACACTGCATGTGATGCTTGGTTTGGCAACATATTCTCAGTAATATTTTACTGACAGCTTTGTTTTTCCAGCATGGAGTCATTAGTCTGCCTCCTGAATGAAGATGTCATTCACATTCCAGCTTCGAACTGTCAAGCCTATGATTTGTGGGGGGGTTAGTTTTTTTAAATGTACTGATCTAAACAATGTTGATTATGTGGACAGAAAATGTAACAACCTCATTGCACAACTTTGAGGGTTGAATATATTTTTAGCAAGTTTAAGTCTTTTGTTCAGTTAGGATTTATTTAATAGTGTTTGTTTTAGTCAGTGCGAGGCCTCTGGATAAGTTAGCAGTGGGAATGAAACTCTGGACCTAAAAGCATGAGTCTGTACTGTTTGAATTAGTCAACAACTCGGTTAACTCAAAGGTTGTAGACTCAGAACAACTCTGTGGGCCAGCCATTAGAGGGAGACAGAGAGCTGCCCCACATAAACTTGGTGATGTAACTTACATTATTTAATATAGTCCAATTTTTTAAAAAAATCCCAGTTGTGAGTTTTTTTAAGATCTCACTGATTTTGAATTTTGTCTTTACTCTTTCTCATGAATCAGTGCAAACTTAAAAATCCCAGGGAATTGCCTTATTCACTTCTACTCCAGCATGCATAGTATCAACAAAGCTACTTAGATTGTAATTTGAGACAATGTAGCTCTTTTCCATCATGCCAACCTCGGTGTTCTTCTCTCCATTCAGTTAATGTCCAAGTCATAATAATGCCCCTCATCATCACACCCCCAGCAACCTAGCAACATTCTGCCACATGTAACTTTGATCTGGGTTTGTAGAACTCTGTAGTGAGGAGGTGTGGCCTCCCTCTGAGACTCATGGGGAGGAACCACTCTCCACCCCTTGGTGGGTGGAGCCACAAAAGCCACGCCCCTGCCAGAAACAGAGGGGAGGAATAGGAAATTTAAAAGCCGGGCTCTGCAGCTCAGTTGTGCAAGAGCCAGAGAAGGAAGCAGATGTCTGTAGCCCACTGCCATGCTCTGTGCCCAAGATGGAGCTCTACAGCGTCCAGGAGCCAGAGGAGGTGCTGGGACTGCTGACTGACCAGTACCTGGAAGAGCTACTGGCTATGTATCCCAGGCAGATGTAGGATGACCAGGAAACAGATGGGTAGTAGGAAGTAGCCCAGGGACACCAGACAATAGTCCAGTTGTATTGCCAGAATTCTGGCCAGCGTGTATTGGTGCGATCCCCGCTGACCCAGTGGTGGAACCATACGCCACTGTTAGCACCCTGGGCTGGGATCTGATGCAGTAGGGTGGGCCTGGGTCCCTCTACCCTAGGGTGACCAGACAACAAATGTGAAAAATCAGGATGGGGAGGGGGTAATAGGTGCCTATATAAGAAAAAGACCCAAAAATTGGGACTGTCCCTATAAAATCGGGACATCTGGTCACCCTACTCTACCCCCTGTGGCCGCCCCACCCCTGGGGTGGCTACCTACCCACCTTAGGCCAAGAGGCCTTCATCTGTCTGCTGTCTGCCTGAGCCAGGAGGCCAGGCAATAGATTTCTTATTGCTTTGTCCTGCTCAGAAGGTCAGAGCTCTCAGACTGCTTACTGTTCTGCCATGCCCAGAAGGCCAGAGCCCTTCAAACTCCTTGTTGCTCTGCCCTGCCCAGAGGGCCAGAGCCCTGAGACTGCTAATTTCCCATTGAGCTTTTCCTTTATAGCTATGCGGTAGTGAGGGGGCCTGGCCTCCCTCTGACACTGACGGGGATCCCTACAAACCCCTAGCACAATGGGATCCTGGTCTATGACTGGTGCTCTTAGGTCCTACTACAGTATAAATAATGATGGTGTTATTCATGCAGGTAGTCCCAGGCCTGCGT
This sequence comes from Trachemys scripta elegans, assembly GCF_013100865.1. Classification (NCBI taxonomy): domain Eukaryota; kingdom Metazoa; phylum Chordata; order Testudines; family Emydidae; genus Trachemys; species Trachemys scripta. Next base: position 7,769,196 of record NC_048299.1, on the reverse strand, counting down.
TTATGTAGGTCCGGTGGTCCACCCATACTACTAAATTGATACTGGGGGCTGAAACCATAACTCCTTGTGACAGACTGACAATATCCCTCAATAACCTTACAGGATTAAGATTAATGTTCTTGGACTAAAACCTTATTGAATTAGGTTTAATACCTTTGGGGTCTATAGTATTAAAAATGCAATTGTTTATGTATTATTGTAGAATTGTAGGTAACTTTTCTAGGAATGTGACTAATGTAAATGTTAGGAACATCAAGGAACTGCCTGGGACAATATGTGTGAAGTGGGTTTTCTCGAAGGTATTTGGAAGGCCTGATGAAGCTATGCCCTGGGAGAGACCCATTGTCTACTAATTACTTGCTTCCAAAGTAATTGGCACCAGGAGTGCCATTTCAGATTTTGGTAATGTGGGGGGGGGGGCAACTTTAACTGTGATTCCAGGGCTACCTAGGCACCTGAAAATGCTCGTATTTTTGCAGATAATAACTTAGAAATTAGCTGACAGGAGCACTATATCTAATTCCTATATAAAGAGAGAAAAAATATAAGCAAATATTAATTAAAGCCATATTTTATGTAAGTTTAGAACAATCAGGAGATACAGCAGCAAGAAATTCCCAATCCCAAGCCTTGAGGTATTTGTTTTGGAGCCTTAGCACGGATATCAGAATCACAAGTTGGATACTTTGTGCACTACCTTTAGTAGAGATAAATAAAAATAAATTAAAATCGGCTTACTTTCTCTACCAGACATTCTCTGTTACTGCTATTATCTACTTTATTTTAGTCAATTGTTTTTCACTCCATTAAAAATGTATTTACTTAATTTTAACATACGTGATTAAGGTTTTTCTTTTTTCTGTTTTATTAAGAACAGGAATTTAGTTTTCTAATTATTTTAGCATTTATGTTTACTGATCACAATCATGTGTGTGACTCACTCACATTTGACTCCATCATTACTATTAGTATCCACCCTGGAACCGCATTTATTTTCGTATGAATTTTAAGTTGTTTTACAAATATAATTAAAAATACAATTTAAAAATAAGCGACCTTCATCTGTCTAAAGTTATGTATTTAGCTAATGTTTTGGGTTTTTTTTAAACTGGCACTGCTAAGGTGATTACAAGCTAAATTTACATTCTAGAAGGGTACTATTATTGGATTGTACCACTTTAAATAATGAATGACAAAGCACAATGTGGTAATAAAAGTAATAATGGTAATTACGCCAGCCGGGACAGGTTAGGCATTTTTGAACTCACTACTCAACGAATTAAATTGAAGCATAAGAGAGAGATAAAATTATGAAATGCACAGGCCAGGCAAAAAATTAAAATAACAGCACTGTAATCCTTAACAAACGTTGAAAGAATAAAATGACAGAAAATGAGTGCATGGCACATTTCAACAGGAAGTAATCACAACAACAAGTGTGTGTGTGTGTGTTGAAGAAGTGTGTGAGGAGACTGTGTGTACGAGAGAGTGTGTGATGGAGGCATGTGTGAGGGAGAGAGTGTGTGTGATGGGGCATGTGTATGGGAGACTGTGTGTGTGTAAAAGAGAGAAAGAGTGTGTGTCTGGGAGAGACTCTGTGTGTGCCTGAGCGAGTGTGTTAGCACACTGTCTCTTTAAGCTGAGCACTCAGGACCTGAATGCTTGTTCAGTACAGCAGCAGCCGCAGATCCCACTCCTGAGTCGGAGGCACCAGCAGAGACAGGCTCCCTGTCCCCCCACATCAGCTCAGCAGAGACCCCACTCAGGGACAACCACCTCTAGCCTCGGACGAGCTTCCCAAGCACCACAACAACATGAATCAGCTTCCCAAAGAAGGGGAGACTGCCATGGCAGAAGCAGGAGCTGGGCAGCTGGAAAGCAGCGGGTGCTGGCTGGGTACTTAGTTCTGGGAGGGTTGGCTATGTGGGGGGACTAAGGCAAATGTTGGGGTGGCTATAACCCCTGCAAGCCCCCACCAGCACCACCCCGTTCATAAAATTGTAACGTGGTACAGTCAGGGGCGCACTTGCCCCCCCAATAGCGCCCCTATCAAAGACCCCTGAACTGTATAAAGACTGGAGTAAACTTTTCATGAGAGGCCTAGTTCTGAGCTGAGAGGTGAGGCTGTCATGAACTTGTGACCACAAAAGAGACCTTTTTGGGGGGTTCGAAAGGACTCAGCTGCCAAAACCCATGTTGATGACAGCTGAGGGTCTGGGGGCGGGGGGGATCTCTGGTAAATGAATTAGCATGTAGGTTCTTTCATTGTTTTAATATATTTTCTGTGTAGTGCTTTTTACCTTAAGAATAAACTAGGCTTGCATAGGAAGTGCTGTGTGGTAACTATGAACTGTGGGCAGTTATATGGTTAAACCACTGAAGAGAAAATAAGCAGGCCGGCTTAGGGAGAGTCTGTTGCTGAGAATGACACAGTGAAGACAGGGAACTGTTCAGCGTGGAGAGTCCCTGGTCAGAAGGAAGAGAGACACACTTCTCCACCCGAGAGGTGATGGCCCAGAGAGCCAGAAACCTGAGAGGGATGTCCTTGCTGAACCACTAAGGGGAAATACAGGTGCTGTGCCCTAAACTGGGACACTCAACCTAATCCATAGGCTGGAGCGGTGCCCATGAAGGGGCCTCATTGTAACCCTAAATCCTTGACCCTTCTTGGGGATGGGTTCTACCTCCTCAAGACCTCCACACCCACTAGTTACAGTGGCTTGACGGAGGTGATGTGAATTTTGCCCATAATGAGTCAGGACTAGGAAAAGGTGGACTAGAACCAAGGGACTGACATCCCAAGGGACTTAGGCACCTAAATATCTGGGAGGCTCCTCCTCAGTTCTCTTTCTGAACAACAAGACTTCCGTCTCATCTCCGGGCCTATTTTTTGAGCTTTGGATTGTTACAAATAGCAGAGCTGCTGTGAAGAGAGCATAATGGATGCGAGCATGCCAGCTTTAATGTGCAGACTCTAAACTGTGGGGTTAAATATTTTGTGAATTGGGTTCTATGACATGAATATTTTCTGCAGTAACCTGATTTTGGCAATTCCCCTGTGTCCACCCGATAATATCAGCCAAGAACTATGTAATTCCAAATGAAATAATGCTGGGGGGAAATTAACACCTAAAAGCTCCCCAGAGATCGCCTGCAATTATATTCTCTACTAAATCACAGACTCATATAAAATAGGAATGAATCAATGGCCACAGTAGGTCGAGACTAAGTGTAGGTGACTCAGTGCAAGTAGATAATTGTTTTACTAACTCTTGTAATGCATTGGGAAGAAATCAGTTCTTGCCTAGCAAAGAATCTGCCACCGTAGCCTTCAAACTACTTATTAGAGGACCCCCAGGGTTTCGGGGAGACAGTGTGGTTTAGTGCAGGGGGCACAAGGCTGGGTGTCAGGAGACCTAAGTTCTATTTCTAGCTCAGCCATTGACCTGCTGTGTGATTTTTGTCTCTGAATCTGTTTCTCCTCCCACCCTTTGTCTGTCCTGTCTATTTAGATTGGGCAAGGACTGTCCCTTGCTATGAGCTCAGCCAGCAGCTAGCACAATGGGGTCTGTAGGCACTATAGTAATCAATAATAACCCCAAAGCTTACACGCATATCTGAACCTTATTCAAACTTCCTGCGTCAGGCTGGATCATTCACAGAAGCAGGGTCCCTCCTGAAATTTCGGGTCCTTCCTCTGTCCCTTGGAATTAGAAATACCTCGAGGACAGCCTTCCATGTCATGTGTCCTTCTGGCTCCTGCCAGACCCAGGAAGTAAAAAAAAAAGTCCAAAATAAAAGAGGTGGGGAGGAGACAGACATCAGCTGAATATTTTGAACCTCACAACAGGTTTGGTTCAAACATAGGGTGAACATTTCAAAACATAGCAGCTAACAGAGATGCCGTCAAGCTTGAGTAGCCCCACATTCCTCAGATCTGTGTGTGAGAGCCCTTATTTATATCAGATATGAACCCAACCCAAAATCCCAGAGCCACCCCCCCACACACACACGTTTTTATTTGAGTGAGGGTGAGGGAAGGGGATTCAGCATCTGAACCTGAGGCTCTGCTGATCCCTGCACAGAGGTGGGCCCTTCACACTTGGATCTCCCCTTGTCTACTAGAGAGGCAGGCAGTCCATTGACACGATAGCATTGCATCTTTCTTCACCCAGTCCGATCTGTCATGCTTTTTGGAATCTCAGACCTCCTTAAACAGGAGGCATTTACTAAAGAAAAGAGCATCCAGGCTTCCACGCAACTTGAATTCCAGTTTTGTTTCCGCTGTTTACCAGGGACGACACCACATCTGAAACGCTATGCAACAAACAGACATCTAGTGGCTGATCAATATGCTGCAAGTAATCATATTGCACCTGGGAAGCATGTTTGTGCTACACATTAATTGTTTATGTCTGTTGCTGTCTCACAAGTGAACAGTGGATACTGCATCTGGTCTGAGCTGGTGAAATTACATATTCTCACATTTGGCTTCTACATGCCCTTCCAGAGATTCCAAATGACGATGAGTAGAAGATCTCTTCTATTCAGCATTTTGTAGGGGGCAGGGGGGAATCCTTCCCAATAAATCAGAAAGCAGCATCTCTGCTGAACAGAATGCCTTGTGCTACTACTGCAAAGTAAAGTGATGTGTTAGGCAAAGCCAGGCATAAGCCAGCCTCGTGTTCAAGGTCGGCATCCTTCCACAGATGTTAGGCCAAAGGCACTGAAAGATTTACAGCAGCTATGGGCATTCAGAGCCAGGACGCTTGCGGCGCTCTCAGCTAATGGGGATTAATAGAATAAACAGCAGGCTTCAATAACAAGCAATTAGACTTGGGAAACCTTCTCAGTAACAGTCTCCTAATAGTTAGTTGGCGATCCCTTGGAGTTCGAGGATAATCGTCTTCCATGAAATGATAGCTAATTATTGCTAATGGATCTGCGGGTGGCTAATAAGACCAATTCGGGATCCACAGACTTTATCGCAATTGGGGCAGATGTTTCCCTGAGGAAGGGGCGGACCTGGATTGTTGAATTGGGCTGCAGCATGTTCTTTCCTCCTTTCACGTTTCTCCATTTCCTGTTGTCTTCGTTGGGTCTTGAAATGCTGGGATCCCTGCCATGAGGTTCTTCTCAATTTCAGTCGGTCAAGGGCTTGGGCTTCCCATAAATTTATGCCGATGTTGCATTTCTTCATGTAGCTTTTCAAGGTGTTTTTGAAGTACTTTTTTTGTCCTCCCCTCATCTGAACTGCTTAATCCCAGCCTGGAGCATCCTCCTGCACCCCAAACCCCTCATCCCCAGCCCCACCCCAGAGCCCGCACCCGGAACCCTCACCCGAGCATTCATGGCCCGCCATACAATTTCCATACCCAGATGTGGCCCATTGCCCTGGGGCTGGATCATTGGCACCACTGTAGATTTGCCACCTCCCTGCCGTTTTCTGGGGCTGCAGGGAGGGAGTATCATGGGGAATTTGTGACTTTCATGTTGATCCCCCAACTGGAGAGACTTAAGGAGGCCCACGCTGCATGGGGAATTTGTGACTTTCATTTTGATCCCCCAACTGGAGAGACTTAAGAAGGCCCACAAAGGGCAGAACCCCCTCCCCTGCAAGCCGTGGGGAAGTGGGATCTAGGTGTGACCCACCCAGTGTAGTTTACTGGGTGTGGTCAGATTCTTCCCACAAGGACTCTGTTACAGGCTGTATTAACTTTCCTCTGTGCTGTGAGAGCCCCCTGAAGGGTGTCACCCAAGGGCACTGGAACAGGGAGGGGCCAGGGGGGCATGGTGCCCCCAAACACACTTTTAAAAGTGGGAGGGCTATGCCTTCTTACTTTTTACTGGCTGTAAGGGCAAGTGACAGAGGGAGGGGGTGGAGAGGTGTGAGCAGGGGGCGGGGCCTTGGAGGGAAGAGGCAGCATGGGGGGGGGCCTGCAGGGGAAGAGGTGGGGTGGGGCTTCTGGGGGAGCGAGCGGTGCGAGGGCAGGGCCTTGAGGGGTGGCACAGGGGTGGGGGTCTGGTTCAGGTCCATGTGGACCCCCCACTTTTAGAGTACTTTTGCTGCTCCTGGTGTCACTGCTGGGGAGTTGAGGAGGGCAGCAGGACCCCAGGTCCGCCTAAGATCAGACCACCTTGCAGCTGGCTGTCCACTGTTTGGATTTAGCATGCTCCTATGCTGTGACTGATGGTCATAGAGTGACCAGATGTGTCAATTTGATAGGGACAGTCCTGATATTTGGGGCTTTGTCTTATATGGAGTCCTATTACCCCCCACTCGCCCATCATGATTTTTCACACTTGCTGACTGGTCACCCTAGATGGACACCATCTAAGAGGCCCTGTAACCTAAGGTCGATTCATGCACAGAATGCCGTGAAAAGGCAGGCAGGTGACATATGGGGTGGCCCCAGCTCTGAGACAGCCAGGCGTACCCCATGCAAAGAGGCCACCCTAGCAGCAACAGTAACAGCTCACTGGCATCGGCAGGATTCGTTGAGATGGGGACCAAGGTGAGTCCTGGAAATCTTTAAAGAAGGAGGCGATGTGGGGCAGATAAGAATGGGGAGGAGGAGTTGGTGCAGGGGAAGTAATGTGCTGAGGCTTGTCATGGAGACAGGCCCTGAGACAGGACTAGTGGCGTTTCAAAGCAGAGGGGTGTCTGTGGCCAGGGAAGGGGGCAGAAGTACATCTGAGAAGCCGTTGAAGCTCTATGGAATCCTGGGTGGTTGTTCTCCACCCATATAGACTGAACCTCTGTCAAATCCACCCCTGCAAACTAAGAAACAAAAATGTGAGGTTCAGATTTAATGTCTATTTCCCCCCTATTCTTTTGACTGTCCATCCTCCCCCTGACCTTCCTGACCTCAAACACTTAAAAGTCTGGGCGGAGCTGGTCTCGGGTTCTGTGTGAACCTCAAGTTCAGCCTGAAACCAGCAGGGACTGGGCCAGTTCCTCAGCTGATGAAAATTGGTGCAACTGCTTTGAAGTCAAAGAACTGATGCTGATTAACAATAAGTGAGGATCTTGCCTGTAGTGTCATGATATTTCCAGCCTAATCTCTTAAACGCATGTGTTGGATGCAGCTGGCTATGCTTCTGAACCTCCAGATGTTGGAAGGTTCGTCTTTCGCTAGCCAGCATGGGTAATGTGTATTGATGGTGATGGGAGCTAGGGATGCAATTCTCAGCATTAGGAAAACACTTTCCGCTGCTGGAGCTTCTTTCTCCCAGTGATCTCCAAGGATTCCACAAGCAACTGATGAAGCGAGGCCTGAAACCTATCTATGATCCCCACATTTTTACCGATAGAAAACTGACGCCTAGAGAAGTAAGTGATTTACCCAAGATCACACAGCAACCCCGTAGCTGAGTCAGGATTAGAACCCTTCAGTCTCAATGGTCTGCTCTAACCAACAGCGTCTCCTTCAACATTTAGGCACAAGCCCTGTTCTTCTCACAGGTTCTGTGGGGGTGGGGGCCTATCATAGAGGAACCAGTACAGTTCTTCTCTGCGTGAGTTAGGCAGGCAGAGTGCAGGGGATGCAGATCCCTGTGTACTGCAAAACACAACCAGTGGGCATTTGGGGGTAGGAAGTCCACCCCTGAAGGAGTTGTGGCTGGAGCACTGTTCTGCTGCCCCTGACTCCCAGAATGGCCGTTTGAGGCGAGAGCAGCTGGGTGTCACTTAAAGCAGCCCTGAAGCAGCTCCAATTAGTGCCAGGGATTCAATGGTCATTGGCTGGTTCCAGGATTAGGGAGCCATAAAACCATCCCTTAAGAACAGCTCTACCAGACTCTCAGTGTGGCCTTGGGCAAATCATTTCATCTCTCTGGACCTCAGTTCCCTATCTCTACATTGGGAATAATAATCTATCCCTCCCAGCACCCATTTTGTCTATGTATGCTGTAAGGTCTCTGGGCCAGGAACTGTCTCTCACTATGGGTATATCCGCACTGCTTAGCTAACGTGGGTTCAACAAGCAGTGAAGTAAGGCTTTTAACTTGAGTTCAGGGTCAATTTCAACCCCAGGTTCCCCTAAAGCAGGGGTATGGAAATTGTATGGCGGGCCATGAATGCTTACAAAATTGGGGGTTGTGGTGCGGGAGGGGGTGAAGGCTCTGGCTGGGGATGCGGGGTCTGGGGTGAGGCCAGAAATGAGGAGTTCAGGGTGTGGGAGGAGGCTCTGGGCTGGGGAAGGGGCTTGGGGTCAGGGGGTGAGGGCTCCGGCTGGGGGTGCGGGCTCTGGGGTGAGGATGAGGGGTTGGGGGTGCTGGAGGGTGCTTCAGACTGGAACCAAGGGGTTCGGAGGACAGAAAGGGGATCAGGGCTGGGGCAGGTGATTGGGCTGTAGGAGGGGGGCAGGCTCCAGGCAGCACTTACCTCAAGCAACTCCCAGAAGCAGCGGCATGTCCCCCCTCTGGCTCCTACGCAGATACACGGCTAGGCACTCTGCCCTCTCTGCAGGCACCGCCCCTGCAGTTCCCATTGGCTGGGGTTCCCAGCCAATGGGAGCTGCAGGGGCAGTGCTTGGGGCAGGAGCAGTGTGCAGAACCCCCTGGCTGCCCCTATGAGTAGGAGCTGGAGGGGGGACATGCCACTGTTTCTGGGAGCTGCGCAGAGTGGGGCAAGCCCCAGACCCTGCTCCCTGGTGGGAGCTTGAGGGCCAGATTAAAACGTCTGGAGGGCCGGATGCGGCCCCTGGACCATAGTTTGCCCACCCCTGCCCTAAACGCTTTAACTTGAGCTTCCAGTTCAAGTTCAGAACACGCTGGTATTTGCAGTGTAGATATACCCTATGTGTCTGGACAGTGGCTAGCAGGATGGGGCTCTGATCTCAGCTGGAGCTTCTAGGCACTATGGTAATAATTAAAAACGGAGCATCATTTGAAGGTCAGAGCCTGTGTAATACACTTACAGAGAGTGCCTCCCACCTGGTGGGGGCTCTCGTAATGCGCTCCAAATGCTAAATAACAGCAGCGGGGCCCTGGACTTGCTCCTCCAACGCAGCTCTCTTGATAGCCAATTCCTTATTAAAGCTTCACCGTGCAATCATTCTTCCAATTATATTTCCTAGGTGTTCTTTTAATTTCTCTTTGTTCCAAGCAATCAGGGAACTCGCTGGAGCTAATAATAAGCAGATGGTTCTTTGCAGTAGTCCGCTCTGATATCCAGGCTCTGTTTGCTGCTATGTCTGTTCCTCCAAATTGTTATTAAGTTGCTTGCTTTCTCAGCTGAGACATCTGATCTGTCGTGGGTATGGAATATGAATTGCTGCTGCTGATAATGCATTCCCCTCTGCAGACATGTGGCTAGCTTGCATTCTGGAGTCGTTTCTCTGTAAAACAGCATCTCCTGACTTGGTGCGTCCAGCATCCTCAAACTTCTCCCCAGTGGGTAACTGGCCAAACAGAATCGGTTAGTCAAGGATGGGAAGAGCCAGACCTCAGTGCTTGTCCCATTCTGAGGCGGTAATAATAATACTAGCTCACATACGTTGATTCTCATCTATAGATCTCAGGGTGTTTTGTAAAGGTGAGTGAAGATTATTATCCCCATTTTACAGAGTGAGGCAGTGACTGCTCCAAGATCAGACAGCATGATAGTGGTGGAGCTGGGAATAGAACTCATCCAGCAACGCGTCCACTGGACCAGGCTGCCATTCCTCTAAAAGGAATATAGCTGCAGGTAAAAACCTTGCTTGAGTTCAAGGTGGTTGGAGTTGGGAGTTTGCTTTGTGCCAAAAACAACAAGGAGTCTGGTGGCACCTTAAAGACTAACAGATTTATTTGGGCATAAGCTTTCGTGAGTAAAAACCTCACTTCTTCGGATGCAGTCTCTCCAAGGGAATCTATCCCATAGTTATTCATGTACATGAAATGGCAAGCAAGTCCTCTGGCACAGGATGGGAAGTGGCAGAGGACGATTCAGTGCCCACCATGCTGTAGCCTGGTGAATTTTGAGAGTGCAAAATAGCACTTGTCCCAAATGACAGGTTCTTCGGTTAGACGGCTGCTTAGAGTTAATTAAGAAGCCAAAATTGGTGACGTGCGACACAGAAACTTTATGAGTTGTAGTTAATACAGACAAATATAATTGAAATAATAGAAAAATCAATATACGTAAGTGTAAGAATTAGGTAAGTACACTAAAATGGTTTCTTGTATTGCTCATACTTACAGACTTACATTGTACATCCTTATGGAGACCATTACAAATAATGATGGAAAGAAAAAGTAAGTGATGATTGCTACAAAAGGAAGGTATTGTGCCAGGCTTACTGCCCGGTTGCTCAGTGTTGTCATTCCGGTGTCCCAGCGAGGGATGGGTTTGACAATCTTTATATACCTTTTTCCATTCCACCCACATACATCCAGGGCTATATCTGATCAAGTCAAGTCTCAGCCTCCTGTCCATATTTGGTATTTCGGGAAGCCAATTTTAGGGTTCCAAATGTCCATTTGTGGTGTTCCAGTTGATCATAATTACATTTCCGACAGTTAACCCAACCGTTTGCATCAATCCCTTTCCCAAGAGTTTCCAGACATAATGTGATTAGCCTTATTACCAAAACCCCCTAAAATGCTACCATCTATTCATTTCTGGTTTCCCTATGTATTACAAGATACATTGCTAAACTATCACAAGATACATATTGCTAAATTTTATAACCTTTGGTCAAGCACATCTCATAAGCACATAATACTCACAATAACTAGGCGCTAACACTTAATTCTTGTTTTGGTTCTTCTACTTGCTGTGACGGCTTCAATAACTTCCATTATTATTTTATCCAAAACTATAGGCTCTCCAAGATCAGGTCTGGGGTCAACGATCAACAACGCCAATGGGCCATCACCCTTGGTGCCCTTTGCTCTTGGCATAATAAACATAATATGTAGGAATCCCATAGTTAGTGATGGCCCAAATACCCATGTTTACTAACTATACAGCGAAACATATATACAGCTTCTCTGGCTGATATCCAGTGGCTTCTGAAACATAGAACACAGTGAGCACCACTGGAGGACTCACAAATTATTTAAAGGGATACTACCCTATTCCCATATGCTACAGTCCGTTTAAGGCTATTCATTCTCCATATCCCATTCACACCTTGTTCTCTCAGCTGAGGCTGCCATGAAGGGAAGCCATCAGTGTTGGTCTTTCTGTCCCCACAGCCAAATCTCTTGTCTGGGCCTTTATACCCTGCCATGATTACAACAGTATCCTCTGCTCCAGCCACCCAAACAACCCGACATTGCATTCCTTCCACAGCTGCTAAAATCATCTTCCTTGCCCATCGGTCTGATCACATCACTGCCCTATTTCAGTCCTCTGCTGGCTCCCCATCTGCCACCACATCACCTGTAACCTGCTGCTCACCATCCTCAAAGCTCTGCATAACTCTGCCCCTCCCCACTTATCCTCCCTTGTCGAGCTCTGCGTTGACCCATCTGCCCCCCTTAGCTCCACCAATCTGCTTCCTCAGTTCATCTGCGAGGCCTCGCTCCCACCCTGTCTCAAAGACCCACTTCCGCTATGCGGCTCATAGTGAATGGAGATAGGGGGGTTTATAGAAGCCCTCTGTTGTTCTCTTTCTCCTCACCTCTGTCTGTCCTTATACTGTGAGCCTCATGGAGCTGGTACCACTCCCCCCTCAAATGGCTGGGAAACACCTGGGACATTGTGGGTGCTGCTGTAAACAAATCAATAATCGGTCTTCAAGTTTCCCATGCCTCCTTTGGCCCTTCCAGTCACTCCACTGCATCCTCCACGATTCCTTGGCTCTTCTCCTCTGGACCACTTTCTGGTGCTCCCCAAACATATGCATAGTTTCACTCTATACTGTCTTATAATAACTCGGAAGTTGGCAGACCAGGTGCCAGCTCATGCCAAGGCCCCTACGTCTCACTAAACACTGACAAATGCACAGCTGGGAACCAGTCTGCCTCCCCTGTGTGTCAGGATTGTTTAAAATAGGTATTAGGGTTAGAAAAACGTGTTTAGACTGTATGAGACGCTTGTAAGTTGCTGCCGGCAATAGTGTCCCTTGCAATAGCTGTGTCCCATGGTATAAGGTAATATTCAAGTGGTTGCTCCGTAACTATAAATCACCAGTCAGCAGAGAAGCATTACCAACTGCGAAATACTGGTTTGCTACAGGAGGCCTTCTCTCCTGCCCAGCAAAAGGCCCATAGACACCAGTCAAACCATTGTGGAACATCAGAGAAAAAAAGACTTTGTTGATTGCTCTCCCCACCACCACCACCACCCCCCATGAATTGGGGACAGGCATGTGGACTCGTCCCATCAGCTTGAACTCTGGGGGAAGGGAATAAAAATCCCTGACAAGAAGAAACTCTATCTTTATGCTGCTTGGACTGCGAGGAGCAAGGATTATTAAGAATAAGCAAAAGATCCCCAGTGCGTGGTCTGGGTTAGCCCTCCAGGACATATAGCCTCCATGGCATGCAGGAAGCACTGGGAGGGAGGAGGAGGAATTGATCGGCGGGGGCCAGCAGCGGGCAGGAGTGGGAGGAGGAAGGGGAGCTTGGCTGCTGATGGGTGCTAAACACCCACTAATTTTTCTCTGTGGGTGCTCCAACCCTGGGATTTGGGAGCACGAGCCCCATTGATTTCTAGTAGCATTTGTGCTCCTGTGGCCCTTAGGTGCTTTTGAAATTTTCCCCCAGAATGAAGATGGCCTTGATCCTGAGGCAGCACATACAACTTAAACAAGACAGACACGGCACAGGGCTCACTGCAAAGCTCAGAGAAGGGATTAATTAGGGAGATTCATCATTAAGAATGCAATTCTAGGCACTGAAATGATTGACTGACTCTTTATGAGTATCACACAAGTAATGAGCATGTAGGAGGCATTTAAATGAAGAGCAGATTCTGTGCTCCCTGTTATGTCTTTAGTGGTATACCCTATCCCCTTGCTGAATTTGGTCAAAAGACTCTCAGTACAATCCCAGGTGGCAGCTTCACATTAAAGACATCTAAACGGGCGGATTTCATTTACATTTCCCTGTGTTGCAGTGCAGACAGAGATCTAACACAGGCTCCATCATGGATGATTATTCGTGCTGCTGGAAGCAAATTCATTGCCTAAAAAGAACAAAAAGATCTGGTTTTGATCACTTTTTATAAAATTCCTACGCAGTTATTGAAGGACAGTTAAGAGAAAAAGGCTGCACCCAAACCCATCAGACTGTGGTTTTCTATGAGTTACAGCCTGAAACTGGGCCAGGGCAGAAGTAGTTGTTCTCTCAAAGAAGTTATTGATGTCTACCTGTATTTTTAAATCTGTTTTTGATGGTATTTGAATTCCCAGGACTTCTATAGCTGATAATTTCATTGCAATCAGTGGATTTACACCAGTGTCAAACTGCAATAGTGTAGAGGTGAATCAGGCCCCAGATTCCAAGTCATGTATCAATTTTGGTTCTATATTTATATGCGTTCTTTATTTCTTCTGTCACCCTTGCAATATGTGTCAGGACAACCCGTGAAACAAGACTCCGACAGTGATTTAAGGGTTTGCTTTGAAACCACACCAAAGATAGATACAGGCAACATTGGGCTGTCTGAATTGGTTTTCACATTCCAGCTGTATTTATTTTAGCTTAACAAATCAATAATACACACTGTGAAGGCCGTAGGATTGTTTGTCTCCATCCATTAAACACCTCAAGCCAAATTTAAAGTCCTGAGGTAATGGGAGTTGCAAGTGCTCAGGACCTTGCAGGATATGGCATGTCACCATGAGATACAGTAGCATACCTGACATACCAGTCAAGGAGAAATAGCAGCTGTTATGAGTAGATCAACAACAGAGCTAAATGAACTAGGAATGCAGGAATTCACAGGCAGAGTCAGATCAGTGCTCTGTCTAGACCACTATGCAGGAAGGGTGGGTAGAGTCCTAGCTGGGAAACCAGGTTCAAGTCCCTACTCCTCTACAAATTATCTATGTGATCTTAGGCAAGTCACTTGCTGTGTCCGATCTCCTATTGGTAAAATGAAGACAATAGCACTTCTTAACCTGACCAGGGTACCATGAGGATAAATACATTAAAATTGTGAGGTGCTTAGCTGCAAAGGCCATGGGGCCACATAAGCACCATACATAGATATTCTGGCTGCAACAGTGGCTAGTACCACATACTTCAGAAGAAGGTGGCATAATCTGTAAAGGAAGTTTCTTACTGTCCCTTAGTGGTTGGTTGATGTCTTGAGGCATGAGTGTTATTTATCTCTTATACTTATTTTTATTCTACTTAATGTAACTGTGAATGTTCTTATTACCCACAGACTTTCAATGGGACTTGTGCTCCTAAGTCATTTAGATGTTTTGAAAATGTCACTCATAAATGTCTAACCCTTTTTTTTAAATCATGCTCTTGGCTTTAGCATTAGCTTGTGACAATGAGTTCCACAGGTTAGTTGTGGAGTATGTAATTAAAAAGTGCTTCCTTTTATCAGCTTAAAATGAGTCACCTTTCAATTTTATTGGAGTGTCCTTGTGGTGGTACTATGAGATATAGACAGATAGGAGCATCCCTGATTTACCTTATACCATTCATTATTTTGTATTCTACTATCACGTCCCTTCACAGTCATCTCCTCTCTAAACTCAAATGTCCCAGTCTTTTTGATATTTCCTCTTTTGAAAGTCTCTCATTGATGCTCATTAGTTTGAGCAACCGTCCCGGAACCCTTCTCTTTCTGCTGTAGCTTTTTGCAGACGGAGGTGACCAGAACTGTACATAATGTTCCCTCTTGATATGTATAATGGCATTATAATATTTTCAGCATTATTGTCTGCCCCATCCTTTATGCAGCCTAACAACGTGTTGGTTTGTTTTGGCTCATTGAGCAGGGGTCTATATGAAGCTGTCTACAGGGACGACCATTTTACCCCATTAATACAGTTCATGTAGAACTAACTCATCAGTGGACATAAGTAGTTCAAATTAATCTCTCTCAAATAAAACCTGAAAACCTAAGTTAAGCAGAATTAATCTTCTTTCAAACAAGTTGCTCCTTCAAAATCAAAAAGTCTTTTGATACATTGTAGTCAAGGGAAACACAAAATGAAAAATTTCCTGCAATCTCAAGCAAAGCACATACAGTGCCATAAGATGTTGAAAAGCTCATCTTCTTCTTATATGGCTTCTCCATTACTAGAGGTTTGCAACCGTGGTAGCCCATTCTGTATGGTCCTCTCTTAATCTCTTTGTGGATGAATAGTCCTTTTGATCCACCTGGGATACCGCGTTGTCCTCCAAGAGCTTCTTTTTCTGCCTCTCACTCTTTGGCCATCAACTTTCCCTTCCAGGGCCCGTCAACATGCATCGTCTGCTGAACCTCTTAAAATGCCCCCTGCAAATCAAAATGTTCTTTTCTTAAAAGAAGGCTCATACAACTAGAAAGGGCATGTTTATTGACCCATTCTCATAATATAGGAATGAGGAGACATTTAATGAAACCAAAGTACTGTATATAGCATTGGTGAGACTTGTATAAGAATACTGCGTCCAGGTGTCCACATTTTACCAAGGAGGTTGAAAAACTGCAGAGGCTGCAGAGAAGAGCCACAAAAATGATTCAAGGACTGGAGAAAATGCCTGATAGTGAGAGATTTAAGAGTTTAATCTGTTTAGTTTATCGATTGGTGAGTTGATTATGATGTATAAGTGCCTTCACAGGGGAAAAGTACTGGGTACTAAAGTGTACTTTAATCTAGCAGTGAAAGGCAAAAAAGGCAGAAAAATTCAAATTAGAAATAAGTCAAAAGGGGAAGGGTATTAGCCATTGGAACAAACCACCAAAGGAAGTGGTGGACTCTCCAGCTCATGAAGTCTTCAAGTTGTGACTGGATGCCTTTCTGAAAGAAATGCTTTAGTCCAACACAAATTATTGGGCTCTGTATAGGAGTAACTGGATGAAATTTTATACCCTGTGTTATACAAGAAGTCAGACTGGATGATTTGATGATCCCTTCTGCCCTTAAAACCTATGAGTGGTATTGAGTTTAAAACTGATAAAAGGAAATCATATTTTTCTAAACCATTAGCCTGTGGAACTCATTGTCACAAGATATAATGGAGGTCAAGAGTTTAGAGCCCTGCAAATCTGTGGATATCCGCTTTATATTCACAGATATCTGCTTCTGTGGATGCAATTATATTGTTTACCATCTTTGCAGATCAGATGCAGATCCAAATTTTTGTATCTGTGCAGACTAACAGTGAGATGGGGTTCTGGGGTGGGTGCGGATGCAGATATATATAAAAGGTGGAATACCAATTGCAGGTCGGATACAAGTTAAATTATCACGGATGCAGATCAGATGCGGATCTAAATTTTTGTGTCCGCCCAGGGCAGATTCTCTAAAGATTGGACACTTATAAAGTTAACAATAACATTCAGAGTTAATACCAAGGATTAACAAGACCAGGAGTTCTGGTGTAATCTATAAGTATAGAGATAAGATATAGGCATAAGGCAGCAATGCAAGAGACCTACAGGCTCAAGCCTGTAAGAAATGAACTTAGAATTTAGCATAACAATATGAGGCCTATAAGCCTTAGCATAGGTAAATTAATCAGAAGTGACCTTAAGTCACAAGATAGCACAACACATAATGCTATGATAAACAAGGATGATAAAACTTCTGACAAATAACCTCAGAATGATGGTTGAATGTCAGTTAGTTTGGGTATTTTAGGATAGGACCATCAGAGGGTGTTCAAATGCAAGATTGCCATAGTAACCAGCAAATGTCTATGCTAGTAAGTTTAAGCTAATTCGTATACTAGAATCATAGACTATCAGGATTGGAAGGGACTTCAGAAGGTCATCTAGTCCAACCCTGTGCTTAAAGCAGGACCAATCCCCAGACAGATTTTTACCCCAAGTCCCTAAATGGCCCCCTCAAGGATGGAGCTCATAACCCTGGGTTTAGGAGGCTAATGCTCAAACCACTGAGCTATCCCTCCCCCATAACCTATAGGAGAAGAACACCTCAACACTATTAGGGTGGGAAAGTTTAGCTATGGCTAGAGGAGACTGGACACCCTTATGAATATTCCTGGTGGCCATCAATCCCTATAACAAGGCTGACCATGGCCTAGGCCATTGGGATGTTTTGGCATGCCAGTGATCGGATAGGCCCTTCATGGCTGATTGCCTGTCTCATCATTTTGAGATCTCCACAAGCATGGACTGAGTATACAATTGTACTGATGCTGGGCATTAGTGCTTTTACTAATTGTGTTAATAAAGCTATTGCAAACTCGGAAGGTTTTTCTAAGTGTGAGTGTTGCACCCCTGAACATCAGGGCTCCCAAATTAATAGCAATTCTAATAACTCTAGGCCTGATCTTGGGACTACCCCCTGCCAAACCACCGCATGCTAATTGGGGATTCTTAAGTGATCAATATAATCAATACACAATCAACAGATTAGGCAACACTGGAAGGGATATAAATATTTTTGCTTCAGGGCATAAAACCACTTCCAATTATTGGGGATTAGGAAGAAATTTTCCTCATAAGTAATATGATGGGTTGTACAAATCCCACACTGGACAGGAAGGGGTGACAGAGCTGTGTGAAGGGGTGTACAAACCCCACACTGGACAGGAAGGGGTGACAGAGCTGTGTGAAGGGGTGTACAAACCCCACACTGGACAGGAAGGGGTGACAGAGCTGTGTGAAGGGGTGTACCAACCCCACACTGCGGCTTGCCAGGACATCCCCAAAGGAGGCCTGCAGCATGTTTGGAACTGTTTGTTTTTTTTGGGCACAAGCACTCACTGAAAAATAAATTGGCAATGCTCAGCACCTGCAGGCTGGATTAATCTTTTTGAGCCCCTGCACCTGGACCATTGCCCTGCCCCCCACTCTGCCTGCTCTCTGCCCCAAGGCCCTGTCCCTGCTCAGCCTCTTCCCCCAAGACCCCGCCCACCACTCCACCCCAAGGCCTGGCCCCCACTCAGCCTCTTTCCTCTGAGGCCCTGCCCATCGCTCTGCCCTGAGGCCCTACCCCTACTCAGCCTCCCCCCCCCTGAGGTTGGGGGTGCAGAGAGGAGCAACCACCAGCAAAAACAAAAGTCAGCGCCTGTGCTGCTAACTGCCTGGATCTCCATGATGAGAGGCTGAGTGAATGAGGACCCTCTCACACCCCAAGGGGGCACTGTGGAGAAACAGCCGCTTATCCCATAACTGCCTGCTGTGGGGTTTCTTGCACCTTCCAAGCATCTGCTGATAGCCAATGCTGGAGACACAATATGGGACTAGATAGACCATGGGTCTGATCCAGTCGGGCCATTCCTCTGCACTCCCTTTAAATATCACTAAGGTCCTCAGAGTAGAACTTAACATAACTTAGGTTCCCAAAATGGCACTGGCCCCTCTGCACAGGGTCAGTGTCAGCCCTGGATCTACTTTGGATGCTGGGTTTTTTTGCATGAAGGGTGGGGTGCATGTTCTGAGCCTGATGAGTCATCAGAGGTAATTCCCTGTGAGTCCTAAGGGTCCAGGCAATCCACAAGCAAGGGTCTAACCAGGGGACCCCAAGGCAGGGATAGAGGCGCCTAATGAAAGCAACCACTCCAGTCTGCTCACTGTTGTTACCTTGTTGGGAATACTCCCAGATACCCAGTAGTTCAGATACACTGCTCCTGCTCCTGCTCCAGCCTGTGGCTGCTCTCGCCCCTGCTCCTGCTCCAGCCACAGCCAGTTGCCCAGCTGTCCTGACAAAGGGCAGCAATGATTCCTCAACCCTCCTCCCCAGATGAGCCTGGTCCTTTTTACTCAAACATTCTTTTGCCCTTCAGCGATTTCACTGCTTACTGGAACTAAAATCTCTGGGCTAGATCCTGAGCCAGCACCTTGATGTCAGTGGAGTTTGCTGATTTACACCAGCTGAGGCTCTAGCCCTAGTTTTATAAAGACCCGGTTGAAGTCTCGTGGCTAGTTAACCCCTCATGCAGTTCCCGTGACTTCACTGGAGTGACATCGGAGATGAATTTGACCAGCCGTGTCTCCTCATTTTCCAAGCACCCAGATGGCAAATGGCTCTGTGTAGCTCCAGTTCTTGTTGCTTCTGACTGTCCGTGCTTACTGATGATACAATGTGTAATATTGCTATTTGTGGCATTGCTATTGCGTTGTTTCCATAGTGTTGATACCACGGCGCATTGATGGTATTGATACTGTCATGTGTGTGTTATAGACGCCCTGATGTTTCTCTGTAGAGGTGGGACCAGGATTTGTTCAGATCCTGATCAAAGCTGGACCCTGATTCAGGAGCTCGGATTTTGGTTCAGCCCATTGTGGAGAAAAGGGTCTTGCTGTGAAGTTTGGGTCTGGATTCTCGAAGTCTGGGTGTGTATGAACCTTGGGCTTTCCATTGGACTTATTCCATTCACACAGGACGATGTTTTCCTGATACTGATATTGTTATCTAGCCACCTCTTTGTCTATCTGTTTAGATATCACCATGGCATCTGCACACACAAATGCTAATACTAATATTGTGAGGGGTGGTCATAGCAGCCAAACACTATTAAGAGACAAACATGGAGATTAATCACAAATTTCTGGAGTACTATCATTTCATGGATTCGCATCTATAAATAGTCTTTAGATAGGTTCTTCAGTGTTTTTACACTGCTAAAGGTAGCCATCTTATAGCAAAAAAACTTCAGGACCAGACTCCAAAGAGAAACTGCTGAGCTCCAGTTCATTTGCAAATTTGACACCATCAGCTCAGGATTAAACAAAGACTGTGAATGGCTAGCCAACTACAGAAGCAGCTTCTCCTCCCTTGGTGTTCACACCTCAACTGCTAGCAGAGCACCTCACCTTCCCCGATTGAACTAACCTCGTTATCTCCATACTGATTTATACCTGCCTCTGGAAATTTCCATTACTTGCGTCTGATGAAGTGGGCATTCACCCACGAAAGCTTATGCGCCAATACTTCTGTTAGTCTTAAAGGTGCTACAGGACCCTCTGTTGCTTTTTATAAGACCGATGGGTGATTTCTGGTATGTTTAAATCTCTTTATTGTTTTGTATATGTTTTCACTGTAATGCTTTTGCCTTGAGAATAAATGTACTTTGCTTTGGAAGAGCTGTGTGATCACTGGTGAAAATACTGCCATTGTCCTTGGGGAGAAAGCACCACGTTGGGGCTGGCTTATAGGCTGACTGGCTTGCTGGGAATATCAGTGTATGGCAGGAGTTGTGCAGACTTAAAAGCCCTGGTCAGGAGAGAGAGAGATGAAAGTCTCCACCCAAGAGAGATGGTGGCTGGGAACCTGAAACCTTGACTGGGTGCCCTCAAGGGACCACGGAGGAGGAATACAGGTGCAGTCACCCCTGCAACGGCGACAGTAGGCACTAGACTATCTCTCTTTTAAGATGTGCTGCACATTACAGCGACATATGAGAAGGTGTGAGATAACGTTCCATCGCTTGGGACCTTTTACATCTCATCTGAAAGGCAGCAGTTCTATGCGCGTAGTGCTCCCAACACCATACCAGCTATTGGTAGAGTGGGAAGAGTGCAATATGCTTATTGACTCCCCAGCCCCACGGGGTCATTAGAACGCCATTCAGGTTATGTCCTGGAATACTTGAGACTCTATATACGTAGTGGTCTTGAGAAGGACTCTGCAAAGGCACCGCATGCCCAGCGGTGACCCAGGAAGTGTGTAAGGAAGCAACGTTCTAATGGGCACAGCGTGTCTAATTAAACAGTGCTATTATGCAAATTGCACCACATGCTTGTTTTGTTGCAACTGAAAAGAGCATCGCCTTTAAAAGGGCTTCTGTATGTGGCACCACAATCATTAATGTGTAAGCAAATATTGACTTTTAACACAGGGCCCTATTGTTAAGTGAATTATGAAAGGAGAGTCACAGCCTGCTGCCACACAAAAGGGATCAGGGCTTGTTGAGGGCAGGGAGGGTATCCGTAGCCTCTGTTTGCCAGAAGCTGGGAATGGGCGACGGGATGGATCACTTGATGATTGCCTGTTCTGTTCATTCCCTCTGGGGCACCTGGCATTGGCCACTGTCGGAAGACAGGATACTGGGCTAGATGGATCTTTGTTCTGACCCAGTATGGCTGTTCTTATGCTCTTACGTAGTGTGTTGCACATTTTGTGGTGTCACCTTTGGAAAGCCAATGGAGCCCAGTTGTGTGCGTGCATGCACACACAGACAGACAGACAGACAGACACACACACACACACACAGAACCGCACTGGTAAAGCAAAGCAGTTCTTCAGGAGCAATTGAATTTCCTCGCTGAGCGAAGCCTCGCGGCTAGGTTCACCCTGCTGGGGGTTCTGCTGGCCTACACCCTAGCGGAGGGTCCTACGGTTGAGAGGCGATTGTGTTGGCAGTGGATGGGTGCTCAAGTTGTTGTCACTCCCAGTGAACATTGAGCAGCTTGTGCTCCACCCCATATGCACTGAAGGGTGAAGAGCTAAAGGTCGCCCTAGTGAATTGCCCATAACCTAGCGGCTTCCTGAAGCTCTGTGCTTGAACGTATTGACTGAACTGGCTCTGCTGTAGCTGTAGCTCTAATGAGAGGTGAAGGAATGCTGAGGGAGGGGAACAGTGGTAACAACACCTGCCCTCTCTTGAGCTGAAGCCTACCTGCGGCCTTACTGGTGCATGGAGATGTGATTATAGTTGTCTATGTGGGTGGGGAGGGATAGCTCAGTGGTTTAAGCATTGGCCTGCTACATCCAGAGCTGTGAGTTCAATCCTTGAGGGGGCCACTTAGAGACCTGGGGCAAAAATCAGTACTTGGTCCTCCTAGTGAAGGCAGGGGGCTAAACACAATGACCTTCCAGCTCTATGAGATAGGTATATCTCCATATACTATATTATTATTACTTGGGCCATCTTTGAGCTCCCATCAGGAATGCACCAAAGCACATGTTTAAATCAATCGTTGTGCAGGAACGAACTTACCTATAAATACATGCTTTTTCCTCGTTGACTTCAATAGACCCTGAGCAGATGCTAAAGCTGAAATAGGCTTAAATGCCTCCCTGAAATGGGGCCTTAAGTGACTATGGCCCAACAAGTAAGCTTTGATTTACAATGAATTATTTTTTTTAACTTCAAAGTCTGTGTAGATTAATATAATTTTCTCTCTTCTAAGCTGGTCTGTTCTGTGGCTTTCATTTGGGACTGAGGATATACTAATCTGTCCGACCCTTTGTAATGCTGGAAGGGTAGAAGCTTGGTTCCATCTGCATGGGATAACATGGGTAACACAGATCTCTGGACAGTTGTGATCCGCAAAATCTCTTTGCGTACCTGACATCCTGTAGAGTTATCTCCTTTCACATCCCTCCACTTGGCAGGCCTTTACTGGAAAGTACGGAGAGCCGGTGCACTGAAGTTTATGGGCTGCATGCATCATCAGACAGACAGATCTGGAACTCGTAAATAAACAAAAAAATGTACTTTGCAGTTAAACAAGATGAGGATGACTCACTGCAGAGAGCATACAACCCACTCACCTACCCAAAGGGGATGAGATATTGCAATGCTGCCTTTGAAACCACCTTTGGAAAACCATAAGCATTAAAGATGGAAAAGCTCCATTAAGTCATCTAGCCCAACACCTCCAGCCAATGTATCACTTTTATGTGCAAAACACATTGATGCTTGCCAACTCATCCTGTTAGCATTATCTGCTCTTTTGAGTGCTGATGAGCTGAAAGACTGATGGTAGCAAAAATTTCTGAGGCATCATTACAGATCTTTCCATAAAGTGTCCAGTGGCCACTGTCATTACCTGTGACCCAAAGTGTGATGCCTTAGAATCATAGAATATCAAGGTTGGAAGGGACCTCAGGAGGTCATCTAGTCCAACCCCCTGCTCAAAGGGGGACCCATCCCCAGACACATTTTTGCCCCAGATCCTTAAATGGCCCCACTCAAGGATTGAACTCACAACCCTGGGTTTAGCAGGCCAATGCTCAAACCACTGAGCTATCCCTCCCACCAAAGTAACATCAAAGAGGACTCCAGAAAGACAGATTTTTAAGATCTTGGTGAGTAGTTTATTACCTGACTAGGGACTTGAACCCTGGACCCTCAGATTAAAAATGTGATACTCTACCAACTGAGCTAGCCAGACTCACTTAAAACTGAGCTTCTTCTCAACATACCTAAGGAGGCTTGATTCTGTTCTACATTTCTCTGCGTGATACAGAGACCCGCTGGTGGGTCACTACCCTGTGTAATTTCCATTACATGCATCTGATGAAGTGGGCATTCACCCACGAAAGCTTATGCTCCAATACGTCGGTTAGTCTTAAAGGTGCCACAGGACTCTCTGTTGCTTTTTACCCTGTGTCAGCAACTCTTGTCAGGCCTGACATACTAACTACACCTAACACCCTCTTGTCCTAATCTGTATCTAAAAGATGTCATGTAAGATATCACTGGAAAACTAATATCTCACTAATCATTAATAGTTTTGTGTGAGGTATGTACAGAGTTAGGAATTTGTGCTAGAATAATGTTCTTAAAATGTGTTTGGCAAGCAATGCACAAGCCCAGTCTGCCTTCGATAAAGGAATGTGCATTTGTTTGTCTGACCAGGCTGTTCATTAGGCAGAGACAACGAAGGCACATTTACATAGAAAGGTAAACAAAGCCTTCAACCTAGCAAGCATGGGAGATAGCCACTTGCAGGGGTCTGAAAGCCAAATGGTAAGCAATTGAACCAACAGATTGTATGCAATATTACTGTATTATAAAAGTATATTAAGTTAGGTCTTTTATGAAAGCTACTGCCACAGGGGTGATTAATATCATTGTGAAATATAGATATTCATATTATGGGAGGAATTATGGATACTCACTGATATTATGCTTCAAAGTCTGTGACCAAGCAAAAGGAGAGACAAGTTTTCTCCCAGACAGGAGGGGAGGCAATGGAACAAGGTGTATCAAAGACAATGGAAGCCCTATTTACATAAGAATCAGCAGGGGATGGGAAGTCAACAGGAAGGAAAGAACGTCCTGAGTCTGAGGACACAACAGTGAGTTTGGAGAGATATAAGGAAAGAGAAGAAGTCACCTTGGCATCTATCACTGGACAAGGACAAGGGCCCAGCATTCTTGCAAGCTGAGAAAGATGGGTTCTTCAACCAAGAGGGCTAAAGTCTCTGGGAATTGAATGTAAATGAAAAATCTACTTAGGCAAAAATCTTTCAGCTAGAAAAACAAGGGAAACCAGTACCTTGCACTTCCGTGGAAGAGCCTGAGAGTAAAAACATCAGCAATGGCTGGAAAGGAGAAAGATTGGTAAGAAATCTACCTTGAACAAACTCTCTCTGTAACTTGAGTTAAGTCTTAGCCACTAGAAAGCACATTTTACTTTTATTTCCTTCTAATCATTTTGTTTTTATCCCTTGCACTTGAACTCACTTAAAGCCTATCTCTTGTGGCTAATAAACATGGTTTACTTTTAATCTAAACCAACCCAGGGCTGTGTTTGAATTGAGGTGATTGTTAGCTCCAGTTAAAGCAAGAAGTTGCTGCTCTTACATTTCTTTAAAGGAGAAACAGACCCTACTGTTCCTCTGAATGTTCCAGGAGAGGGCTAGACATTTCAGGGCAGACGGCTTTGAAGGATTGCAGGACTGGGGGTGTGTTGGGGTCCCTTAGTTAGTACTAACCAAGGCAGGTGAAGACCAGAGTGCGACTGTGGTATAACAAGCAGGCTGCTGAAGTCATTGTTGCCAAATCAGGGCTGCTCAACATACACAAATGCTCAATGAATGCTTGTAGACTGGCTGGGAGTGTCCAGACAAGGAGCTACAGCAGCAGAACATGTGAAGGCACTCGGGGTTACAGGACAAAGCATTCGGAGGTCATTCACCTGCCAAGCAGATAGCTCAACTTGCTGGACATTCTTAACCCTAACTGTATGAACGGGGACACAGATTTCATCCTTGTGTACTGTAAAAAGTTCTGTAGCAATGGACCGTTCCACTGCAGCTACTGAAGGGTGGGAGGATGGTACCTGCCATTTTATTGTTGTGCTTGAGGCTGTGCAATCTATAAATATAAAGATAGTCCCTGCCCTGAAGAGTTTGCAGTCTAAAAGACAGACACAGAAAACAGGACACATTGTGAAATGCAGAGGTAGGGATAAATGTGTGTGTATGGTGATTAGCTAATTATGTAGACAATGTAAATCAGCATAACCCTATGGGCAATGAAGCTGCGCCAATTTATGCCAGCTGAGTATGTGGCCCTGTACATATACAGGAAGTCAGTCTTCAGCACTGAAATGCAGCCACCTCTGAGGTGGAACACAGCAGCGATACCCAATTTCTTTGCTCTTGAGAAACGCCTGAGGGCCGGGTAAATTTACAGGAGGACAAAATGATTTTTGTTCCTGGTCACCAGATTCTGTAGAGGACGTCATTGTGGAGCCAGCATGTGGGAAAAACTCCTCAACCTTTTCATCTGTTCAGTGCTATTATTTTGATTCATAATTATTAACAGCTTGGTCCCATGGTACTTCCCCTATCTAGACATGCATTATGTCATCTCGGGTAACATATTAAATCTCTGTCACTGGAAAGAGTTACTTTTGAAGACTGCTATTTCCTAAGAGCTGCCATAACACACACGTTTTTAAAAACCTTTTCGTAGACCCACACAATGTGTGTGCCAAGTCTTCAGAAGATGGTTGTGATTCATGACGATCAATGTAATGCTATGCCCATTCCTTTGTTAACCCTTCCACTGGTGCATTCAGCTATGGCTGGTGTATTGCAGAAGAACACAATAAAATTCCTTGGAAAAGCAGACTAGTTCTGATAGAGTGCCACTGCTACTGAAAGTGACAAACAATTATTGCAATGGTGTTATGTCAACTTAAAACTGAAGTAAGACAGTGGTGAATCAGTCGCTATAAGTCTAGGTAAATCTGGCACTGTCTATCATGAATCTATCCACAGATTAGTAGGGGATTTCCCTGTCTAATAAAAACAACAAGGAGTCTGATGGCACCTTAAAGACTAACAGATTTATTTGGGCATAAGCTTTCGTGAGTAAAAACCTCACTTCTTCGGATGCATAGAGTGAAAGTTACAGATGCAGGCATTATATACTGACACATGGAGAGCAGGGAGTTACTTCACAAGTGGAGAACCAGTGTTGACAGTGCCAATTCAATCAGGGTGGATGTAGTCCACTCCCAGTAATAGATGAGGAGGTGTCAATTCCAGGAGAGGAAAAGCTGCTTCTGTAGTGAGCCAGCCACTCCCAGTCCCTATTCAAGCCCAGATTAATGGTGTTGAATTTGCAAATGAATTTTAGTTCTGCTGTTTCTCTTTGAAGTCTGTTTCTGAAGTTTTTTTGTTCAATGATAGTGACTTTTAAATCTGTCTAATAGAGTCCTCAGTCTGGTATTTCTTTTTAATGCAACTCCAAATTTGTTTTCTTTTAAGAAAGAAAACAGTGACTTGGACAAATAAAGTTGACTAAATAAAAATGAAGTTCATAGTAGATGAATTCTCAGTATATAGCATTCATTCACGAGAACGAATTGTCCATTTTTATTTATTCCCTGAGACTATTTTTATTGGTGTGTGCATAGACTTTATTCATATCAGACAACTTAAATCTATCAATAGGTGTAATGTTTGGGTATCATGTAATAATCATGTTTTATTTGCTTACACAAGCATAGCCTGTAGGCAGGAGCTAGGCCTAAGAAATAAATCAGGCAGAGAGACACAGACTACTAGTGCTATATTCAGCATCTAAAACGAACTGCATCGCAGCAGACACGCAACATTACACCAAGATCGAATTCATGGAAAATCAGATAATAAGCAGCAAGACCATCTGCTACAGCACCAAATCGCAAATCCCTATAATCTTACAACAGGTATTTACAGCGCACCTTTGAATTGTCATATCTGGTCTTTTCATTCCCTCTTGTACTCTTCATGCCCAAGTGAAGATATAAGTGAGAAGGAAGCAGAGCTGTTGTCATTTCCTGGTTGCAAGAGGGGGCAGGAGGAATTTTGAATACCAAGTTTGACTAGCAAACACAAGCCACCCACAGCTAGGCAAATAGAGAGACTGTCAGTAGCCTTACAAGGGGGTATTAACAGAGAATATCCATTGCACTTGGCGCTGCGGAGGCTGTCTTCAGTCACTCAAAGGTGGGTTTTTTATAGCAAGATAATGAATGCGGGATACTCAGCTCACTGTACTGTGTATATATACCTGTCTACGGTATTTTCCACTCCGTGCATCTGATGAAGTGGGTTTTAGCCCACGAAAGCTTATACCTAAATAAAAGTGTTAGTCTCTAAGGCGCCACAAGTGCTCCTCGTTGTTTCAGCTCACTGTGAAATCCAAAGTGGAGACAAGGCACTTGTAGTGTCTATCCCAAAGTAACTAGGCAGAATCAGCAGCACTATACCTACCCACCCACCTGTGGTGACATAGGGAGGTAGGACCTCCTAGCCCGTTGAGTCCAGTTCCTTACTATTACAGGGAACTCCAGCATATTACCCCATTCATCAAGCTCCATCTTAAAACTAGATTCATAGATTCTAGGACTGGAAGGGACCTCGAGAGGTCATCGAGTCCAGTGCCCTGCCCGCATGGCAGGACCAAATACCGTCTAGACCATCCCTGATAGACATTTATCTAACCTACTCTTAAATATCTCCAGAGATGGAGATTCCACAACCTCCCAAGGCAGTTTATTCCAGTGTTTAACCACCCTGACAGTTAGGAACTTTTTCCTAATGTCCAACCTAGACCTCCCTTGCTGCAGTTTAAACCCATTGCTTCTGGTTCTATCCTTAGAGGCTAAGGTGAACAAGTTTTTTCCCTCCTCCTTGTGACACCCTTTTAAATACCTGAAAACTGCTATCATGTCCCCTCTCAGTCTTCTCTTTTCCAAACTAAACAAACCCAATTCTTTCAGCCTTCCTTCATAGGTCATGTTCTCAAGACCTTTAATCATTCTTGTTGCTCTTCTCTGGACCCTTTCCAATTTCTCCACATCTTTTTTAAAATGCGGTGCCCAGAACTGGACACAATACTCCAGCTAATTCAATTGGTTGACCTCATCTACTTTACCTGGCAGTAAGACTACAGGGCCTTGTCTCCACTATGTTTCTAAACCAGGATAGCGAAGGTGCATCAGTCACCCCACCCAGTGACAACTCACCTTTTCTGTCAGTGAGGACATAAGAACGGCCATACTGGGTCAGACCAAAGGTCCATCTAGCCCAGTATACTAGATGGACCATTGGTCTGACCCTGTATCCTGTCTTCCAAACAGTGGCCAGTGCCAGGTGTCCCAGAGGGAATGAACAGAACAGGGAATCATCAAGTGATCCATCCCCTGTCACACGTTCCCAGCTTCTGGCAAACAGAGGTTAGGGACACCATCCTGGCTAATAGCCATTGATGGACCTATCCTCCAGGAGCTTATCCAGTTCCTTTTTGAACTAGACATAGCCACAGTCTTTCTGTTCTGCTTCTGACCCCACAGCACCATCTTTGGAGACACAGTGAAGGACGGGGACACACTTTAATCTTTGGAGTTAGCAGCTTATTCTGGTCTGATCGGGTCTGATTTTCCTCCTGATTTACACCGCTGTGAGGGGAGAATCTGTCCCATGCTGTTGCTCAAGTAGATTTTAAACCCATCACTGAAAATGTGACATTTCAGGCGAGTATCGCTGCGGATGGCGGGGGTGTAATCAGAAGAAAATTGACTGTGCACTGAAAACATACCCTCTCCAATCCTTCCACGCGAGCACTGCGACTAGCGACCTGCACTCTGCCTCAAAGACCTGACACTCCAGCTGTGATTTGTCATGTCACCGGGAGTGATGGGGAAATCCCACAGTCAAAGACAATGGCATCCCCTGATCCAAGTGCACAGTAGACTTACAGGAAAGTTTTAAAACATGAAAGGGAAATAAAAGCACTGGGGAAGCTGGAAAAAAGGGAATGGATGCTTTGCCAGGGGTGCTGGAACAATTTGTATAGTGGGGGTGCTGAGAGCTATTGAACCAAACTGGAAACCCCTGTCGGTGATGAAAACCACTCCAAACCAGGGGGTGCAGCAGCACCCCCAGAACTCCTACTTCCCAGCACCTATGTGCTTTGCATATTCACTTTAAAATGCAGACAAAGCTATCCCAAGAGCACCCATACGGTGCAGAGCAGACCACGCCTTCCTAGAAATGCTGCCTGTGCTGGTCAACACCTGCACAGTGCATTCCAAGGGAAAACACTGGAGATCTATGTTGCTCCTCGTTTTAGGCTTCAGGATGCAATTTCTGCGCTTCATTTGGATGGGTGCTCTAGATTTCCCTTCCTCCTGGTAATCTGAATGGGCAGCTGCCAAGCTCTAATTATAACCATTGGACTCTGCTGCGCGTACTCGCTAGAGTCCTAGAAGCGGTGCGGCATGGCTGGAGGAAATGCGGGCTGGCTCAGAGGCTGACTAGCAGCAGGCCAGCTGCCAACTAAGTGGATGGAGTTCACAAAGACAATGAGCTTTAAAGCAATTGAAAAAATGCCAGACTAGGTCATCTTGCCTTCAGTCAAGAGGAGAAAGTTCCCCCTCTAGTCTGCTAAGAGAGCCCAGAGCTTGCTGTTAACACTGGCAGGGACTGATGTCTGTCTGGGAAATCAGAAAAAAATCAGAGAAACCTTTGTGATAGAGGAATCCTAAAGACAGCTGACACCTCCCCTGTGACTACCGGGACCCCCTCACCGTGCCTACTTCCCCTCACTTCCCCCTTGTCTGTTTATTCACTTGTTCTGTATTGTCTAAATCTGAGATTGTGAGCTCTCTGGGGCAGAAACCGTGGAGGTGGTATTTGTTTGTGCCAGGCATGATGGGTCTCTGATCCCTGTTTGGGGTTTTCTGGGGTAAGTGTAGTCAAAATATCAGTGACCCTTTCAGTGTGGAGTGAATTAACATGAACAACATTTTGCTAATTCATTCTGCCTCATTAATCTCTTTGGGCCAGATCCCCAGCCGGTGTAAGTCAAGATCCATACTATGGGGCTACATCAATTACACCCGCTGAGAATCTGGCCCTTCAGCTCCTTCTACCACTCATAACCTTGTGACTTTTTTACGCTACAGTTTCAGTCCAGAGCAACCTGGCTCTCCTCCTTCCTGTGAAAACTCAAGTGTTTTGGGAGCCATGTCAGTCCCAGGATAGTAGAGAAACAAGATGGGTGAGCGAATATCTTTTATTGGACCAACTTCTGTTGGTGAAAGTCTGAGAGACAAGCTCTGAAAACTCAACTTCTTTTGGCTAGCTTTCCACCAACCCTACTTACCTCACATTCACCAGACGCAGATCACTCTATAGTGCAACTGCAAGCGATTAAATAAATGTGCATCCAGTGCAGTGAGGACAATACTAAAGCAACCCAACTTGGGGTACTTTAATGTTATGCCCCATCTACCTACCTCTGTTTGTACACACACGCTTTTAAAACCCGATTTTTCAGTGACCTTGTTGTGCAGGGGTGGAATTGCTAAGAAAAAACATAGCTCTGCCCATTTGACATGACCAAATTAGATCTTGTTCTTAGGCTGGTTGTGTAGTTGTTCAAAATATGATTGTGGATGCTCTGCTGTGCACCTCAGGCTGGGCTTTCCCTCCATAGGGCTCAGATGCTCTGCTTGGTTCCTGGAATTTGGCTCCCCCTTGATAGGGATTCCCTGCTGGGCCCTGCTCGAATCACTGGGCTTCGGTCCTTCTTGACTGGACACTCATGGTGTCAAAATGAGCTGTCAGTCTGAGTAGACTGCATAGATCTTCATACTATGATACTTCCTCTCCTTTCAGCAGCGAAATAATTAACACTGGTGGCATTTTAAGTGTCCCCATTGCCATGTGAGTTAGCACTCACTGAGACGAATGGGGCAGTTGATTCCTCTCAGAGCTCTTGTTTCAGGCTGTCTGCACACTCAGGCTGACATTGTTGCCCCGGTTACACTTGGTTCACGTGTTCGAGGTTTTTTTCACAACCCTAACAGACAGAGGCTGACTTCTCAAAGACAACGAAAGCTGGGATTCTGGAGGATGAAAAAGGCATCTTAGGAGAAGTGCAGTTCTGCTCTTGTAACCTACTGGTTCGTGTGTGAGGTAGCCTCGATCCACAGAGGATGTGGGTCTGTCACAGCCAGGGGACTTGATTCTTTACCTCAAACTGGAAGGACTCGGGTACTTTTCTCTGGAGGTCCCCAAGGCCACTCCTGGCATTGGACACAATGGCAGGCCCCACACAGTGGGGGCTCGCCTCAGCTTTGAACTGTTGTGTGCCTCAGGTGCTAGTGGTGAGCTCCCTCTGTGCAGAGAAGTATGTAACCCACTGGCCAGTGTGTGTTATGTGTCCACTTCGGTGCCCCTCTGTTAGCCCCCATGAGAGAGGCTGGTTCTTTAGCTCAAGCTGTTAGCTCTGGAGGGCCCCAGTTCAATGCTTGATGTTAGCCAAGTTGGCAGCCAAGCCACCACACAGTACTGCTGCATACCAGCCCATTTGGGTGCAGTTCCTGGGCACCCTCAGACATTGAAAGAGTACAAGCAGTTGCTTCTGGGCAGCCATGAGGTAGGCAGGGAATCACTCCCCTCTGTGAGTATTATACCTTAATACAGTGTTTCTCAACCAGGGGTATGCATACCCATGGGGGTACGCAGAGGTCTTCCAGGGGGTACATCAACTCATTTAGATAGTTGCCTAGTTTTACAACAGGCTACATAAAAAGCACTAGTGAAGTCAGAACAAACTAAAGTTTCATACAGACAAGGACTTGTTTATACTGCTCCATATTCTATACACTGAACTGTAAGTACAATATTTACATTCCAATTGATTTAGTTGATAATTACATGGTAAAAATGAGAAAGTCAGCAATTGTTCAGTACTAGTGTGCTGTGACACTTCTGTATTTTGATGTCTGATTTTGTAAGCAACTAGTTTTTAAGTGCGGTGAAACTTGGGGGTACGCAAGACAAATCCGACTCCTGCAAGGGGTACAGTAGTCTGGAAAGGTTGAGAGCCAATGTCTTAATATAACTAGTGCTGCCTATACCTAGATGTTCTGTGTCTTCTGACGTAACACAACCCTTGTTTTTACTTTGTCTCATTTCACACTGTAAGATTGGGGGGAGGGGGAGGGGACGTGTGGGGACTTTGTTTTCTTCCTTATCTGTACAGCACCACGCACACCAAGGGATATGCACCGGTGCCAAGAATATAAATAATACCAGTAATGAATCTTTAGCTGCTTTGCTTCATCTGTTCAATTTCAAACAGATTGAGATGTGCTGAGAGGGAGTTATTGCTGCTATATTAAATCTGTCATGCCGGCTGAGGTATGTGATTTAGATAGCTCTAACACCGTTTTTTTTTTTTTTTTAAAGCCCTAAAGAGAACAGTAGTTTTGGGCCAGAACCCAAATCGTTAGGAGGGTGTTGTATTTTTAAAAAAAGTTATTTTTAAGAAAATGGTTTTGGCAAAGTACATTGCAAAGGGATAGTCTCCAGGGAATGCATGAGCGCTGTAAACTGATTCCTGCTACAGTTGGCATTGACTATGTGAAGATAAATATATCGCAACAGGAACATTAAGTAATTAATCCTCACCGCCTTCTGAGGTAGGGTAAGTAATTATTATTATCCCTAGATTACAGGTCAGGAAATTGAGCCAGACAAGTTGAGTGGCCTGCCCGCTACCACAGAGAGCCAGAACTAGAATGCAGTATTCCCTTACGCCCACACCTGTGGGCAGATCTCTATATTACCTTTTCTATTGAACTATTGTGTCCATACTCCCCAGCATGATTGGTTTCATGCTGTTTCATTGTGTACCTTTATCTACTGGCTGTTTTCATGGAACTTCTTTCTTATGGCACTGAGAGTTATTGGACCTTGAATGAAAGTGGATCCCATGAGTTGGGAGCAGTACACGATGTTACTTTTTACTAGTAGCTGAAAGGTGTGGTGGCAGTCAGGCCAAGTAATGCGCCATCTGCCTCATACAACCAATGGAACTGCTGCATGCAAATTAGTTGTAGAGGCTGAGTGGTGATTGGTTGAGTTACCTCTGATCTCACAACGGGGTAGGACTCTTGACATGGCATAGATACATGCCTTGCTGTCTCACAAATGCAATTCATAATGTCTAAATGGCTGGGAACTTAAAAATTGGATGGTAACAGACCACGAATCCCAGTGATGATTGAACCTGGTGATAGTCTGAACAAAAAGTGCCCTGAACCACGCTTGTAGCTGTTCCCAGCACAGGCACCGACTTTTCAAAATGCTGGGGGGTACTCAACCCCTGGCTCCACCCCAGGCCCCGCCCACACTCCATTCCTTCCCCCAAAGCCCCAACCCCACCCTACCTCTTCCCGCCCAGTTCCGCCCCCTCCCCTGAGGACACTGCATCCTCTCTCCTCCCTCCCAGCCTCCTGCACGCCGCAAAACAACTGTTCGTGGTGGGCGGGAGACGCAGGGATGGAGGGAGAGGTGCTGATCAGCGGGGCAAGCCCATGGACAGGAGGTGCTGGTGGCAGGGGGAGGTGCTGATAGGGGGGCTACCAGTGGGTGCTAAGCACCCACCATTTTTTCCCCATGGAGCACCCACGGACTCAGCGCCTATGGTTCCCAGGACATCACACTGACTCAACAGACATTCTAGGCTTCAGAGGAACACAGAGACAGGTGACAGTCCTGGATTCTTACTATATAGATACTTTGTAGTACAGGAGTAGGTAGGAGCCCCAGTCATGGACCCATTGTGCTGGTTCTTTGTGGATGGAGACACCACCCTGGGAATTGTGGGTGATTTCCACGTATTGAGCAGCACAGTCAGTCTGATGATCATGAGACAGGAGGATCTAGAGCACTTGCTCTTGAAAGACCAGAGCTTTTCCTGGTGCTCCCTCTTGTGGTGAATGTTCTGTTTCCAGAAGTAAGACTGTAGTAAGATGCTTTCTCTTATTCAAAGCCACCTCATTGCCCTACTTAAAACTCTCCTTTGCCGAGATGCCTGCTGTTGTGTCATTTGCTCTTTACGTATCAAAAATGTGAAGAAACCACACGGGCACAGCCGGGTCCCATATAACCATGTTTATTAACTGTACACTAACATGCAAGACCTAGCTGTCGAACCCTCTATTCTGACTGTTTTCTGGCAGCTTCTCAATATAAAATGTGATGAGCACCACCAGAGGGCTCACAATTATTTAAAGGCACACTATCCTATTCCTAGACACTATCCCTTCAAAACAATGAACAGTGGCTCAGTTACTGGTATACTAAGCCCACAGCCCATCAGTACTGTCTTATTATTTCTTTGTCTTCCCTGTCTCTCTGTATCCATCTGTGTCTTGTCTTAGACTATAAGCTCTTCAGGGCAGGGACTGTCTTGTTTGTTTGTGCAGTGCCTAGCACAATGGAGCCCTAGTTCATGACTATGGCCCCTATATGCCACTACAATACAAATAAGAAATAATTATTATTATTGTTCTCTAACAGATCATGGGGGGGGGGAGCTCAATCTAGATTCAGAAGACCAGATCCCTAGCAGCTGTAAATGTCAAAATTCCATTAAAGCCAACAGAGATAGGTGATTTAAACCAGCTAAGAAGCTGGCCTGATTTTTCTCCTTATTGTTACTTGGTACCATTGCTCATTGGGAACCATTAATCAGCAGTGAATTTGTTAGTTCAAACCCAGGGTTTATTATTCAATCATTGAAACAACTGGTAGATGTTTGAGCTTCCTTCCCTTGTGTGGTGTTGATTGCTATACATACAATATGAAAAGGCTCTCAGTGGGTATTTTAGAGCCCATCCATACACCTTGACACTTATTTACAAGAACACTAGACAGCTAATTTCATTGTAATGGCTTGTATACTCTTTCCTTACTCTTAACAGCTTCTTCAGCATAACACTGCCACTTACCCTAGGTTCATAAAACATTCTCACTTAAGTACCATGGCCTTGAGTCCCAATTCCTTCCACTTGCTCTTTACTAATGACAACCTACATTTAGAATGGAAAGGGCAGGTAATTCACCTTGGGTCAGATGCTGGTGTCATTCTTCCACTGAGTAACAGCTCCTCAAAGGGTCCCATTAAAATCAATAGGACCATTCATGGAGTATATTTCAGGGCTTGTCTATACAGAGCAGCAGTGTGAACTATGGGGGTGTGACTTCTGGAGCACACTACCATGTTGCCCATTAATTGGTCTGTGTGGAGCTGACGGACACTTATTAAAAGCTCTCTAGTGCACTTTAAATAATCCCTGTTTCAAACAGAATGAGGGAACTTTTAATGCACACCAGCAGAGACTACACGGACTGGTTAGAGCACAACACGTAAGTATGCTTTAGAAATCACACCCGAATAGTGCACTTGGCTGCTGTGTGTAAACAAGCCCTCAGAGATTCACTGAGTTTAAGGCCGGAAGGGATCATCAGATCATGTAGTCTTACCTCCTGCACATCACGGACCATTACACTTCACCCCTTACCCTTGTATTGAGCCCAATAACTTGTGTGTGGCAATTTTGTGTCTCTCTCTTCCAGAAAGGCATCCAGGCTTGATTTGAAGACATTAAGAGATGAAGAATCCACCACTTCCCTTGGGAGCTTGTTCTAGTGGTTAAACAACCTCCCTATTAAAACTTTGTCCCTTATTTCTAATTTAAATGTGTCTGGCTTCAGCTTCCTGCCTTTGGTTGTTATTCTGCCTTTCTCCACTCTACTAAAGAGCCCCTTTGTATCTTGTATTTTCTCCTCATTAAGGTACTTATACACCATGATCAAATCACCTCTTAATCTTTTGGTAAATTGAACAGATTGAGCTCAGTAGACTCTCATTGTAATGCATTTCCTCCACCTTTCACATCACTTTTGTGGCTAAGGTATTACTCCATGTGAGGAAGGTATTACCATCTGGCCGTATGAAACTAGTGAACTTCAAATGGGTCAAAGGGTATCTCTAGCTGAGCATTCCAACAGGGTTACAGACAAGATCATAGAAGATTAGGATTGGAAGAGACCTCAGGAGGTCATCTAGTCCAACCCCCTGCTCAAAGCAGGACTAACACCAACTAAATCATCCCAGCCAGGGCTTTGTCAAGCCGGGCCTTAAAAACCTCTAAGGCCTGGTCCACACTAACCCCCTACTTCAAACTAAGATACGCAACTTCAGCTACGTGAATAACGTAGCTGAAGTCGAAGTACCTTAGTTCGAACTTACCGCGGGTCCAGACGTGGCAGGCAGGCTCCCCCGTCGATGCCGCGTACTCCTCTCGCTGAGCAGGAGTACCAGCGTCAACGGCGAGCACTTCCGGGATCGATTTATCGCGTCTAGACAAGACACGATAAATCGATCCCAGAAGATCGATTGCTTACCGCCGGACCCGGAGGTAAGTATAGACCTACCCTAAGAATGGAGATTCCACCACCTCCCTAGGGAACCCATTCCAGTGCTTCACCACCCTCCTAGTGAAATAGTTTTTTCCTAATATCCAACCTCAACCTCCCCCACTGCAACTTGAGACCTTTTTGTTCTGTCAAGATGTCCTATTAGATTTTACCAATCCCTTCTATGCTCTACTTTGTGGTAAAAATGTGTGCAAAGATCTGTAGGTCTCTGCCACGAAAGTTAATATGTCATCTGATCAGGAAATTGTGGGGCTGATCTCCAGCTGGTGTAAATCAGCTAAGGATCAGGCCCAAAATCTTGGTAGTAAAAGACAGTGGGCATACCTAGAAAAACCCACTGGAGAGAACTAAAATGTATGGTCCCCTTATGTCCATCAAATCTTTGACAATACCTAAACCTTGGAAGACGGCCTCCTGTTTATAGTATTACTAGCAGTTTTATTTGTGAAATGATATTGACTGATATTCTTCTGTCTCTAACCTCCATGCACAGCACAAAATGAAATGTATTTCACGATTATCCTATGGAATGTTATGCTACTCGGTATTTATATGCACCAGTAAAAATGTTGTGGGGACGGTAGCCCAGATGCACAGTGCTTGCCTAGGCAACGCATCTGCTCTG
Organism: Trachemys scripta elegans; assembly: GCF_013100865.1. NCBI lineage: Eukaryota > Metazoa > Chordata > Testudines > Emydidae > Trachemys > Trachemys scripta. The sequence goes on along the minus strand of NC_048299.1, from coordinate 7,732,023 downwards.
GAAGCACAGCCAAAGGGGCATGGAACGGACCACACAATCTTCAGCAATCGGATGATGGTCTTATGCATGGTTCGGTTGTTTCTAAAACTCCTTGTGATGTCTCCTTTCTAGCTATTAGCAGCAGAACATTTAATTTTTTCAGGCAATGTCCCCAAAACCAAACAGTTTAAGCAGTTTTTGTCTGGATTGAAATCGATTACATTTTGGCGACTTCCTCCCAGTAGTACCGTAGGATCTGTCCTAGGGATGGAAAGAAGTAACAGCACTGAGGGAAGCTAGCACTGGACCAGGCATAAAGGCCTGATCAAATATCAGCTGAAGTCAGTGGAAAGGCTTCCACTGACCTGAACAGGTGTTGGATTGGGCCCTCACTGAAAGATTCATAGTAGAGAGAGACGAAAGGGGCCAGCTAGCTCACTAAACCCATCTACTTCAAAAATGCCCTATTGCAACCAATGGGGCTTTCTGCTTAAAAATCAGTGTCATGTTATGGCTTAAGGTTCGGACATCCTCTCCCGGTGAGGTCCAAAGAGCCACATTTGCCAGCACCTCCCCAGTTCTTCCCTCAAGGAGGCTTTAACAGGATGCATAAGACTCTTCAGTTAGCATGGTCGGATGGGTGCATTCAAGTGGAGAAGTCTATTACTAACTTTGAGATCCATTTACTAGCGAATAGGCCATCCCCTTGTCATTTTATAACTAGGCCTTATTGTTACATGTTCAAAGAACGGTGCAAATAATGGATGCAAATAACTTCTCGTCTCTCTTTGCTATGCCCTGTTATATGTTATGTCCTGTTACCCTCCAGGAAAAACAAAGCCGATGAGACTGGAATTTGTAACGTCAAAACCAAAAAGGGCAAATGAAAAAAAAAAAAAACCTCTTACAAACAGAACGGGGAAAAAAAGGCACAAACAATATTGTTTCCCCCTTTGACAGTCACCTTCAAAGAGAAAAGAGATCGTTTTCCCTAGCATGTCAGTCAAAGTGACTAAAACAATTAAAAAACAAAAAGTCCATTTTTGTCCATCGGAGCCAGGGAAGCTCTTTCTTCATTTCATTTGCCAAAGCACTTGGCCGAAGGAGAGCCCTGATCCACCAAAGCCCTTCCCCAGTAAATTACACGGACGGTGGTAGCTTTAGATTAGAATGTTTAACTGAATGGTGCTAAGGGGCCAGGCTTCAGGGCTTCCTAAGTGCATGGAAAGCATGACTCCTGTTTCTGTCTCTGGTGTATGTTTACAGGAAGGCCGAGGTTTATCCATTAGCCTGAACTTGAGCAGCCAGTAACATAAGAAAAAAGAATGTAAAATTGAAGCAGCAGCAAGGATCAGAGAGTGTCTGGCCCTAGATTGGGAGGGGGGTGAGGGGGAAGAAGATGCAAGACTTGCTGCCACCGCTAGTCATCCCTGCACTCAGGGGGGTCTCCTTCCTCTGGCCCCTTCTGAAATGCAAATCACCCCAAGTGATGAAACAAAGGAGTGGCCATTACACTCACCCCTTCTCTCTGAATGTGCCTATGAAGTTTGAGGATTGCAGTGTGTGTGTGTGTGTGAAAATGTTGTATCATCCATGCAGTGAGTATGCTTCCTCTGCATAGCACATTGCTCACGGAGGATGCATGCTTCCCCTTGGAGCAGTGTAGCTTGTATTCAAGGCTCTCAAAATACTTTACAAATGTTAGCTGATTTCTCCAGCAGCGTTGGAGGTAACCCATGACTCCTTGTGTTTTTTCTTAAAGCCCCAGCTCCTGGAGGCATGTGATTAGGTGAGACTCTCAGCTTCCATTTTTTTAAAGAAGTCTGTAGCTCTCCTGTTTGTGGAGAAAAAGCTGACAATGTGAGTTGTACAGGCTCAGAGTCTAGAAGGCAAATAAAGAGAATCCCCCAGGTTTTTTTAAATCTCAGGATTTTTAAATCAAATCTCAGGATTTGCAGAGATGGGGAGTCTGTCTCATGAAATGCTTTGGGGTGGTGAAACTGAGCTATGCCCCTGTTTCATAGATGAGTAAACAGAGGCTATGTAATTGTCCCAAGGTCACACAAACCATTGACAGAGCTTGGAGTAGCAGAGAGGTTGTCTCTTGACCACCACACCCTTCCTTTCACCAGGGCACTGAATCCCTCTACCTGGAAGCTCCCGGAGTGTGACCCGCCAGTGCGTCTGTGTTGCAGGTCCCACTGCTGAGCCAGAACCACAAGGCCTAGGAGTTGCTCATCAGCTCAAACTGTAACAGCTCCTGCTTTTTGCTGTGGGGGAGGGTTCCCAATTTCAGCCAAGAGGTCAGCCCCCACATGGGCCCATGCTGGACCGGACCAACCCACTGTGGGCAAGCCTAGAAATCCAGCTCTGAGGCTGATTCTCTCACTCAGGTCACAGAATCAGAGGGTTAGAAGGGACTGCAAGGGTCATCTAGTCTAACACCCTGCCAAGACGCACACAACCTCTCTGCTTCAGTTTCCCCAGTTATAAAATGGGCTGATAATCCCCTATACCAGAGGTGGGAAAACTACAGCCCGCGGGACCCTCCTGCCTGGCCCCTGAGCTCCTGGCCCAGGAGGCTAGCCCCCAGCCCCTCCCCTGCTGTTCCCCCTCCCCTGTAGCCTCAGCTTGCCCGTCGGCGCAATGCTCTGGGCAGCAGAGTTGCGAGCTCTTGCCGGGCAGCGCAGCTGCAGAGCCCGGCCTGACCCGGTGCTCTATGCTGCGCGGTGGCGTGGCTGGCTCCAGCCGGGCAGTGCGGCTGTAGCGCTGCCACCCCCCGGCGCTGCGGGGGGCTGGATAGAAGGCAGGAGAGTTTGAGGGGCTGGTCAGGGGGTGGGGGTGTGGATAGGGGTTGGGGTGGTCAGAGGGCAGGGAACAGGGGGGTTGAATGGGGGCAGGAGTCCGGGGGGGGGCAGTCAGGAATGAGAGGAGGGGCTTGATGGGTTGGCAGGGGACAGGGAGGGGTTCTGGGGGCAGTCAGGGGACAGGGAGAAGAGGTGGTTGGATGGGGGGCAGTCAGGGAGCAGTGGGGATGGATGGGAGCAGGGGGGTTGGATGGGGCAGGAGTCCTGGGGGGGGCAGTCAGGAATGAGAGGAGGGGTTGGATAGGTTGGTAGGGGACAGGGAGGGGTTCTGGGGGCAGTCAGGGGACAGGGAGAAGGGGTGGTTGGATGGGAGGCAGTCAGGGGTCAGGGAGCAGTGGGGATGGATGGGAGCAGGGGGGTTGGATGGGGCAGGAGCCCTAGGGGGGCTGTCAGGGGGCGAGAAGCGGGGGGGTGGTAGATAGGGGTCGGGGGCCGGGCCACGCCTGGCTGTCTGGGGAGGCACAGCCTCCCGTAACCGGCCCTCCACACCATTTCCGAAACCCCATGCGGCCTCAGGCCAAGAAGTTCGCCCGCTCCTGCCCTACCCGCGGGGGAGAGGTGAGGCTTAATGCGCGAGCTCCCCGGGCTGGGCTGGGCTTAGCGTCAGGTGGAGGCCGGAGCAGGCTTGTTTCTTGGCAGGCTGCAGCGGGGAAGGCGCAAACAGGCGGCGTCCCTGTCCCTGCTCACACGTGCACCGGGCGGGGCCGCCCAGCTCCGCACCGAGCCCGGCCTGAACTGTCGGAACATCCCGCCCCCGGTTCCGCGGCACTTGCCTGCCCTGGATCCACCGCTCCAGCCCCGCGGCGCCCCCCTCGCCTACTCCCGCAGCCCGTCCCGCAGCCCGGATTCCTGGCCACCTGCCTGCTCCCATTGGCCGGCGCGGCGAGCCCCCCAGCGCCCGTCCGCTCCAGCCGGAGGGCGGAGCCCGGAGCCCGGGCAGGGGTGGCTCTAGCAGCGGGTGGCCGCCCGGCTGCGGCGTGACCCTCCTCCCTCCTCCGGCCCGGGATTCGCTGCGAGGAGCGCGGGCGGAGGCTCCCAGTGGCACCGGGGCAGCGCGGAGGAGCGGAGATGACTCGGGCTCGGCAGCGCTGAGCCGCGGCAGGTGCGTTCCGCCGGGATCCCGGGAAGGAAACACCCAACTTCAGCCCGGGCCGGGATCCCTCGCCCGGAGGATCCCCTCTGCCTCGCCTGAACTCCCCGCCGCAGGAAGGGAACGGGGCAGCAAGCCGCTGGCGTGGGGGGCACCGGAACCGGGGGGCCCCCTTTCTCCTCCACCCCAGCCGGCATGGAGCCGCCAGCAGCCTGCCTTTGGCTCTCGGTGCTCAGCTGCCTCCTCGCCTGGGTAAGTGCACGGCTCCGGAGCGCCTTCGTGGTGCTCCGCTCCCCTCGCCCAATGCCTTCCCGGCAGGTCCGGGCGCCGCTGAGCGCTTGTCTCCCGGCTCAGAGCCGGACCGTTCAGTCGCGCTCCGGCCGGATTTTGCCAGGAGAAACTTTCGCCGAGTTCCGAAGTGGTTTGTCAGCGCTCGGTGGACGCTGAATTTGGGGGCTGGTCGGTTCGGTTGTTGTTGACTAGACTCCTAAAGGCATTAGGGGCAAGCTGCAGCGTTCAGGTCATTTGACTTAAGCGTCCGGGTATGTACCGGCTGGGTACCCCAATGCCTGGAACTGGGTGTCCCTGATAACCCAGTGGGGCTTGTCTGTCTGTGATTTCCACCATCCCTTTCTCAGGGTCGAGCCACTCGGCTTCCCCGGCTCCCTCCGCCCCCGCAGGACAATGCAGAAGCCACCCGGGAAGTTCTTTCTCCCAGTGTTCGATTATTTGTATTATTTCACTGTCAGTAGGAAACTGGGTTTTATTGGAATATTTCCCCAGGAGAGCTGAGCGCTGCTCCTTGAAGCTCCTCTCCTCACACTGTATTCAATGAAGCCAATTGCTGTATTTTACTGAGGCAGGATGGAGGATTGAGGGGCTGCATTTGCCCTCTTCATTCAAACCCTGGCTTGCAATCATTCCATTTCATAGCCAATAAACCCACAGCATTCCTTCAGTGGCACCCTGGTGTGTTGGAGAGGGTGCCCCAGGGGTGACTGGGGTTAGCCCTGGTTTGCTCCGTTTCATTTGCTCTCTGTCCCTTCAGTTCCATGACCGAGTTTTCCCCTAGAAGCCAGGTCCCTTTTCTGATCTCTCATGGACAAAGTCAAACCAATTCAATGGAGACAGGTTTCAGAGGGGTAGCCGTGTTAATCTGTATCAGCAAAAACAATGAGGAGTCCTTGTGGCACCTTAGAGACTAACACAGGGATAGGCAACCTATGGCACGCGTGCCGAAAGTGGCACACAAGCTGATTTTTCAGTGGCGCTCACACTGCCCGGATCATAGAATCATAGAATATCAGGGTTGGAAGGCATCCTGGCCATTGGTCCGGGGGGCTCTGCATTTTAATTTAATTTTAAATGAAGCTTATTAAACATTTTAAGAACCTTATTTACTTTACATACAACAATAGTTTAGTTATAGATTATAGACTTATAGAAAGAGACCTTCTAAAAACGTTAACATGTATGACTGGCGCTCGAAACCTTAAATTAGAGCGAATAAATGAAGACTCGGCACACCACTTCTGAAAGGTTGCTGACCCCTGGACTAACACATTTATTTGGGCATAGGCTTTCATGGGCTATAACCCACATAGCCCATGAAAGCTTATGCCCAGTCTAATGGAATTTCACAGCATGGGCAGAGCCACCCAACCCTGGCTTTGCCTCTCTCCTCTGGCATGGCCCTCCTGGGTCCCCACTCCTCCAGGCCTGTGAAATGAGACAATGAAGCATTAAGCAATTTCTGGTTTTGTCAGCTTGGAATATCCAGCGCCTACAGTTCCAAAGCCCAGGTGGGCTGGATTTTCAGCATAAATTAAAGTCAGTGCTTTCCTTTTGGAGAAGAACATAAACAGCTGGTGTCCAGCACTTGAGCTGGGGAGCAAATGATATGGGGAAATGGAGAACTCGTGTAAGCACAGGGATCCGAGCCGGATCCTGCTCCCACTGAAATCTATGGCAAAATTCTCATTGACTTCAATCCTAGAGGTGTGAGGAAATCATTTGGGGCCCGATCCTGGAGACACGTATGCACAATAGCAACTTCACTCCTGTGAGCAGTCAAAGAGGTGGCTGGGAGTGCTGGAACAATTTGTATAGTGGGGGTGCTGAGAGCCATTGAACCAAACTGTAAACCCTGTATATGCTGGAAACCACTTCAAGCCGGGGGGGGCACCCCTACTTCCAGCGCCTATGGAGGCTGCCCCAGTTACTTGTGCAAGCATTTGCAGGATTGGGCCGTTAGACGGTAAACCCTGTGGGTTGAGACAGGGTCTTTATCTGTGCTTTGTATAAGCACTAACCTCCTGGTGCTCTGTGATTAATAAGAACAAACCATAAACTAGCTCTTCTTCTGGGTCAACCTTGGCTTCCTTTTAATGGTCTGTTTCCTTGTTTTGCTACATCACTTTATTTTCTCATTGTAGTGCAATGATGATTAATTTTTTCCTAACTTACTATCATTCTATTTACCAGACTTTACTAGACCTCAGCTTCTGTTGGTGGGGGAGACAGAATAGTGCCAGAGATCAGCTTTTGCAAACGCCTTTGCTAATGTTTGAATGCCGAGCCTACTGCTGTAGAATGGGTGATATCAGTGCATGAATGCTAAGGAGAACTCCAGAGAGCCAAAGAGTTGCAGTGTGTTTCAGAACCAAAGCTGAAACAGCGATAATTTTGCCATGGGATCTGGGATTGCTTAGCGCTGTTTTCCTTTTAATTTCACTGTGATGATTAATTGGTTTGTCCTTGAAAAGTTTTAAATAGCTGTCCTGCTCTGGTCAGTATGAAACAGTTCAATGTCATAAAACTGTTGTAGCCAGGTGTTTTAACTGCTCTTGTAAACTTTCCCCTTGATGCTACATAACTCAGACACTCACACAGGAAAACCAGGATATAATATATGCCATATCACCTCAAACTGTTGATTGATTGTCTGCTATCCTACCTCTTGCTGCAGCCAGTGCCGAAGGCTTCAGAGAAAAGCAATAGATGTATTTTCGTTTACCTTTGATTTAAAACCAGGGTAATGTCACTGACTTCAGCTTTCCAGTGATGTAACTAAGATAAGAATCTGGTCCACTGAGCCATGAACATGACTAGTGGAAAGTGTTTCGGCATGTATGCGTCGAATGAGATTTCAGTCATTCAAATCGTTCTGCAAATTCCACTTTTTTCCAGATTCGAAGATCAGTCTGGGCTGGTCAAATCGGCCATTGTAGTATAAACTGTGTTTCCTCTATGGCCTGAGTCACCTACAATCAATGGAGTTACACCGGGTGTAAAATTGATGTAAGTGAATGCAAAATCAGGCTCTACGTTTTTCCAGTGCCCAAACTGCAAATTAGGTGACCCAGGATGATTCCATAGATCTGTAACCCGCACCCATTTAGACATGTGTGAAAACCACTGGCCAACTTCTGATTCTTTCATTCCACTACTCATTGGTAGGGAGGTTGATGTAAATGTATCTAAAGAAACCGACTCTTTCATGGAAGGTCCATTTTATTCACTGTCCTTAGAGACCTTTATTGTAATTCCAGCATCTTTCTGAAGGTTGCTATACCATCTGCCACACACACATTGCAACTCCATTAAAGATAACCTCATGATAACAGAACCCTTTATAATATTTAAAATCCTTGACTTCTGCTGACAGTGCTACAAAACCGCTCTAAGAGGTATTATATGTATGTAAACATAGATCATATACAGCGTGTGGTTGAAGTTTTTCAAAGATAATTGAACACCCAGATCAATTAACTAGGTGCCTTTGACAATTTCAGCCTATATGTACATGCATTGAATTCTGTTTGCATCATACATATGCCTTTTAGAACATTATGGTTAGAGGTTAAGAGAGCTAGAGAAAATTAAATGCAAAGAGGAGTGGTAGGAGTCATTCTTGGAATGAACATTAGCAGAATTAGCAGGCACTTCAGCACTGGTTTTCTAAAGATGATCATCAACCACCAGGGATCGTGAGTCCTGTTTTGTTGGTCAGCAGCATGAAAAATGCTGAGAGCCAAACAGGGGAAGGAGGGCAGGTAGGGTGGTCGGAGCATACTGGGAAGGGAGTGGGTCTGTGCGAGGGTTTCTTTCTTTGATGAAATGGTCTTCAGAATGGAGAAAGAGAGAGGACTGCTGAATTGCATTATGTTATTGTACCGCATACCACTGGCATCTGGAGTCAGATGGGACCATGGACAGAGAATCTTGGCTGGTACTCTGGCTGGCAGGGTATGTGTGTTGTTTCCGACTCAGTTTCTTTGTACAATCGTTTTAAAACATTATGAGCCAAACTCATCCCTAGTGTAACTTCAGGAGTGGTGTCACAACCATGCAGTTGGCCTGGAGATGAATCTAACCCAATGGGATTTTTTTGCCTTGAGTACTAACTACATGAATCAAAATGATTAACAAAAATGAACAGATTTAACAGGCCTTCTTCTCTCACTTATACCAGTTCACACTGGTGTAACTCCATTGACTTCTGTCTAGCTATAAAGTCCTTATCACTGCAGTATCTGAGTGTCTCACAGGCATTAATGGATTTAAAGTAGAAAGGTATTATCCTCATTTGACAGGAACTGAGGCCTGGGGTAGACTATGACCCAGATCCTCAAAGGTATTTAGGCAACCTAACTCCCAGGGGAATCAACAGGAATTAGGTGCCTAAATACTTTTGGTCATGCCATTTTAAGGCCCAGATCCTCAGTGTCATATAGGAACTCTGTGTTTGAGCCAGGAATTGACCTCAAGGTTTCCTGAGGCCCAGTCTAGTACCCCTCCTCTAGGTCATCTTTCCTACCTTCCTGTGACATTACTTCTGATTCTCACCATTGTGAGAGGAAAATGAGGCCCAGTACGTGAATAGAATGGGTAGAAAAGGGCTCTGGTGATGGACCATGGAGACTTTACCCCTAGACTACTGGTTCAAATCCAGCCCATACAATTAGTGACCAAACTTCATAGCTAGCTAAGAGCTGGTTAGTGGCATATGTGATCTTCCAACTACATCAGTGAAGATGTTCTTGCACCCAGGCCTCATACATGATCTATATCAACTTGTACATATAAGAAACACTATGGGTGGTCTGTATTCTCAGTATTTAGCCTGTAAACTTTGCAGAACAGGATCTGCATTTCTTCCATTTTCTGTCCATCACAATGGGACTGTGGGCAAATGTCCACGGAGGGAGAAAGTATCACATTGCAATTGGTACGTGGCCCTCTTCTTGACATTCTTAGAAGGAGTGGCCAAGTACAGAATGGGCCAATGAGAACCTCTTCTTGGGTTTCTCTAGGTCGCAGCTGCCGTAGTGAAAAGCCACTTCCAACCTTTTGTGCTGCATATGTTCTGTGCCTCAAATTGGAGAATCTTTAACTCATTGTGCGATGGGTGTCAGACTCAAGCCCACTTTTCAAACACAATGGGCCCCATGCCGCTGTCAGGCCAGCTTCATATTATTGTAATTCTGCTGACTTGAATAGAATCACTCCTGATCTACCCTGGTGTCAGGGAAATCCGAATCTGGGGCCCAGTCATTTTGCCTTAAAAATGGAAATGTGGGAAATGTAGCTGTGAAAATGCGGAACCTAAATGGTAGCCCAACTCATTCTGAGGCTGGGTGGCCCTATTCACGATCTGTCTGACTCTGGATGAGAAGATTTTTCCGGCAGAGGAAAGTCCTTTGTCACTACTGAAATCTCTCTTCTGGTTAGCAGAACTGAAACTACTTTGCAACCAATCCTCCAGTGCATGCCATGATCACCAATAAAAGAGTGATTGCAAAGAGGGAGAGGGGTGAGGAAAGTTCTCCGACCATCGTACCATCATTCCAGTGTTTGTACATCTGCTGTACATAGGTTTTGGGGAGTTCTTTCACTGTCAGGTGGATGTTTTTCCTTGTAACATTTCCCTGATCTTGCATTCTTTGTGCATTCAAACTCAGAGGGCCTGATCTTCAAAAGTAGTCACTGCCCATAATGTCAGTCAAAGTAAACGGGAGCTGAGTGCTCTGAAAATGAGGTCTTGGTTGACTTCATTGGAAGCAGGATCTGATCCAAGGTATTGAACTAGGACCTAGGAAGACAAATGACAATGATGATTACATTGGCCCTCATCCAATATTAAAGTGGTTAGCTGTACAGCAGAGAAATACAGCAGGTGTGGAACTCTGTTTATAGGTTAAGCGATCTTCTGTTCCTCACCCCTCTTTGCCTGCAACTTGCTGCTGGTTCACTTGGTTTTCTGCTTGGCTGCCACAGATCCCTGGATGATTTCCTTTGCCTCACCATGCCTCAGTTTCCCCTTCTATGTAATAAGGATAATACTTCTCTCGCACGCAGGGAGGAGTAATTCATTTGTGTTCATAGAGTGCTTTGGTGGGAGTTTGAGCCCTGGTCTACACTGGAGTGGGGGGAGGGGGTCGATCTAAGATATGCAAGGTCAGCTACGAAAATAGCATAGCTGAAGTCGACGTATCTTAGACCGACTTACCTCGCGTCCTCACGGCGCAGGGTCGACTGCCGTTGCTCCCCCGTCGACTCCGCTTCCGCCTCTCGGCAGTGGTGGAGTTCCGGAGTCGACGGCAGAGCGATCGGGGATCAATTTATCACGTCTCACGATAAATCGATCCCTGATAGCTCGATCGGCGGGTAGTGAAGATCTGTCCTGAGGTGTGGAGTGATGTTATGGGAACTGTTAATTGATTGATTGCTTTGCCAAATGTTTCCTTAATCCCCTTTTATTCACTTAACTGGATAAAATTAGATTGGATCAGGATTGTGTTTTAAATGTTCTAAAAGCATCTAGAATTGTAGCTATACATACATGCTAAGTTTTACTCTAATAAGGATGTTATTAATAATAAAGGCATTAGAGTTCCCGTTCCTGAAACTAGAACATGATTAGATGTCTCTACTGCCTATGCCGCAAATTACTTTTAAACTGCTTAGTCCTGTAAATAAAACTGTACAGTGGAAGTGGAGTCAGCGGCACGATCACAATTACATTATAATAAATGCCAACCTGCGCGGATGTAAATGGCCCATCAGAACATTTATTAAACTGGGGGAAGCAATCTTGGTTTGAGATGCAGCTACACGTACTGGAATGCTGTGATGTTCTAGTAGTCGTGCTGCTGATATTCACTCCTCCCTGACCTAATTTTCCTTTCAGTTTTGCTGGTATAACGCAGGAGCCGCTCCCTCGAAATCAGTGTAGTGACACTGGTGAAAAGTTAATGTAGTGAAATTAGGTCCTGTAATTTTCAGGCAGTTGGTTTTATGAAGTGCTTTCAGGGATGCATTTAATGTGCAAGGATCTGTGTGTGTGTGTTGGTTTTATGAAGTGCTTTCAGGGATGCAGTTAATGTGCAAGGAACTGTGTGTGTGTGTGTGGGGGGACTGGTTTAAATTGGAATACAGGCACAGTGCAGGGATAGCATTTTATACCTACTGTCTCTCCAGGACCCAGACGTATTTTGGCCCGTATGAACTACATGTCTTTAAAAACCCACATGTGTTTTATGCTAGAAAAAAAGCACATACCCAGTCAACTAAACATGGTTATTGTAAACGTTACTAAACCATGTCCTGAGTCACATTGCATGCATTTTCTTATGCCCAGGGAGTTGCCTATCCTTCTATCTTCACCACATCTGTTGCGGGCAGACAGAGCTTTTTATTTGGATTCACATTCAGGTATCTGAATCGATTCTGATTCATGTGGGATTTTTTTTTTTTTCTAATAGATTTCACAGATGGAATGAAAGACAGACATGGAGACCCTAATGCTACTTTGATAGCAAATTGCTGTGAACTTCAGGATAGGAGCAGGGTCAGAGAAGAAAGCGTCCTAGGGGTAGCGTGGGGTGAAATGTTTCAGATGAAACTTTTATTTGCTGAACAATGCAGATTCAGGTTGACCGAAACATGTCATGAATTTGTGTCAATGTCAACAGATTTTTTTTACCAAAACCAAAGACCTAAACAAAACTAAAAGAAATCTAAACATTTTGTTTCACTAGTTTTGAAACAAAACATTTTGATTTTTTTATTACAAACAAATTTACTTCAATTTTATTTTAAACAAATTTTAAAAGTTTTTAAAAATTCAAAAATGAAATGAAATGTTTGGGGATTTGACCTGAGAGAAATTTCATCGGCTGAAAAATTTGCATTTCAGGGTTAACCCAAGACAATTTTTTGTGTGTGCTGCAAACAAACTGCAAAATCAGTCACGCATATAGCTCTATACTGGTGTAACTCCATTAACTTTAACAGAGTGACTCTTAATTTACTTCCGTGTAAGTGAGAGCAGAATCAGACCTGTAGATTCCCCTCTTCCCCTCTGGAACTGAATATATCAGGCCAGTATTTCAGCGGGTAGAAATTGACATAGTCCCATTAGTTGCAACGGAACTACACCGATTTATGTTGGCTCAAGTTCTGATGCCATATTCGCAAAATTTCTTCGTTAAATTTTATGAGCATGATTCTCTTCTTCTTCTAGCTTTACAGTGGTACAATTCCAGAGGCTCTAAGGGAATTACTATGCCTGAGAGTCACATGTGTGATTTTATAGTGAATTACACATTTAAAATCTTCACACATTTAAAAATGTTACCTGGAAAGCATCCATCTAGAATTCACTGGAGGTAAAAATATCAAGAACTTTGTCTCTTATTTGTAAAACCTGAATCAGTAGAATATCCCTTTAAAATATATTTCTTTGGGGTTGCAAACATTATTCTGTATTTAAGAGCTGTTTTTAATGCATAGTCTATATCATAACCAACAATTACAGATTTGCTGGTTTTATATTGTTACTGTGTCCATAATAAATGTCATCATCTATCTAATGCAGGGGTGGCCAACCCGAGAAGGAGCCAGAATTTACCAATGTACATTGCCAAAGAACCACAGTAATATGTCAGCAGACCCCCCTCCCCATCAGCTTTCCCTCCTTCCCCCATTCCCAGCACCTCCCGCCCACCGGCAGCCCCGCCAATCAGCGCCTCCCCCTCTCTCCCTGCACCTCCTGATCAATGTTTTGTGATGTGCAGGAGGCTCTCGCGTGAGGGGCGAGGGCATGGCAGGCTCAGGGGAGGGGGCGGGGAGGGGTGGAGTGGGGGCAGGGCCCGTGGCAGAGCCAGGGGTTGAGCAGTGAGCACCCCCCAGCACATTGGAAAGTTGGTGCCTGTAGCTCCAGCCCCGGAGTCGGTGCCTATACAAGGAGCCGCATATTAACTGCTGAAGCGCCGCATGTGGCTCCGGAGCCACAGGTTGTCCACCCCGATCTCATGTAAGCAATCTAAGAAATTCCATACAAATAACTACATTAGAAGAGCATTAAGGTACAAAGCACTCAAAAGTGAGGAAATGTCAAAAATTAAGGTAGCCCATGCAACCTGAAATCTGCCTCTTTGTGCATATGCATTACAACACACTTTAACGACAAGGTCACGTAATCTTTTGTTTCGGCTGAACCCGATTTATTCAATGCATAGAGTCAAAAGTGGGTTTTGTTTCCACTATTTCTTGAAAACGGCCGGACCATTTTGGCTCAAAGTTTATGTATAAATCCATTCCCAGGCCAAGAAAAACACGTGCCCAGTTTGAACCCAAAGGATAAAAATACGAGCATCTGAAAATGACCATTTAGAAGGAAAAATCTTGCGCGACGTTGACTCTCGGCATCCTTATCCACTTAGCTTGGAATAGGATATAGATCAGGTGCACCATCGTTTATTGTAAGCCTGCACCATCCTCAGTACGCCTGTGACTAAATTCGGCCCTTGGCCTAAGTGCAATTTCCGTTGAATTCACTGGGAGTTGCACCTGCTTGTATGAAGGACTGAATTTGGTCCCCACAGAGATCATCCTTACACTTGCTTTGCATGCCCAGGCCTCAGACCTCAGCTGTGGCCATATCTACTGAGTACAGCTGAGATGTTGGAGAGGGGGAGTGTGAAAGCTATTTCCCAGAGGGCGGCACTGAACTACTTCTGTCTAGGTATGATTCCTAGGGAGGATCTGCCAGCGAGGGATTGCTGGAGTACAGCGTTGTCCAACCATGCTCCTTTCTCTTCAATTATCCCGATGCCCCTCCGTGCTGAGGATTGCAGGGGTAGTGTAGGAGCTAGGTCTGTTAGTCTCCTCTGATGGGAGAATCCCCAGCTCGGGAGCTCCAGCTACCCCTTTGTGGTACGCCGCAGAGCAGGGCTCAGGACTGAATCCACACTGAGTTAAGAGTCTGGTGGTTTATTCATAGTGGCTACAGCATTGGACTGGGACTCTGGAGACATGGGTTCTATTCCTGGTCATGCTGCTGGGTGATGTTGGGCAAATCACTGCCCCTCTGTGCCTCAGTTTCCCCAGGTGTAAAATGGCAGCCATGATATTGCTCCCTGTTGGAAAGCACTTGGAGATCTGCTGCTGAAACGAGCTAGGTATTATTACTGAATGCCAAATCACTGCGAGTTACCCTTGATTTTAGATTTAGATTGCCCTTGATTTTAGCCCCGGCTGCCTAAGGATTAGGATGCCTGCACAACAGACGTATGTTCTTTTCCTGCCTGGAAAAATCAGCAGCGTGCCAGTCTCTGGTGAAGCAATCCCTGGTTTCACCGGCAAAATCACGTGAAGAATTACGGCCAGGCTGAGGCGTCACCAGCGATGCTGCCTGCATTTTTCAGGCAGGATATAAAACAGTTGTGCTGTGTGTGGCCTAGCTATGCGATGCATCTAATTCCATCGCTGAAACAATCCCCTCAGCAGTATTTTGCTGTCAGTTCTCTGGGATCCTCTTGTTTCCAGAAGCAATGCCTGGGATGGCAGATTCCCGTACCTTGCAAAAATTCTCCCTACAAGGCTTTTCCCTTTCAGCAGTCCCTACTCCACGGATAGGGCATGCACTGTGTGTGTGCCTGCCCAGGAATTCTTTCCATATGACCCCTCACTCATGAGTCCTGTCAGGGAAATGAGCGCTTGTGCCCTTGTTTTAGCAACAAATGTATTCTAGCTTGTCTTCAGTCTCGCGCTGTACGGTGTCATTCGTAGCGTGCGTTGATCTTGGGAGCATTGATACACTGCTTTTCGCAGGGATAGTGGGCCAGACCTTATGGGGTGTGAATCGGCAGAGCTCCAATAAAGTCGGCCATCTACCGACGTACGCCAGCTGAGGATCTATCTGGTCCATGATGTTCACTTCTTATTATTTTGAGCTGTAACTTCCTCAGTCATTGTTTTTATCGGAACGTACAGGCCTGGTCAGTTTTGTGGCTGGGAAATCCCCAAGGGACATCCAGATGCCGAAGGCAGTGATGTTGGCACTTCAGCAGGTGGTTGTCTTTCCTTTGAGTCTCAAATGACCCCTGCCCCCCGCATAGTGCTAGGGGAACGCTATACTGCTGAAGGCATCATCTGCTGGATGACACATCGAGCTGACTTTTTTTTTTTATCATGCATCCTCACTACAAGGATAAGACAAACCCAAGGACTTATTGCTGCACGATCTTCCAGAAGCACAAAATTCTCTTGTGGGAAAATGGTTAAATGAAGGACTCGTGGATTATAATGTTCAAAAGGAAATAAGCCTCAGGCCATTCACAGGGACTTATTAACTCTCTGGAACGACAACGTATGCAGAATGGAAAACAGCTGAAAATGGGGACAGAAAAGAGAGAGGGGCGGGGCTTGTAATGACTCCAGGGAGAGATTCTTTGTGGTATTTCAGATCCCACAAGCCAATGAACACAGCAGGCAACTGGCATTGCAGTGAATTAGATACTGTTGATAAGATCTGTGCACGTGTCCACGAGGTGCCAGGTTGGTATGTAGTGTCTCCGTTTGTTATGACTGTGGAATGAAATCTTCCTCCAGAAGGGCAAAGCTGTAACTCATCCGAGAGTATCTAACGGGAACCTGTCAGCTCTAGCTACACGGGCCCAGGTCCTGAGCTCAAAAGGGAAGCACAAATAGCTTGCAACATCTTCTGTGCTCCCCTGATTCTGGGGCCATCCCAGCACTGGATTGGTGCCCACAGGAATCTTCCCACAGCCAGATCTGCCACCTTAAGGCCAGCTTAGCTCTGGGGAAGCAGCACTAGTGTATGGGGAAAGTGAGGCAGCCACCGCCTGATTGAATGGGTTTGTGTCCCGGTCATCTTCTTGTGTAACAAGGCAGCAGTAAAGTTTTGCTTTTTATCCGTCTACCCCAGCAGTGCTGACAGGGTTTGTTACGGACAAACAAAAAGGCAACTGTGTGTTTGACTCCGGATCCCTTCCAATCCCTCTGTTTGATTGATGACAAATCAATGACACGTTTCTCTGTAGCTGCCTGGATAGGGTGTTGCACTCCTGGCAGCTTGGAGTCCCTGTGTTTTGTAATTATTTCCCCTCTGCCAATATACCACTCAGGCTTCCTTGGCTGTCAGCTGTGAAAACAAACACAAAATATATAACACAGCCATTGGACGCAGCCCAGCCAGTGGGAGGATGATGCAACTAAAAATAAATGCCCACACGCAAAGCAGCCAAAAGACCGAAATAGAGAGGTCAAGCCCTAAGCTTAGCCACTCTTGGGCTGTAGGGGGCACAGGACTGGGACTCAGGAGCTGTGGGTTCAATTTCCGGCTCTGCAACACAATCTCTGATGTTGGGCAAGTCCCTTCGTCTCTCTGCACTGCAGTTCCCCATCTGTAAGAGAGGGATAACGATGCTTCCTTTCTCCTGCTCTTTGGTTAGATTGCGAGGTCTTTGGGGCAGGGACTGTATGTACTGCACCTAGTGCGATGGGGCCCGATCTCCATTGGGACTTCTAGGGGATGTCTAGATGCAGGCTGGGAGGCTTCCTGCCACAGGCAACAGGCCCAGGCTTGCACTATCGTGCTAAAAATAGCTGTGTAGACATTGCAGCTCAGGGTGGAGCTTGGGCTCTGAAGCCTAGAGAGAGGGGTGAGTGCGGTCTCCAGAGCTGTTTTTTACGGCAGTAGTACGAGCCCAAGTCTGTCGACCCAGGGTGGGAGGCAGTGTACACATAAACCTAGAGGCTCCTGTGATGAGCGTGGCCACTCCGCACAGCAAGAGGGCACACAGATCAAGTATAACTTTAACACTTGCTTATTACCGTCCACATGTCAAGAGTATTTAGCTGCCATGGTCTTGCCAGTGACAATGCCCAGTTTGTCATTTACTGTTTCTGCAGAGCTCACTGCCCTGCCTGCCATCCAGCCCAAAGGGAGAGCTTCCTAGACCAAAACTGCCCTTCCCTAAGGGTGGTATTCAACCCTGTGCATCTAGACACCGGCTTAGCCCTCAAAATAAGACTGAGCAGGGACTCATCAGCAGAGCTGATTGGGAATTTTTCAGCCAAATAGTTTTTCTGCTTCAGTGAACCAGCATTTTCTAACAAAACATCATATGAGAATGTACCCGCTTTGACAAAACTTTTGTTGGCAACGTTTTCTGAGGTCCAGGATGGAATTTCTGATCAAAGCAAGACAGAGCATGCACACCACATCCCAGAATGTTGTACAGCCTGGTAACTCAACAAGGATACAAGAGACCTAAGTTGAAGTTCAATTCCCTCCTCTACCCTGAGTCAAACTGGCGACTTTAACTTGGGTCTTCCCCATTTTGGGTTTGTGCCAAAGTCAGATGACTATTGGCTATTCGGGGCTGTTGAATTCGGTTTTTCATAACCAAAACCTTCTGAAGATTTTTTTTTTTTTTGGTTGGTTGGTTTTTTTGGTTTGGTGTTAATGGAAAAAAGAATTTATTTGAAATCTCAAAAAGTTGTGCAGGATGTGAAAACCATTTCCTGCTCACCAAACTAGTGCCTGGCCGTTGGTGTGGCACTCCACACAGGGATGAGTTTCACTCAAACGCTCCAGCTCCGGAGTTACCACTCTTGCTGGGAACTGGCAGAACAGGAAGGGGGATGCTAAAGGAAACACGTTAGAGATACAGGCTGGGGTCAAGTGATATAGGGTTGTAAGTTCCAGCTCCTTCACCTCAATGCAGTGAAAAGCCAATGGAGGTATTAAAAGAGGAGATGTGGGTTGACAAGAGAGTTGGTTGGGAATTTTCCATCAAAAGGTTTCTTCGACAGACAATGTGGTTTTTGCAAAATGGACATTTTCAATGTGGATCTTTCTGATTTTTTTTTTTTTTTTTTTTTTCCCCTGTCAGGAAATGTGAAACATTTTGGGCCCTGACATCATTCATCTCTGCATCAGCCTGAGCTGCTGTGGTGCCTCGGGGAGGTTGTAGTTCAAGTGGCTCATGTCCCCATTCTCTTGTCTGGGCTGGGCTCCACAGTTGGACTATGTCTCCCATGATGCCTTGTGGCTCACCCAGATTTTTCAGCATTTCCAAACGGACCTTTTTTTCAGTGCTTTTCATTTTGCGGCAAATTTCAATATTTCAACTCTTCATCCTGATTTTGGGATGAAAACAAACGTGAAATCATCTGATGTTCACTTGGGATAGAAATTCTGTGTTTTGATCAACATAAATTGACAAGTTCAAAATAGCAGGATGGGAAGTGATGTTAGTGGCAGCCTTTCTGTCAATCACCACTTACTCTGAAGGCCTGTGTCTCATTATCACAATCATTCCATCGGTGTTCTGTCCACTTGAACTCAGGTCACCAAATGCACAGTGCGTTGCTGCGGCTGTTCTGCTAGTTAAATCGAGATGGATTGCTTGCTTCATTCATGGTTTGCTTGTTTCAGCTGATTCCCCAGGGAGTCATCTCTTTCCATGTCTGTTTTATAGACTGTAATCTCTCCGGGGCAGGAACTCGCTTCAGATCTATTGTTCTGTGTCAGGAAATAAATAAATATGACTGACCAATCAATATGATGATCTAAAATCTTGGCCATTACACTCAATGGGTCTTCAGGTTTGAATGCGTAGCATTGTTTCATTTCCAGTAGGTGTGAGGTTTGTTAACCTTATCGCCACATTCCTGCGGTTAAAAGTGCTGGTTCACACCAAGTCTCCTTTCAATACTCCCATTCTGCCAGTCAAAAAACCTAACATGGACTCAGAGGGAAAACCGGTATACCGATTTGTCCAGGACTTATGTGCAGTAAATAAGGTTGTTCAAGCTAGACACAATGTGGTGCCAAACCCTCACACAATCCTAACTGCCATTCCAGCAGGTACTGCTTGTTATTCAGTAATAAACTTGTGTAATGCTTTTTTTTTAGTATTCCTCTAAATAAGGACAGCTGTGGCCACGCTTACCAATTCAATTTCAGTCCCTACTCGCTAATGTTCCTGCCCACCGAATCGCTCCAGAAGACTGGGTCTATGTAAAAAAGTAAAAACACGAGCCTCTCCAACCCCGGTGGGCGGGCCCTTTCCAAGTCCTCCTTACCTCTCCACACTGCTATTCGAGTGAAAGAGCAAGACACTTGCATACACCACACCCGAGTCAAGCTAGCCCCTAGGACGGGGCCAGAAGCAAACAACTTCGGACCTCGAGGGAGCACCGCCAGTTCTTCCCACCGCGACCCAAAAAAGCCAAAAGCAGACAATACCCGGAAAGCTGAACCTCTTAAACTAAAGCTTCTGTTCCGGCGAACAAAATCCTAAGACTTTATAACTATGGGTTCTCAGACGGTGCTGCAGGGGCTGTTGCTTTTAGGTCTGCCCCTTGTACAAGCAAACCCACACCCAGCCACTAAACCTCTTCAGTGAATAGCCACGCTGGGACACTTATCTAATTGTTGGCTGTGTCACAAAACCTGCTCTAAAAAAGAAATAGGGTTATGGGCGGTACCTGCAAATTTCTCTAAAGTACTCTCCTTACAGGTAATACAAAAAACGAAATGGGCATAAATTAAAAAATATCAATATAACAAATATAAAAAGAGGTCTGAAGTTTGGCATTATTACTGGGCAGCTAAGGGGGTCCCTCTTTTTAAAGTTCTTGGGATCGGGTATAACATGCCCCTTTGTTTAAAAAATGCTAAAAAAAATAATAAAAAAAAATGGGCTACCTTTCCCCTGGAGGCCTGTGATCAAACCCTTTGGTTTGAGGTAAAAAATGAAACCCTTTACCCTTTAAATACCCCTAAAAATGCCCCAACCCCCCCCCCCCACCTTGTCTCTTGCACATAGCCTTTACTGTAAAACCAACAGGCATTCGTTATCAAGGGCAGTAGTTTCCCTTATTCCTCCCGTTAGGCCCCATAAATAAAACACCTATGTTTTATATGAATATTTACTCTGGCATTCTGTTGCCCCACACATCTCTTGAAAGGATGTCTAAATGCCCGAAGTCCATAAAATCACTGGCAAGTTTCACAGCTAACGTATTTGGGGTTACGTATTATAGGGCCATTTTAAACAATACCCATGCCCTAAAAAACTTAAATGTTTCCCATAAAAAGTGCCAGGACCGCCTAGTAAGTAACTCCTGGCGCTGAAATGAAGGAGTAACCTGGCGCCATCGAGTTGTGGGTAATACCCTTACCCTCTAGTTAAAAACTCCTGGCTTGTATTTTATCTGTGGCCACGGTGTCTACAAAGCTCTTCCTCCAGGTTGGCAAGGTCAGCGTGGTGTGGCCCGGGTGTTACCAAATGTCCAAGTAAACGACACATTGGATTCCAGCCAGATCCTCAACCTGGGCAGCTATGCCCATAAATTTTTCACCCCTCCCCCCCATAAGGACTCAAGCAAAACGCACCAACAATCCCCTAGTAGTCAAGCAAACGGGGTTTCACTTCTTTATTCGTGCGCTCATTCCTGGGTTGGGGGTAGCCAAGCTTAAAAAAAAGCAGTAATAAATATTTCTGCAGAACTAGAAAAAGTAGCTAATGCATTAATAAACGCTTTCCAAAAATTAAAACAAAAAATTAATAAGGTGGCAAAAATAGCTTTGCAAAATAAACGCGTGTTAAATGCTATGAATGCTGAATTAGGGGGGGCTTGTGCTCGCATCAAAAAAAAATGCTGTTTCTATGTTAATCATTCTGGCTTAATTAAGCAAAATTTACAAGCCATTAAGAATGCTGCTAATGTTTTCCATGCTGTATCTCTTAATCACACCTTTAGTTTTAAAAACCTCCTTCCAGACCTTGGGTCATGGTTTACGGGGCTCTTTCAAACAATTGTTAAATGGATTCTTTTCTTTCTTTTTTTTCTGTGTTATTTAAACAATAATACAATGTGCCAAATGCTTATGTAATGCTATAATCAAAAGCTCTGCTGTCCATAAAAAAACCCAGTATCTGTCCCTCCAGCTTAATTGCAAATTGCGTAACAGGCCTGACAATTTTTAAATTTGTCAGGCTCGTAGGGAGGACAGTAAAAGTTACTAGTAACCCCCCTTAATAAAGCAGTCGTTAAGTTAGCCAACGGCCATTTAAAAAAAAGCAAACACCTTAAAAACACAGTAGCCTAAACTTTTCAACTGTCTTCCCTTCAAGGCCTTAAAGTAGTCGGAGCTGGTCCCAAGCTGGTTTTCACTAACCAGATAGCAAAAGCACGGGTCTAACAACCACCAATCAAGTATTAACACTGCAAAAACCTTTATCTAAATGTGTATTAAAAATATGTAAAATGTGTATAAAACAAAGTCTTTGTACCAAGGTGCAAGGCTCTCCTTTCTTCTGCAGAATAAAGCAACTCTTCCTTATCCCTGTCTGGCTATTACTGGCTCTCAGCTAGGTGGACCCGATATTTCGGTAACATTAATGAGACACTCAAGACAGAAGAGCGAGTCCATGATTGAATGAACACCCTTTTCCACTACTTCTGTATTGAAGTACCATAGATCGATAGGATTCATGGGGCCTTTGTAATGTATCTCCAGGCCTTTTAGAGTCCGGGACGATTTTGTCATGATTAACATTCTTTGAAACCTGTCATTCTTTTGCCTGTGCAAACTTGTATCAGTCAAGCAGCTTGCTCTCGTTCAAGTCAGCAAGTGCTCATGGATAAGATACTGCACTCTGTAGCATGGCTAATGCACATTGTTTCCTTGCAGCTAATAGACTAAAAGTTGCCTAGATAGCACACGTGCATCCAGAAAGGTC
This sequence comes from Trachemys scripta elegans, assembly GCF_013100865.1. Taxonomy (NCBI): domain Eukaryota; kingdom Metazoa; phylum Chordata; order Testudines; family Emydidae; genus Trachemys; species Trachemys scripta. The sequence goes on along the minus strand of NC_048299.1, from coordinate 7,710,019 downwards.
ACACAAGATAGCTGTTGGCTAGCTCTGCCCTTTCAGAAACAACCTTTCAGACAGAACACAGCCAGCGTTGGCCCAAAGTTGGTAACATAGCAAAGGGATTTGGAAGGTGCGTTGGAGCTCCCAACAGACGTGTCGGTTGCATCACTGCATAGTGCTCTGAACTAGCTAGTGTGTATATGTGCTCTGGATGTAATCAGAACGACTGAACTATGCATCATAGGCCCTACACTGCTGAGACCAAAGGGAGACTCTCCTTTAGCTCAGTAGTAGGGGGGGCTGTGCTTTAGGAGCTAGAGGAGTTTGGCTCTATCCCCGCATACGTTCTGAAGTTCTGAGTGGCCGGAGAGTGCAGCACAAATGGCAAACCCTGAGTGATTTGTTCCGACATCCAAGCTCCGCATTCAGCAGGAGGCAGTGGACAACTTCCTCTTTCTCTAAGCAACCTTACTCATTTTCCATGATGTCAGTACACTGTACTTTCTGGAACTGTACCGTGCCCTCCCGAAGGACGCTTAGCTGCAATTCTGTAGGCCCTCATCCCTGTCGTAATGGGGTTGGGAAGGACATTTTAAAAACCATTTTGAGCTAAGGTGGGAGATTAAAGAACACGGCTCCTAAATAGAAAAATATAGTGACATGAAACTAGGGTTACCATATCTAACAAATAAAAAAAGAGGACCCTCCACGGGCCCTGGCCCCGCCCATTTCCCCACCCCACCCCCGCCCCAACTCTGCCCCTTCCCACCCTAACTCCGCCCCCTCCTCCCTCCCACTCCCAGCCATGCGAAAAGGGCTGCCCGAGTGCTACCGGCTTCACGGTTTGCCGGGCAGCCCCCAGACCCTGCACCCCCGGCCGACGCTTCCCCAGCGCAGCTGGAGCCCGGGAGGGGAAGCGCCCAGCTGGGGGCGCAGGGTCTGGAGGCTGCCCGGCAAACCGTGAAGCCGGTAG